>NC_133202.1:15356014-15671014 GCF_958299795.1 Porites lutea
TCATAAATTTGTGTGCGACGTCTTAAATTAAGCTATTTCCGGGTGTAATTCGATGAGACACAAGCAGTCAGTACAGAAAAATTCCTCACATAAATCATCTCTTCATCTGTCGTTTCCTTGGTCGAATTCAGTTACATAATGCAAAATTGACAGAAAGAAGAATTAAATGTTCCCTGGAAATTGACGGTAGTTTAATCAATTAATATTATTACACACTATCTATACATAGTTCTATACATAGTTCCGATAAACATAGCTTTCTTTGTAATGTTTGCACTATAGCCTGCGGACACGGGAAAACAAAGTGCAGCCGTTTTTTCTAAGATTGAAATAAATTTTTATTACGTTACTTTTAACTAACAAACTATTGTACGTTTAATATGTGTTTGTCTCAATTGCAGCGCAAAAGTAACTTAACACTTAGCGTGATTTTAATTAATATTAAACATTATGTACACACTTATTTTCTCGATGTTCTCATCCTGGTTTGTATATGAAAACAATTGTCCGGGCATTATAATTCATTTCCTTATAATATATTATGATCGAATTTGGATTGACAATCGCGGAAGCAAAAGCTGCAATGTTAGTTATGAAACTAGCTGCGGACCTTACAGGGGCCAGACTAGTCTGAACAGGGATATAATGTTATTTAGTTGATTAAATATATGTAAGACCGGTGGATGAAATCTTACGCTACATGTAAACCCCGAAGCGAAATGAATATGCTCTACTTTAATTAATGCTCTTGGTCACGCACGGCAACGCACGATGGTAACGCAAGGATCAAAGATTCACTCAATATCCCGCAATACAATTTTAAAAAAAAATTAAAGGTCTGGACAGAAAAGATACAGAGCAGTGAAACTATGGAGCAACATGGACAATCTACCTATAGAAGTTATCTCTGAGAACATTCAAGGATAAGTTAAAAGATAAAATCCTAGAATACCAGTTCAGCTAAGAAGCTTACACACATACAGCAGTTATCAATGTCAGTCTTTCATTTTTCAGTTCTAGAATCCTAGTACCCATTTGATATCACTTAGATTGTAAATCTTAGATTTTAAATATTTCTAAATATTTATCTATGTTAGAATAAAGAAATTGCTTTATTTGACACGGATTGTATATTGAAGTATTGAAAAGTAAGGAGTATATAGCCTTGTCAGGGATCGGAAAAACTGATAAATATGTATATATGCTGTTCTGCACGGTGCATGCATAAAACTGATAAAAAGTCATTTTACTTTCACCGAGTGAGCCTGATACATTGAAACAAAAATAGACCTCTTTAGCTTTTATGTTTTGTTTTCCCAATACAGTTCATGTGATAAAACTCCAGAGAACTGTTTCTTTCAAGTTTCGTCTTACTCACGTGTAACCTCGTTCCCAGGGTTCTCTCCTACCGTAGGGCGGGTAGGAGAGAACCCTGGGAACGAGGTTGATCACGTGCATACGTACGCATAATTTATAAAAAGACAAAGGGTCAAGCTTCTCTGGGACCTCTATTGGGAAAACAAAGCGTATAAGTTAAAGAGGTCTATTGGTTAACAGTGTAAAACAGCGGAAAAGTGAAGGTGGCTCTGATCCTGTTCCTCACAAGTTTTTCAAAAAGTTGAATCTTGAAACGTTGACAAGAATTTGATAATAAGAAACGGAGGTCATAGAACTCGTTTTTGAGTTATAAGCACTTGAAACTGAATTTTAAGGGCGTCTTTGACAGGTTATGCCGTTGCTAAGGTAACCCAGTAACTTAAACATCTACACCAGTGACTGAGCACATTTTATGCTATTATCATATTTGCTGCATCTACTGAAAAAGCGTGGTGGTATTTATCGATGAAAGAGGTGCTCTTTATGGTACTTCAAGCCGTTACTAGCCACCTTTGATGTAAATTAATTAACAATTATTGGACGAGGTTGAACAAAATTTCGTGATTTGTCAGTGGCGAGTTTGGCTTCGGCAAATAATTGATCTGCGAGACGACCATGACCATTTTTTTGTAGGCAGTTATTTGCAGGTCACGTGGTGGGCTCTCGGCCAATGAAAAGGAGGAAAAATTTGCATCGAATGATATTTGATATATTTGTCTTTTATGCTTTTTTCTGTCTGTGCAGCTGTTTCCATGTCCAGTTCCAGTGTTTCCATTTCCAGTTCCAGAAGTATATCTGTTTTTCCGTCGTCGTCTGTGACCTCACCACCATCATCACAGAATCAGTCATCATCCATTTTCGCGTCAAAGTCACCAGTATTGACAGTGCAATTAACAAGCCAAGTTGCATCTTCGCCGACACCTGTACAACCGACTATTACAGGAAGCATTTCTTCCAACATGTATCAGTCTAGCAGTGCTATAACAGATAGCACACCTTCCGCCAGCGTACCTACATCATCAGGTAGGGGACGTATATAAATATTACCTCAATCTCCCCTATCAAGTCAAGGTCCTCATGCAGCGCGAAGTTACAGAACTGACCATGGCCCAGGGGGAGGGGGAGGAACTTCCATAGGAAAGTAACGGGGATGCGCTTTGTCTCCCTTAGGGGTATAAGCCGCAGATTTTAGTCTCCCAGAATGATCGTGAATAAAGCCAATATTTTACCCCATCAAGGTATCGATTAGGTTTGTGCATAAAGAAATATCTATACATACTAGATATTCTAAGCGATCCGCGTTCGTCACTTACGGAAACGAAATGGAGTCGAAAGGAGTCCAGTTTCCCGGCCGAGATGCCCCTGATAAAATTGATAGGGACAGCTAATCGGCAATCGCCCGTGATAGCTCGAAAATTTCTGCCTTTATGCCACAGGAACACCAGACTCGGGTGCGTTCTTAATGCGAAAACAAAAATGCCATCACACTTTTTTTTGGAATATGGCTCCTTTAGGGGTCAAATAAAGTCTGAGTCACGCCAAGATTAGTGTCCTGTGTTCTAAATTTCCGAGCATCCACGTCTGTTTCATGTGGGATTTCCTCCTCAGCCAGGGGGAACTGTGGTCACTGTTGATTCGCTCATCGATCATGCGGAGACGTCCCTCGAGCCAAAACTAAGCATGTGTCTTTTATATTTAGAACATTGAATTGTCTGAAATTGGTTTTACAATTGAGATGGGATGTCATCCCAGTTTTTCAAAAGGTTGATAACGCTATCCATCATCCATCAGGTAAAAATCTCTATCTACTGGATAGCGCAATTGGTTTTCCTAACAGTATCCACAGGATAGCAATTCATCCAGTGGATAGCGCTATCCATCTTTTGAACAACCGGGGCCAGGCTGATAGCTTTTGATCGAGCCACAAAACCTAAACGTTCGGGAAGGAAAATGTCGTGCGATTTTTTGTAACCCATTTCGGACGCTTTTTCCCGAAATTTCTGACTCAGTAGCTTGCAGGGTATAAATATTAATAATGTTGAATATATTGAACGCAGCTCGTCTACATGTAAGTCTGTTCAGGCTGAAACGCAACACACCGCAGGAACATGCTTGGCCAAAACAAAACGGAATTTTTGTGCCGACAATTATTTATTTTTGTCCACCTTTGCTTCTCTTGAAGACCCTTGATTTGGCCGTTATTTTTTTAGCATTTAGCGAAAAACGATATCATCCTAACAGTTTTAAAAGAAAAAATCTTCGGACTCTTATTAATTTTTCGAACTTTTTCCAGTCCTAACGTTTTAGTATGCCCAGGGTAACGGGCAACCTCGTTTCCAGGACGATGGCCTTAGAATGGGAAGCTTGAGCCTCGTTCCACAGTATTTTCCATGAAATCTAATGGAAAAGCCCTGGGGACGAAATTGAGAGCGGGCACATGCACATCTTCCTATCGCTCCTAAATTCTGAGGGAAAAGCTCAAGATCAGGAAACAAACCGTTAGTGATGCACTCCTGACAGTGGTAGGGACTTTAGGATGCCACGACGGCGACGACAACGAGAACGTCAAAAAAGCAATTGTTTGAATAAGCAAAACAACAACTCTGCACCTGCATTACGCTTTTTTGTACATTTCTTTGCCGTCACTGCACAACTAGGACGGGAAAAAGGAAAATGCCTAATTTCACGTTGTATGGAGAACGTAAACAAGCGACCTTTCTGAACTTGAATATAGTTATTAGGAATTCGGCTCAAAAAGAGTTCGCTTGCCTTTGACGAAGTTAATGAGTTGATGTAATCGCGATAGAGATTGAAAGAACGCAAATTCACTTTTTAAGCGACGTTTTCGTGGCCGCCTTCGTCGTCGTGGTATGTGCTCTTTCTGGCCTTCATAGATTTTTTGGATCAATTTAGGTGTCTGGAAAACTGCCCACCTACCCCTCCCCTAGGCCAACATTATCACTTACTTCTCACTTGGGGCAAAATGTTGGCTTAGGGGAGGGGTAGGTGGTCAGTTTCCCAGAAACCTTAATTAATCCATTAGTTTTCCATTCTCTCACAATTTTCCAATTTAGGACCAACATCAGACAAGTTGTTGTCGACGACTGAATGGATCCTTGTCGCTTGTCTTGGCGTGTTCGGGCTCATTTTAATCACTCTGACCATCCTTGCAGTCCAAGTGTCACGTCTGAATAAATCCGTCCAAAAGTTGAAGGTTTCATCGGGTTTCTAGAAGACGACCAACCTGGGAAACGCCATCAAAGACGCTCGGCTTTTTTTCCCGACGCGAACGTGTAAAAAGCTTTGTATCTCGATAGCATGCTGTATTAGCTGAGTCACATGTGGAAAATAAGTTTAAAATATTAGTTAACTGTAAGCTAGGCAAATTAAACGATAAAGCTCTACTGCAGGAAACTAACACTAGTTTAGAACGATCAGAGAGTTGGATTTTAAAGACAAGATAATGCGGACCCTGCCCCAAGCTTGCGAGCAAGCTTTTCGTGACTTATCCCCCAAATGAAGAGCTTGCTCGCAGGCTACCTGTCCCACTGCCTCTTCCCGCCCAGCGTGGTTCTTGTAGTCAGCGCTGGCGCGCACGCGAATGAAAGGAGATAATGCCACAAATGCCTTGTTACAGTATCAACAGCGTGTAGAATATTTGTGTGACTAAGTGATGATAAAGCGGTTGATCGCCCTGAGTGTCCACTGGGACGCGAATGACGTCACACCAATTACAAAAGCGAAAGATCCGCGTGTAACCATGTGCATTCTGTCTGGCTAAACGCTTGCTAAGAGTCTATAGCGCATGCTATAGATTATTCACCAATCTTCTTATAGATAACAGAATACCTTAAAAACCGGTGGACTGCGCGCAATGCAAGATTTCCAAGAGCAACTCTTGCTGGAAATAACAAAGTGTGTTCAGGAGTGCGAAAGTACGTTTGTTGCTATTTTCTCTTTAAAAAACAGCGGAGTCCCATTAATGCAACCACTGTTAGGTCACAAAATCCTGGACGTATTCACGGGGTCTTCAAAATAATAAAGTCGTTTAATATTTTTTGCGTTTTGGTCTGAATAAATGTGTTCGTCATAACGCAGAGCTGATCGTAAAAAACGAGGTGATCGCAAAGCAGGTTTCCGGCACTGTATAACAAGAGAATTAATAGATTGCAAAAACTTTACTTTCATGTTCATTACTGCATGTAATTTGTAAGTTACGATATGTGTAGATCCAAGTTGTCAGTAAAAAGTACTTCGTAAATAAACAGCACAGTACATACAGAGAACATAGAGATCGCACCATGCGTCAAGTGGTGACTTAAAAGAGGTTAACAGTGAAAAATTATAAAACCGTCATCCCCTTAAAGTGATCGTGGTCGCTTCCATGCAGGAGGTAGTCGTTTACGAATGTAAGGTTCCAAATGTAAGGCTTTGACTGGGAAAAAGTTTGATGTTTTAGATAAGGGGTCGCTTAAGGAAGGTGATCGCTTACGAGAGGTGGTCGCACCTGTGTCACAAGTAAGTGCGTGTCAGTGGTCGTGCTTATTAAAAGGTAAATGCGTTTATTTCATTCAGCTTTGGACAAATTCGTCAATTTTCAACATTCATTTATCTACCGGGCGACCATTGGTCCATTAGGTCATTTCTGAGTTTCCAAAACCTTGACTTTTAAAATGAGGCAAAGTTACGATTGGCTCCCGGCCAAGTGCAACATTATTCATACGAAAGAAAAATTCATATTAAAGACTTCGTGAACACTTGCCCTAGTTTCAAAATGATAGTTGGTGAAACTCTAAAATTCTCAATTGAAATAACTGCGCTCATGTCAAGTCGCAAAACGTTTCGCTTTAAAAAGTTGAGCTTTGCCTGCTTAGCTGGAGGAATTGTTATGGACGGGGACAGACTTTCTTGGCGGCGGAGCCTTTGGGGAAATTCGCGAGCGCTGGCTTGGTCCCAATCTTCTCGCGGCTCCCCCGCCGAAAAACAATAGCGCACACTTGATCACTGATCCCGCCAGCTACACAGGCTAGCAGAGCAATTAGAAGGCAAGTAGGATAACCCTCTTACTAGGGTAACACTAGCACTTACGTAAAGTAGGGTTACCCTAGCGTTAGGGTAACCCTTACTGCTTTGTAAATACATCGCTTAAAAAAAGAAGAAATATAACCCCCCGGCCTGGGGGTAATCCTCTTACAAGGGTAACCCTAGTGCCAGGGTTACCCTCCCTCCTTGTAATCAGGCCCTACGTTGAACTCACTGTTTAATCCAATGGATATTTTCATAGTGCACAAAGCCATCCACTGGAGTCTCTACGTATTTGTTACTCGCACATCTACATCAGCAAAGGTTCAGAAGCCAGTCATTTTCTTTATTTCTTCAGCCAATTCCAGACAATCTAAAACTAGTTTCTTATGCTCAGCTATGATCTCCTTACCGCACTCCCCCCGGACCTTTGCTAGAAACAATTCCAAATCTCTCGCAAATAGCCCCTTGTATCCGGGGGTAGGCTGAGGACGAGGACCGGGGGGAGGTAGCGTTAAAACAGTGCCATCTTCAAATATAAATTCCTGGAACCTCTTCCTTGCTGTGCATTCCCGTAATCTCTCGATTTTCCATGTCAATGGCCTGAAACAAAACAAAGCAACTGATGCATATTTACACTTCAGACAATCTATCCCAAGAAACAATTGTCTATCAGTATGATAATTAATAGTTAGTTAAAGACATAGTGAAAACTATTCAAGCACTAAACAGATTCCAACCAGACATACCACATTTACTTGATTAAACGCCGCGGCGTTAATTAAATTATCCGATGCTGCGTTTATTGCCAGGGGTGATTACTTGGGTTAATTTTTGCCGGGTATGTGCCGCTGGCTTCTCAGAGCCCCTAACCTATTATAGTCTATTCTGTGGCTAATTATAGACCCCATCTTAGTCACTTTTGGGCAAACACGTAATTTTCGCCATCCCAACTTCGTCACTTTCTATTTATGTATGTACCTTAAAAATCCTTTAAAAATGTCATCATAAAATGAATTTACCCATTTTTTGAATTGAATGAAGAACACTAAATTTTTAACCTACATTACAAACATTCTGGTACGTTTGCTAACCGTAAATATGAAGAGCTTTCTTACCCCAAAAAACCAAAAATGTACGACCGCATTCTAGTAACTCTATTGAAAATGCACCCCCGTTATAGTCAATCCAGTCGTGAAAATGCGACCCCATCCAGGGGCACATCCCCATTAGCCTCTTATAAGGAAGTAATCCCCTCCCCCTGGGGGGTTTATTGTTTATTGGAGACAGAGTTATTCATTAACACCAATTATTATAAAATCCTCAGTAAATCACTTGGAAATAGTATGTAAAACAAAAAGATGTTTAAAGTTCCAATATCTCCCTTTTCATTGACATTGAATCATAAATTGTCTGGATGGTGAAGATTACCTTGAATGAATGCCGGACACCGCCAATTCGGAGGGGCATTTTTTCGAGGGCAGTGTTTATTGGCAATTTTGCTTCCATTTGCGGGGTTTCATCAAGGGCGGAGTTTAATTGGGTAAATAGGGTTAAAGCATATCTTGGGAATGCTAGTTGCGCAAAAGTTGAGCTCAAGCACAAGATGATCTCTGAACTCAAGACCTGATCGCAGCTTTATAACAAAAATAAAACAACAACAACAACAAACAAAAACTCCCAGCCAAAAAAAACCATGAACCCCCACCAGAAAGTTGATTGGATGTGCCTGCTACCCTGCTGCCTTGCTTGCTGGAGTACCCTTTCATAGGCCTTATCACCCCATGTAAGGGAATCCGGATTCCGGAGTCTGGTAAATTTTTACTTGTGGGATCCTGAATCCCAGAAAGGTTTGCTTGTGGAATCCTGAATCCTGGGCTTTGAAATCCAGATACAACACAAGGAATCCAGAATCCCACTAAAGATTGTGAAATCCAGAATCAAGGTTCCACAGAACAAAATTGGAATCCAGAATCCAGGTTCCACAGAAAGCGATTGAAATCCAGAATCCACGTTCCACAGAAAAAGATTGGAATCCAGAATCCAGGTTCCACAGAAAAAAACTGGAACCCAGAACCCGGAATTTGGAATTGACGGCAAGGAATCCATAATCCAAGACTGTCATGTAGCGAGCCTTAGTGGAAATCTCACCTGTTTTCTGAGGTGAGAAGTTTACAGGTGAGTACATGACGATCTGTTTCATGTACAAAGTGAGCTTCCTTCAAGGTCAAACTACCAAACAGATCAGTGAGACATTCCAAGGTTGAGACGCCAGAGAAACTTGGAAACCCTGCACGGTTTATATCATTAAACCACTCTGAGGCAAAACTGGCCTCCAACCTAGCTGTGCCTTCCTTGAGGGAAAGATCCTTGGTTTGGATGGTCTTCTTGAAGTCTTGGTGTGCAGGAAGAAGAAGAGCTATGTTCTCGACATGGCATATCAGTCCTAAAATCGCGTACAAAGAGGAAATATTTCAAGACTACAAGGAGTTTTTTTTTAATATCAATGAATTCTTAAATCCACAGATAAAACATAAGACATCGACTCTACTGCCAAAAACCGATTGAAGCTTGATCTGTTTTCTGGTCCTTTTGCAGAGAGAAAGAAACAAAACGAGCCAAAACATTCTTTTCAAGTCAAACACTACGCTTTTGTTCCTTTCCTTCTCCTTTGTTAATAATAGTAATGATAATGATGATGATGATGATGATGATAATGACACTGATTTAAAGAGGGTAGCACAGAAAGCTAACATGAAGTAACTAGAAGGGAGGCCCTCGTAAAATGCAGAAGGAAATATATGTGGAAGGTGAAACAAGAGTTTATATCAATTTTCCAGTCAACGTCTTTTTTGTTTAATACTGTTGCCCTTTTCCCTTTCGCTTTGAGAGGTTCTGCAAGACACATATTTCTAGTTAATAGAAGGTCAGCTTTTTAACTTCTCTCTCCATCATACCTTTACTCTCTGCTAAGTTAAAAAGATCTTTGCCACCTTGTGCTGACAGACATAATGGATAATCTACCAGTACATGCTTTCCATGCTCCAGTGCTTTCCTGCAAAGTTAAAATTATCTGGTGTCGTTAAATTTGTTTAAGACTATCCCTGATTTTTTTGCAAGTATTCATCTGTAGGTAATTGTAAACACGGGAAATTCTCACCAGCAACCGTACAGTGATCAATCCCAGCTGACCACATCATAACACTGTCTGGGCCACAGCTGGGCATCATAAGAGGCATTCCAGGCAGGCAGGCTTTACAGTGGAACCCCACTCTACAGACACCTGCTT
This sequence comes from Porites lutea, assembly GCF_958299795.1. NCBI lineage: Eukaryota > Metazoa > Cnidaria > Anthozoa > Scleractinia > Poritidae > Porites > Porites lutea. The sequence continues at coordinate 15,365,703 of NC_133202.1, forward strand.
AATACCCTGGTGAGGGGGAGGGGGGATATTCCCAAAAATGGCCTAAAAAGGGAGGCTCCACCCAAAAGGGGCACCTTTATCTGCAGCCCTTAGGTATATGAAAGGGTAGGGATTTCTCTAGTTGGAGTATTTGAAACGGTAGCGAAATCTGTATTTCGGTCTGTAAAAAGGCCCAAATGTGCCAACAGATGCATTTTACGGCTGTGACACAGGAAAAAATAACGGATTCCCATTTTTGGATATTTTAGGCTATTTAAAGAATACCCATAAAAATCCCAAATTTGGGAAAGTGAGACAAGTCCCAACCAGGTAATTCCCAACCAAATTCCCTGATTGGGACTTGTCTCACTCTTCCAAATTGGGGATTTTTGTGGGTATGCTTTAAATACCCTAAAATATCCAAAAATGGGAATCTGTTATTTTTTCCTGTGTGAAAAAGTTGAGAAAATGTTCTGTTTTAAAGACAGTCCATTTACAGCAGTTAAAGGCCAATGATTTGTCAATAGAAGGTAATAATTAGTAAGTAAGTAATCGGTTTAATAGAAGGGTTTCCACATTGGGGCTCTTTATCTGTTACTTATAACTAAAAAATAAAAATATGTATCAAATATTTACAATAAAAATATACTTAAAAAAATAAAGAAATAAAAATAACAAAAATAATAGAACATATAACGATTAAAAGAGAAAGTATTTTATACAATGATCATATGAATAAAACTTAAAGTACAACTAACATAAGCTGGTATATGAAAGAGGTACCTTTTCTGTGAAAAATAGTAAAAGGATAAGGCGTTGGACTTCAGAGTGGAACCCACCCTGTATAAGATTGTGTTGAGTTCCCCCCCGCCCCCGCTTAATAAGGACACCTATATTATAAAGGACAGTTTTGTTTGTCCTCACAAAAAGCTCATCTTTTCTCCACAATCAACCCACTTATACAGACACTAGCTAATATGGACTTTGGACATTTTTCTGTGTCCTGAGTCATCACAAACTCTTATAATACTATTGTCAACCCCACTTATTTTTATCAGTCTGTCAGTCTGGTGCTTGAACCCTCATACTGTAATCCTTTAATAAAGTTTTCTGCCTCCTTAAATTACACAAAGTCATTCACTTCCTTAGCTTTTGGCTTCCCTGAGTCATTGCTTGTGTGTACATGTATCTTTCTATCGATAAAACATGTGTCACTCCATGACATTCTTTCTGAGACCTGGCTTGACATGGATACCTGGATAATATGGATGACATGGTGTCCATATTATCCAGGTTCCACTGTATAATTTACCTGGCATACTCTTCATGGGTATCATTTTCTGTGCAAATTATTACAGCATTGACGTCTTCTCTACTCAAAGCTTCATCCCAGTCTAGTGTAGGTAAATCATCTTCAACTTTTCGCCTGGGAAGTTTAAAATAAAAAATCCGCTCAAATACCATACTTTGTATTAAGCTTATTTCACCATGCACCTCATTTATCCCCCTCCTCCCCCCAAAAAATATTTTAAAAAATTGCATAACCATCCACATCCACATCCCCTCCATCCGTAAAAAATGCTATACATTGATTGTGACAGATCCTTTGGCATACACTGCCCTATAAATGAAGGCAGAATTCTCTCCCATTTGATTGACTGATTTTTTCACCTCTTGTAAAGCACATCTTCAATCCATTTTTATTCTACTTGTCAATGCAATCAAGCAAATGGCAACAGATGTCTCTACACAATATTTGTTCTTGGTTCTGGAATTCTTTAGATAGTTGTTCAGAAACATCCTTGCCCTCTAGGCTTTCAAAAAGGCACATTGTCTCTTCTAGGTTCTGGAGGTAAAACATTAAATTAAGGGTGTCCTCTGGTCCCTGGGGGTGGGGGTTTACTCCCTACAATGATGGCTCGGACACTCAACACAAAAGGGGTTCCTTTTTCAGTCTCCAGGTAAGAAGTATAAATGGATAGTAATTTCAAAAGCTCATCATTAAGTAAATGAAAGAGTAGGGAAATCTGTCATGCCAGTAGTATTTAAAAGAGCCTTTCACTAAACATGTCGTCGTTAACATCCCACTGATGATCTCTCCAGGAGCTCCGGAGTCCCAATCGATTCAAGGTCCAATATTTGATAAAGGACGCAAAGTAAAACGCAGTCTAGTTAACCTTCTTTTAGATCGCTAAAACGCACAAAACGTAACTATGAAAGCTTACCTTGAGATAACTCCGCGAAGAACGGCATTTTCTCCTAAAACTTTCTGCTTCAAGTCTCGTACTCTAGCCTTTCCTGCCCGCCCTAAGCCGACTACGACGATTCCTGAGGTTCTTGCGTCAGTTCCTGACATGTTCGACTGAAATTTATCGTTCGCGGGACGTGCGTTTACTTTTTGATATAACCTTTCGAGAAGAAGATTTGGGCAGAAAATCAGCGGGTGAATTATTAAGAAAATTTAATGATCAGTTCACACAGCTGAGCTCCGGAAATTGCGCATTCAACGGAGCCTGCGTTTAATATAAGCTGACCGCAGGCATAAAACTGGTTCTGCTTGCAGAATTTAATATGTCCAATAAACGTGACAACATTGCCGACAACACTAAAAACGGCTGTGCAGCAGATAACCGACGAGTGCGGTCGAATTGACGGATCATACCTGTAGAAACGAGAGCTGTGCAAAATCTCAAAATGTAGCGTTCTTTATTTTGCGCAACGATCCTCTGTTGCGTGACAAACCACGTGCACTGCAGGATGTCGAGAATTAAGTAACCTGCGATCAGCCGGTTCTTTCTTGACCCTTGTTCTTTGGGAGTCGTGAAAGGCCACTTTTTCGCTGTTAAGAAAAAAGGACCGCGCCTATGGGGCTAGTCGTTTCTTGCATGAAGTTCTCAAAGGTCAAGTGCTTTGAACTTTGGAGGACTGGTCACCAACAGCATCCTGGGCATGGGGGAGGGATCCCTTGAATTTACAACTATGAGGATGTGTTGCCGAGTCTTTGAGACTCTGGACCTGTTCCAGACAAATAGAGATGAATTTGGGACCCTGCACAAGATATTCTACTATAAGAATCCTGTTCCTGTGGCCAGCTAAGTGGAAAATAATGAGGGGAGCACACACCTATGCTAGACCTGGATAGAGAATATTCAGGGATTATGGGTGGGGAAAAAGACCCTGTTTTGGTATTGTTACTTCTTCTGGACAGAGAAAATGGGTAATTTTTACACCCTGTTCTGAGAGGCACATACCAGTGTAGTCTATGATATTGGAGTACTGCCTCCCCCCCACCCCCCACCCTCATACCCCCACTGGCCAAGGCCTATGTTAGCTTGTTTCTGTTCCAAAAAAAAGGATATCAATAAATAAATAAATAAATAAATAAATAAATAAGGGAATGAATCTAACCATGGGTGACACCCACATGGAAGGATAATACCACTTATACAAGCAAAGTCCAGTGGTTCGGGTTTGAAAAAATCAACGGAAAATTTACACGTAAAAAATATCTAAATGAAAAACATTGGAAACCACATCTGGTTTTTCAGTTTATTTTCAGACCTACTACAGTCTCATTTTTCTTCAACATTTTATGACCAAGCACTACAGTATTTTAATGCACTCTGACGACAATCAACATCACACCACTATCAGCACTACCTCACAGTAAGAATTTTCAGTCCCACAGAATCTAATTTACACCACAGGACTTCATAAACAGTGAGAATAGTACCAAAAAACAACTTGATACCCGTTATGGTTACCTTTACAAAATCAGAGTGCATATTGGAAACTAAAGTTAATAAATAACATTACGCAAAATAACATCTCCATGTCACATAACAAGCAACTTGCTCTAAACTGGACTCTACTAGGACCAGAGCTTGATAAAAAAATAACACTTGCCTGCAGAGAGTGAACTGCATATGAATGAATGAAAATGAATAAATACAGGAAGAGAGGAAACCATTTTGATTCAAAGACTGACTTCAAGATCCTATTCCACTAGGGAATATTTTTCTTGCAATGTTGTAGTACCATTGTGAGACATGTCACACAAGAGTTGGGTGTGACGGAAATTAATTAAATAATCGCCTTCCCTTTGAACATTCTGTTGCTGAAGATTACTAGCCTGGAGCAGTTATACAGGCCTACCAAACCCAAATGAATTTGCTTGCTCATCAGACAACTTGCAATGAAAATATGCTAGGCCAACGAGGCATCAAACAGCACTTCTGTTGCACCCTACTGTTACCTAGCTTTACATTCCCTGCAATTTTTCTTGCAAACTAAACAGAATAATATTCATTTAAACTATTTCTTGAGATTGCTGCAGTGTTGCCAGACATGTTCATTCCAGTGAGTGTCACACTAAGCGAGAACTTGCGTAAACACTGCAAGAGAAACTACCTAGTATACTGGGACCTTCATATAATAATAATATTATTATTATTATTATTATTATTATTTAATATTAGCATTGAGCTATCCTTCTTCAAATAAGTTTGGATAAAACCTGTAACTTCTCTTCATCACTCAAACACTGTAATTTGACCCCCAATTTTTCAAACCTCCTGATACTGTAACTGAAACCAATTTGCCTTTTCCATGGTGGTTTGAAAAACTAGAAGTATTTTTAGGTTGCAGAACCTTATGCTGAGGAGAACAAGTTTGACGCCATTTAGAATCGCCTGCTACTTATGATCTTGCGCACCATATCAGCTTGTGCATCAGTGATTTTTAGATCATCTACTTCAGCTTCAAAATCTTTCAGGGACCCATAGCCTCCCATGTAGCCATTTAATCTTGCTGCTACAGATGAATTTATTAGCTCCACACTGTTTAACCCAAGGCTCTTAAGCAGCGAGGGTTTCTGACGCAGCAGGTACTTTTGGTGATAACTGAGAAAAGAAAAGAAAAATATTTGAACAATAATTACGTAATATTATCTCTTTAAGTCTTAAGAGTGACAAACATAAATTTCCTCCCTAGAAAAGTAAATTAGACGGAGAGAAATATGACCCTTTCATTCAAAAAATCTTTTTCAAATCCTCTACCCCAATGAGCTCCTTTCTGGTGTGCATGTGTGTTTGCATGTTTTTTATATATATGTATATATAATGGGGGGTGGAGGGGGGGAGAATTTCCAGTCTTCATCCTTATCCCTGGGATCCCCACTGCTTTTCTAGAGACACATTAAAAAGAGAAGTCACTTTTCCAATGTGGTTGTTCACTTAGTGACAAGCTAACGTAAATGAAATTATATTTGGCATACTCTTCTGCATCATAGAATCTTTTTGCAGGAAGAATCTTGGTTACAATGGGCCTTCTTAGAGTCTTCTGATGCTCATTACGTGTCTGTTCTGCAAGCTTCTTCTGTTCTTCATCATGGTAAAATATTGCTGACATGTACTGTGCTTTGTGTAGAGCTGTAGGATCATGATCTTTCCAAAACCGTGTCAACAGATCACTGTATGTTGTGCGGTTTGGATCATACTCCAGTTGCACAGTTTCTGTATGGTCCCCGCTGTTAGATAAAAGAACAACACAAACAATGTTATTCCCTTGATTTCTGGGATAATCAAACTATAATGTTGCATCTACTCCACTGTTACAGTTTGTGTTTACTTGAACTAAAAACAATGTTATTTCAAGGCCAAAAGAATAATAAGCAGTGTACATTTGTGGTCCCAGCATTAATAAATTTTTTCCAAAAACCCTTGTCCTTGATGTTAGTTGTAAAAAGAAATGAATCAGGGGTTATAAACTAAGGTTTCTCGAAGAAAAGTAAACAATTTTTGTCTTAAAACAAGTCATGGTTTTAAGGCCTTGGTGAAACACCTCAACCCAAACTTCCCTTGTGTCGCCCCCCCCCCCCCTCCCCCTTGCTGGGGAGAATGTTTAAGACTAAGTGTGACTCAGCAATTGCACAATGATTCTACCCCAACCACATCCAACAATATTCAAAAACGCAACCTGACTCAGCAAATTATAAGGTTTGTAGACGTACTTTATCCTCCATTTTACAAAATTCTAAAGGGTCTGAAAAATTTTTCATTTCAAAAGGGGTTTTCAGTTTGATCGAAGAAAAAAATTGAAAATACAAGGCTTAGAAAGCAAAAAATATGCTTACAATATCCACCTTTCGCTGACCGATGTCTACAAAAATTCACTTCTACAGATGGTTTTGTGGCCAGCATCGAAAGATAAGGTTTTTCACAACAAGCCAAACTTGGCTCTTACTTCAAAGATCGCATGCATTTTGCCGTTAAACTCAGCACTTACAGAGAACATACTTGTACAAATGACATTGCGATGTTAAGCTTATGTAACTGTCTCATCAAGAAATTTACAAGCAAGATCGAAGTACAACGTGAAATTTCTCATTTTACAATGAACATATAACCTCAAACACAAAGTAAAACTAAAAAAGAAAATGAAAGATTTTTCTGTTAAGCCCTCGACCCTTTCCGTAAACTTACAGGCTGGTGTAGGTCGGAAACGGCTTTGATCCGCCTGTGTATCCAACCTTAGTTCGGACGACGCCATGAGCACATCCGAACTGGGCCTCAGGGAACCAAAATCAGCTCATAGCAAAAGTTGCTGTCTTTGTTTTACCGTCACCCATGTCTTCTAAAGGAGGTTTAACTACCTCAACGGAGCTTTCAAGTGTATTTCCCGTCTTGGAAAATAAAACCGGCCGAATAGTTCGCAGAATTGATGCTATGAAAAACGCTCGGGATCTAGTCAACATTGTTATGCAAGATCTAACTTGGTCCAGTCTCCCTCTTTCTACTGGGTAACCTGGTCGCAAGTTTGTCCCAAGTCCCAAGTCCCAATGGAGGTCCCATGCAAGAGAAACCTTGTGTGACAAGCGTGACAATAATTTTGTTTAAAAAAACCTTCCGCCAAACTTCGCATTTCAGCGTGTAACAAAGCATACAGTTTTTAATTTATTCCTCACTTAGTCTGCGTAGCCGGCTACGCAGAATAGGGTATTTTGCATTTAAGCCCAAAAAAAATCAACGTGGAATTCCCGACAAAACACGCAAGTAATAGCCCCGTCACGTTTGTCACACTCACGCGTTTTGCCTTCCTGTTGCGTAAACTCTCTAAAAGTGAACGTACACAATAGAACGGGAGAGCAAAGAAAAGCCTCCCACGCAGACGTTCTTAGGGGTTCGTCACGCGTAGGACGTACAAAGATCAAAAAACATTGACATTTAGTGAAGATTACAACATGCAAGTAATGGCCCCGTCACGTTTGTCACACACAAGCGTTTTGCCGTCCTCCTCTTTCTGCCATCCTGAAAGGATGGGAGAAGAAAGAAGACGACAAACCTTGTGTGACAAGCGTGACGTTAATAATTTTGTTTGAAAAAACGTCTCGTCAAACTTCGCCGTCCTTTAAACAGATCTTTTAGTAAATGACCAGAAAAGCTTTTAAGTGAAGATCACGACAAAGCACACAAGTAATATCCTTGTCACGTTTGTCACACACAAGCGTTACAGCACGTTTTGCCGTCCTCTCCTTTCTGCCGTCCTTTTGCGTAAACTCAATAATGATCTACGCCCACACACCTCTATTTGTTATGCAAGCGGCAAATCTTTTTCTGCTAGTTAACCTGGTCCCGCAAACTCGGTCCCGAGGTCCCACACCTGCATTGAACACTAAGGCTGAGGTTCTCATCATTTTTCACCAGGGCGCCTTGATGTCGATTGTAATCGCCTCAAACGTTTAACCATCGTTGAGTCCAGCAGCTGGTCCCGTCCCTTGAACGAAAATTTACCCTTGCCATTCACCAGCGTTACCCAAAGTCACTTGACTGGCTATGGGTAATTTACCTAAAGGGGGCAACCTATTTTCACGAGAAAGGTGTTTTCACTTGGCTTTGTTTTAAGGGTGAGGGTTTTTAAAACTCGAAAATGGGCCATCATTTGTATTGATCAGGCGAAGTTATATCAAGGCTAAAGTGTTTCGCAATAATCCAAACGCCTGGAAGCTGGCCGGCTGCGCCTTTTTTCTATTTCCCTGGGTTTGAGCACGTAAGCAGGAATAATGGGAGCTCGATTTGCTCTCGGTAGTCCCGAGTTCAAATCCTCGGCCTCGCTTGTAAACAGCCAACTGGTTCGCCTCCTACCAGTTTCTTTCAGAGTAGTTTTCGTTAACTCTTTGGTCGACACAACACTTGTGCCGATACTCAAAGCCACTTTTATGGCCCAAACATTCATTGATAAATCTTATAGTCCTGGGAGGTGGACCCCCTCATAAAAAAAATAATAACTGAGGTAGTCGTGCGAGCTTTCAGGGGGAAAACATTTGTGGACTGGTCAGCTTTGGGTGTTAAAATAACTACCTTGAAAGATAATCGTATCTTTGGATGGCTATTCAAGGAATCAAACCAAGAAATTAATGAGAAGAAGTATTTATTCGAGTTAGTTTTATGGATGAAAATGAATTAAGACTACGCGCACAAAGTTGTAATCTGCATTCTGCGACGTTTTCAAAACTTTCAGGGGAGAGAATTCGTCATTTTTCTGGGAAACACCCTCGGACTTTATGGGACTTGATCATGCACCATTTCTTAGGAGGACAACAGCGAAAACCATCTCATGATTTATTTCTGATAATGCTCACAAGGCTATCTAAATGATTTCTTTGAGTTTTTTTGAAGTCTTTCTTATTCTACGTCTACAGTTTGGTAAAGAACCACATCTTGCATGGCTGGGATAAGGTCCTTACGGAAGGCAATGGATAGCAGATAATGCTCACAAGGCTATCTCAAGTCCTTGTTTGAGCTTGTTTGTGCTTCTTTCTTATTCTACGTCTACAGTTTGCTGGAGAACCACGTCTTGGATGGCGGGGATAAGGCCCTTGCGGAAGGCAATGGACAGCAGATCCTCAGCAGTCTTGGTCTCAGGGTACTGGCGAATGGCCCACTTCAAGTACAAGGCGAATTCGTTCCAATCCACCTTTCCGTCTTCATCCATGTCAATGGCTATCAGAGCACGCTTCGTTTCATCGCATCTATAGCAGCTGAAGTATGGTGCCAAGAAGCCATTGTAGAATGAATCGAACTCCAACGCATCATCTTGCTGGCTCTCTTCCCTAAGATCCCATTCATCCCACATCTTCCGAATTTCAGTAATCAAATGCTGCGCGTGGGCTTCTTCGAGATCATCCTGGGCGATGATATCGCTCATGGCAGAGGTTAGTTGGCCACCAGACCGATCAAACAATATCGCCAGACCAACCGCACTCATGTATTCCTCTTTTCTTTCTTCATTCTATTTCCTCTTTCCTCCGTGAACTGTGGGTCCTCGCCAAAGACACGCCTCAGTTTTTCTGCGATCATCTGGGGCGAGGCCAAAGTAGTCATTCGTAAGGGAGGCTTCTTACCAAAGAACTCAGCAAGGTCAAATTCGTTCCTGTTTAAAGGGAAGTTGGGCATTCCGAAGATCAAATCTAGAGCTCTTTCCCCATACACCACCTGCCTGTGACCTGAATCAAGCCCAGTTGTGATTGTGGTGATCTCTTAGGCCGCTTTGCGGAGGTACGTACAATTGTACTGTTGTAAAACTTTTTTGTTTCCGAGGCGGACTAAATTCATTATGGTCACGCTTGAACAGGAATGACCCATAGCGGCGCCTTCTTCACACAAGCTTGCCCATATACCATCTGCACCACTGGCGAGGCATGCCAACACACTGCTATCTGCCATTCCCCATTGCTCGTGAACATGTACCAACAGCTTTGCATCTTTAAAACCACAGTCGTCCATTTCTTTACGAATGGCTGCCGTCCAGACTCCAAGTTGTTCTGGCATAGATTTACCTGATGGATCCTCGTACATGAAACCAAAGGGACGCTCAGTTTGTGGTAAAGAAGACAAGTAATGAACCACTTGAAAAATGCGTTCTGGTTTACTCAACATGGCTGCGGGAAAGTCGCGTACGTTAATAAATATGCGCGCCTCCTTGGAAAGATTATTACGAACCCATCTCATGCGCTCAGACAAAAGCTTGCTGATGTCATCAGACGTGAACTTCTCATAGTCGATTCCACTGTAGACAAAATCCACTTCAATGATTGGGTGTTTGATTCCAAATTCCTTCATTTTTTTTAATCCAACAGGAATAGCTTCGACGTCTGGCACTCTATTTTTGTAACCAGGTTCCACCAACTCCGCGAAGGCGTATAATTTGTCGAAGTTTTCTCCTTCTTCTTTTAGCTTGCGACAGAAGGTGTCACCCACACGAGTCATATGGGAAAATGAAGCAACAATCATATGCTGGAAGCCAGCTTTCTTCACCTGGTTAAAACAGAGGAAAACGAAGACAATCTAAAATCTAATATCTTCTTCGGGAAGGTTAAATAAAGATATGTCTAGTAGAGTAAGGAATTGTAGAGTAGAGCGACGTAATAGCGATAACCTTGAGTTACGTAAATTACGGCAGAGTAGAGTAGAGGGTAGCAGAGTAGAGTAAAGTAGATTAGGGTAGAGTAGTGTAGAGTACATTGAGCAGGGTATATAGGGTAGAACAGAGTAGAGAAGAGTATAAATGATTCTAGAAGAGAAGAATAGAGTAAAGTAGACTGACGTAATGCAGAGCGGCGTACAGGGGCGTAGGGAGGGGGGGCGAGGCCACAGAGGTCCACGTTTTTGTTGACCAACGATTTAAAACACAGTGGATTAATAGTACTTTTTAATTCTGGTTCACTGATTGTGTAGCGAACTTGAAAATACTGTGAAAGTGTTAAAAAACTTCACGCTTTCCACAAAACATGTTTTAGCCTTCGTGTAAAAGCTTTCAAGTGAATAGTGCAAGTCTGAGGACTCGAGCGCGAACCTTTGCGGTTATTACGACACTTGCTAGCTAGGAAGCAGCATTACATTTAACTTTGTTTTGTTTTTGTGGCGAGAGCAGTACAGCCGTTATGACTGGCTTAATGTTGACCTTACTCATTTATCAGCCCTTATCAAGGATCTGAAAAATTCTCGTTGTCCAATTATCCAATTAGCTGTTCAAAAGCCATTTACAAGAGCCACACTGTAAATCAGAAAGAACTGTTTTAGCTCTAAAAATGGGGCCCCCTCGGTGAGTAAACTACAGTTCTACGTTTGAGTCTAATTTGGCTCCCTTAAATTAGAGCCAATACAGTCCAATTACCTGGGGCTGATAAGGACACAACAACTGAAATGGGCCCCAGCGTAGACTGGAATAGCCTTTTGATTGAGCTGTTTTGGCCCAAATTATGCTCAAATGGCTCCAGGAGGGGCTGAATCAGACTTTAGCCTGCAGGGCTGAATTGGCACTATGTGGCTGAAACAAATCTCAGTTTTAAGTCAGTACACTAATGGGCTCCTGCCAATTACAAGTGGTCGAACTCGCATCCTTTTTCTTGCATTTTCTTGAAAGAGATGAAGGTATGTATTGTTTCTTTTTTTGTGTGGTCCTTTGTCTTTGAGGATAGCTCAAAATATCTGCTGTTTTCTGGGACCAAAAAAGAAGTATTCGCGGAACTAGCTCTTATACACATCACTATGTCTACTATCTAACATACATTGATCTGAAAGAAGTCTTTGATTGATCTATTTCTAATTTATAAGAAACATCCAAGGAAGCATGAGCTATTGAAAGATCATGATGATGCAGAAAACCCAGCGAATAATACGGATTTATAACTTTCTTTCTACTTTGTTTTTAAATAGTGACGTCTGGTATTGTCACTATAAAAAACTACAAAAATAAAGTACATTATTTGAAAAAAAAAATTGAAGATTAAAAGTTTGAGAAATACAGAGTTTTTCAAAACGCAGTCTTAGAAATGCAGTTTCAGACAACCTAACTGCCCCCTCCCCCCACCCCAGAGACTTGCGCCCTCGGCCTCGTTTGCTCCGTCTCCTCATATCGGATCGCACCTTCCCTTGAAGTGTCCTTAAAAAACCTGGCTACGGACCTGGAGTATGAGTAGATTGTGTTGGTGTAGGGTAGAGACAAGTGGCCGGTAGAGAATAGAAGAGCAAAGTAAATAAAATAAGTCAAAAAGGGCAAGTGAAGAATGAGGACAACAGAAAGTGTAAGACGTGAATCATAGACTGACAAGGTGATATTCTTTTCCAGGCCCCGCTCGTGACTTTCACTATGGGCCCATCAAGAATACTACAAGGCTTACCTCTCCATATATTTTCCACTTGTTTTCAAGAGTATGGCCTCGAAGCTGTGCCACAGTGCTTTCTCGAAGAGAGTTGTCGAGAACAAAAAGCTCCATTTCCTTCAGTGGCTTCAGTTTTTCGTTATGCTCTTGGATTTTCTGGTGCATATGTTCAATTTGCTTTTGGAATGACATGGCTTTAGTAGTAGTCAGTAAAGCTGAAAGATGAAAGATAGCAGTAAAACGATAATAAGCTAAGGTAAATGGAATCCACTAGCTATAACATCATCGAAGACATCATTACCATCATCATCGTCATCATAATCATCAATGTCATTATTATTATTATCACAATCATAAATCTTCACAATCGTCCGGATCATCGACTGTCACTAGGAAGACAGGAAATATTTTACTTTAGAGTCGCTTTGAATTTGAGTTGCTTTTAGGCAGTGGGATAACTCTCGTTTAATCAGTTGCCATGCAGTTTAGTGAGGATGTAAATCTTATTTAGATGTATTTAACAAATCGACCACAATTTTCCATTGTCTACGCTCTTATAGACCATAGAAATGTCGTCATAAAATGTTTAATACGCGCGTGATTTTCCGAGAAACTTCGCCGGAAACTAAATATAAATGTTACTGTAAGAAACAAGTCCACCACAATTTTCCACGGTCTACACTCTTATAGACCATAGAAATGACGCCATAAAATTCGGCTCGTGGTTCCACTTGAGCTTTGAACATTTTATGGCGTCATTTCTATGACCTATAAGAGTGTAGACCGTGGAAGATTGTGGTCGATTTGTTAATTTTACATTTTTTTGCGAATGACCTGCGTATATGTTTTATAGTAAGCTAAGAACAGTTATGGTAGCATTTCGTGCATGAAATGATAAAAATCCATTGCATTTACTTGGTCTAAATTGGGAATATGCAACAATCTCTTTTTTTTCTAACCCGGCCGTTTCTCGAGAACACAACCAGCTGTTAACGCGTTCCTGCTAATATTAAAACGCCTAATACAGGGGCGGATCTAGGGGGAGGGTGCAGGGGGTGCGCACCCCCCCCCCTGAGATGACCTGCGGCTTTCTAATACAACTGGTATTCTGTAAAAAAAATTTGGTTTATTGGTGTTGACGTAGAGCATGAGACGAGTGCACCCCCTCCTAAAAAAAATCCTGGATCCGCCCCTGTAATACAAAGCCTGATCACATTCCTTCGCCCTTCACCCCTCACGGGTGCTTTGTGTTCGAAAACTTGTCATCAAAACGCTTTTTGCAATTCACGCTAAAACATTTTTCAAATACAGTGTTACTGACAAAGGACTAAGTAAGGCTAGTGATCGATAGTCCTCTGTTGTCGGGCGGGAGAAAAGAATGAGAGTAGAAAATGATACACTTTACTATCGTTTCAAAGCATACTTAACTTAGCTCGCTGGGATAGTTAACTAGACAGATCTGAATAGAAAGACAAACTGCAAAGGAGTCCAACGGCCAAATTCTATATTTGGACAACGAAAGTATCAAAGGAATTAAAATGTGATAAAGGGTTTTATAATATTGCTTGCCGTCAGATATCAGATGATGTTAAATTTGTACCAAAAACATCTAAGCTAAGGTCGGAGATAGTTTTTATCCCTTTGCTCCAATTCTTTCCCCGTAAACCTTCCACTACGCATATTGGTACATATCGAAGCAACACTCAAGAACTCAGGGTGTAGGAAGGAATAACGACCCAAATATTAAATCATACTGTGCTTACCCAAACTCCTGATTAACCTTGATGTCTAACAGGAAGCTATAGCGCAGCGGACAAGCTCACTATGCAGGTTTTTGAAATGACAAAATTCAATATTCGTCAGCCACACACAGGTTGGCGACTTCTAATAAAGATTCCTGGTACAGACGGCGCAACATAAAAAGGAGATCAGTTATATGTTCTTCTTTTTCCAAGAAAGTTCTATCAGTCATTCATCACGTGAACTTCAATCTTGATCTAATCCATAAAAAAAAAGGAAGAAAGAAAGAAACAATAAAAAAAAAAGCGAACTTGGCCAATTGTACAGCCATCTCAACCTAAAAAGCTTGGTCACAAGTAACGCATATAATCTAGCCGGATTTTTGATAACGTTATCGTCAAATAGACCTTTTGCGTCCAACAGTTTTTATATCAGGGCATGTGTTCAAAACAAGGCCCAACTCTGCGCGAGCTCTGCTTGCATTTCCGGTTACGTACTTTCCGATAAGGAACAGAATTAAAATATAAACAAACAACTGTGTTGGATAAATCTGGCCACGGTTGTGGAAGGTTTAATGAAATCAAAGCTCACAGAATCACAACACATCGATATATGTAAACCGATTAACCTAGTGAATTAAAAAATGGAGCGACAAAAATCCGCCACAAACTACACAACTAATAAGAAAAGGAAAAAAGAAGAAATAGGAAATACCGTGAACAATAATAACCCGCAGGCAGGTGAAATGGGAGGAGGAGGGAAAGATTTTGCTCGAGATCTGACCGAGTTGATGACGAGGGAGAGGAGGAGGAATTACGGGGAAATTACCTCGATATACCTGCTTAACGATTTGCAGTACCTGGTACAGCCTGACCTAGCAAGTTATCATGTGAGTATCATGCCTTGCCATAAATTACATTATGTCTGCCATAATGTCTAGTTTTATATCAAGGCATGTGGTCAAAACAAGGCCCAACTCTGCGCGAGCGCGAGTCTGTCTTTTTGTCGAGGGTCGAGGGTACCATGTCGAGGGTAATTTTTTTTTCCAATTTTTTTATAAAGAAAACGTGGTGTTGTTGTTATTGTTCTTTAATTTAATTAAATTTAAAAGCAAAGAACCTTCTTCCTTCCTGTGAAGGTAGGCAGGTTGTGCCCAAAAAATATCATAGAGCTTAGGCAGGGACTCCCAACGACTAATATCTAGATGGCCGTTCCATTCATGTACAGTTTTCGTAGCTTATCTAATAAATTCTCTTCGGACTCTTCGATTTTCTAAAGTTTAGTTTTTCGCATTTCAGTCCCCAAGTTAGCCTATTTTTCGTAGAATTGGAAATCTAAAATTTTCGGATTCGAAAATGCGATGGAGAGAGGAATCAGAAAAATTGTCACTTTCTTAAAACCTAAAATTGCATCTAAAATTTTCGGGAAAATAATACTGAGGCCCTAAGTCATTTCGAAAAGATACAAGTTGCCCTAAGGCGACCGAACAGATACAACTTTTATAGCGCAGCTTAGAATGCATTTCTAGAGATTTGAAAGTACTCTGGATAAGCGAAAAAGTGTTTTCAATGCATTTAGGAGGAAACCGTCGTTGGGTGCCCCTGCTTAGGCTGATATTTCAGTCCCGTCTGCCTCTTCTCTGCCTTGCTTAGCTGTTCAGTGGGGTTGTTTGAATATGGATATTTCACCGATTCTTGTTTTTTAAGCTATCCCACGGTATGCGACCGAATTGTCTTGCTTTCAATGAAGTAGAAACTCGCCATGAAATTTTAAAATACAAGTCATCGACAATCACCGACACCGGAAATCGTGACCTAGATACTTAGGTGCGTAGCTAGAGTGATAATTTTAAATAGATGGTTGATGCCATCGCCCGAGTCGCGCTGCAATAATAAACTCCCGGGGGAGGGCCTTGGGTATTTTTTGGGTGGGTATGTGCCGCCCGAAACTCCAAATTGGCACCCCGTTCTAAAAAAAATTTCCCCTTAAATTGATACCCCGTTCTAGAAATGAGCCAATTTTTTATACTCCGTTCTGGGGTGCAACAAGAGTACAACTGTTTGCTTGTTAACGCATTGAACTGTATTTTTAAAAGCAATCTGTCCTTGAAGTGTCAAGTGGCTGCTTACAAAACTGGAGCTTTCGTGCGTTTCAAGTATTATACCCCGTTCTAGAAAACGCCTCTGAAATGGATACCCCGTTCTAATTCAGGAGCTTCAAATCACGACCCCGTTGGGCGGCACATACCCGTATAGGTAATGTATGGGAGTACCCCCCCGGGAATAAACTCGTTCAATTACCAACGTTAATGTTCTGCAGCTTAAAAAGTATATCACTGCAGAAATTTTAAACACCCTGAAACACAAAAGGAACGCAAAACCAACACTTATTAGCCTGCGTAGCAAGCGTTTCCGTTTAGTTTCGGAGGGAGCGAAAAAAAGACCGAGGAACGGGATTTTCGGTTTTGACCGCGCGAGAAATGAAACGAGAGCCAAAAAAATTAAAGAGGGGGGAGAGGGAGGGGAGGGGTTTGTCTGCAAGCATTTCCTTCCTTTCTTCCCCACCCCCTTCCCGCTCTTTCACTTGCGCAATTTTTTCCACGGTGTTTGACTCTCGTTCCTCGTTCTTTGCTCCTAAACCCCCCAGAAACGCTTGCTACCCAGGCCAACACTTATCGGCGCAGTTGATGGTGGCAGTGGGACAATAGGAAGTCATGTGTCGAAACTAACTTTGTACACATCTTTATCCCTAGTGTGCATTTCAAACAGAAATCAGAGCTGTCTGCGCAAAAAACTTTCTTCACAACGGCTTCAGCGATTATTTCCTATTTTGCAAAAGGGAGCTTTTATTCACCAACAGCGATCAGATCGAAGCAGACGATTATGTTAACTTTCAATAAAATAATATGTTTCGTCTTTCATCGCCTCATTCTCATGAAGATGGGTTGGTCCTCCCAGCCAAAAACTGGGAAAAGTTGGAAGGGTTAGGTGAGGGCCTAGCCTTTATCGCTAATTCAGCCGCACACATCCTTTATTTGTTTTTTTGTAATTTCTGCTTCCAAGCTCATTTTGAGAGTAACATATCAGTTAAATCAGTTTTTTAAACTTTTTTACGACATTTTTTACTATATGGTGGCTCGTCAACAGAGCAGAAGACGTTCTCAGGCAGTCACTCATATTGAGAAACCTGTCCCTCCCCCCTCCCTCCCCACCCAACAAGGAGAACTAATATGGACGGAGATGTCCACGCGCCATTTGTTTTTTAAATTCTTCTTATTTGTTTTTCATTTGTTTTCCATTTTTCAAAAAAAGAATAATAATAAAAAAATTGTTACCCTCGACCCTCGACGTGGTACCCTCGACCCGCGACATGGAACCCTCGACCCTCGACCCTCGACAAAAAGATAGACTCCGCGAGCTCTGCTTGCATTTCCGGTTACGTACTTTCCGATAAGGAACAGAATTAAAATATAAACAAACAACTGTGTTGGATAAATCTGGCCACGGTTGTGGCAGGTTTAATGAAATCAAAGCTAACAGAATCACAACACATCGATATATGCAAACCGATTAAGCTACTGAATAAAAAATGGGGCGACAAAAATCCGCCACAAGCCACACAACTGTGGCTGAAGCCCCACAAAAAGAAGCAGAGCTCGCGTGAAAGCTGGAAAGCGAAAAATTGTTGGACAATTGTAAAACTATGAAGAAGAAAAAAAAAACTGTCAATACTAAACGTGACGCCAACGAAACGGCAGCCCTTGTCTGAACCGTGACATTAAATGTCTGGTACAAATTAGAGTGATAACAATCGATAGGAAAAGTCGGACTTAAAAATTGTCAACCAAGTAGCAGCCCAATGACTGACCTACCCAACAGGCATAATAACAGAACGAACTAAGTCATACGAAACGAGAACTAATGCCAGCCAAATAGCAACCCAATGACTCACCCATTCAGCAGGCGTAAAAAAAGAATGAATAAGGTTAGGAACTAAGATCTCAAAGGTTAGTGAAAAATGGTTTTCTAAGCCCACCAAGTAGCAGCCCAATTGTCGGACCTACTTTCGACACGTGGGCAAATCAATTAATTAGCGTGAAGAACTTCCGACCTCAAATAAACTTTAAACGCGTCGGATCTCCAGCGAACAAGAGCACGAATTTGCGCGTCCGAATAACCTTTTTCAGCGGCATGGCCCGCGCCGCCAATGCGAAAGCTATGAGTCTTGTACCGACTACTGTCAAGACCACAGTAAGATAAGCACTGATGAAGCGCCACATTGAATTGGTGAACAGAGATGGGGGTCTGATCAGTGTGACAAAAAAGTGGCCCTGGACTATTTCCCCTGATATTACAGTACTGATATAAGGCTGTAACAGGGCAAAAGGGGGAAGAGACATCCTTTGCAAGTAAAATGTCAAAAGGTCTGCGACTAGCGTTATGCTTATACTCGGTAATAGTAATCTTTGTCCCCTCCACTTGGCCTTGCCGAAATAAAAATGTTAGATTACTGTACTGAACGACGGAACGCGCAAATCGTGTGCTCTTGGAGGCCAGTTCACCTATGCGAAAAAGACCGTAAAATGCGACAAGAAACATCGCCGAAAAAAGAGAACGATAAAATACCGAAGAGTTAGAAAAAGTAAGAGAGTGAATCAGCTGGTGCAATATGGGCCGTGTAATTGGCAGACGAATGTCCGACAGCTGTTGACAGCTCAAAGCTGTCAACAGCTTGTCAATTAGAAAAGATTTGGTGGGATCATTAAAACCTTTGAGCTTATTTGCATAGGAAATGGCAGAAAGATATGATTTGATGGTGGAACAGGCCAATTTACGAAACGAAAGATAAGAAATAAAAAGAGGGAAACAAGTAGGGGGTAAAGGTAAAGGAGGATTGGTTGAACCGTACAAGTGAGCATAGAATTGGCGGAAAACGACCCACTCACGCTGATACAGCGGCCGCGAGCTGGCTGTGAGAGTAGAATTTAGTGGATCTGTCAAGTTAGCACCCAACTCTTCGGCAATAGGTTCTCGGGGATGGGGGTCGGGAACTGGTCGGCTTCTGGTTAAAGTTCCTTAACCTGACTGAGGATTGGTGATGACATTGACGTCGTCATCCACAGCCTGTTCAACAAGTCCAGTTGGGTCTTGCGTGACTGCTGGCGTTGGGGAGTTGTTGTCGAGCAGCGAAGCCAATTTCTCAGGCGAGATGGCCGTCTTTACTGCTTGTGTAATTACGGCAGAAATGGTAGCGGTCATTGCGTCGACATCCACGGACACTGTACCTGGGGATGAACTTGAAGGTTTTGAAGCAATCACGTTGGCCTGCTCAGTTGTAGTGTTCTCATGAACAGTGGGCGCTTCCTCAGGACGCAGTCTTGGCCGCCTGGCTCTCTTGTTGGGGCGAACGGATGGAATGGCGGCGGGCGCTGTAGCTTGAGTTGCTGGTCGTTTTCGCGGAGGCATTTTTTAGAAAAAGACTACTGAAACTGGCAAAAATAACAAGACTGAGACAATTAACAGCACTGCAGGGGGCACGAATATACCCCGCGAGCCATTGTTGTCTGGAAAATTACTTAGTACCTGGGAGAGGCAGTATATATGTAGCCTAACAGGCCCAACGTAGCCACAAAAGAAATTGAAAAATATAAGTGACAAAATACGAAAACTAAGACAGCAGTAACAGTAGTAGTAGGGGAGGGACCGGTTAGGCCTCTTTTTTGCGCAGGAATACATTAACTAGGTGACGTCACAGGCTATTGTCTTGATCTCATGAATAAAATGCTGTGGTATCTCATTAACTTGCGGGGGAATCTCATTAAGTATATCCAGTTTGACGGGTTCATCAATGATGTCGTGTTCTATTTTTATCTTGTGGCGGTCATGGTTGGTATAACCGGTTTGACAGGTTTTAGTTATTTTCGGAAGATGATGTCATATGTATTCGGGGTACTATGATGTCATAGTTGTTTTGATTATTTGACCGGAATTAGAAAGACGCTCATTGGCTGTCTCGTTTGACGAAGCATTCTGGTTGGTTGCCGTATTTTTTATTGTTTTAACGGCATAAAAGCCTGCTCACTGCCTTCCCGCATACTAATTTGGATTTCCTGTATACTAATTAAGTGCCTTCCTCCATATATAATGAAGTGGATAGGTTTACTAATGAGCGTCACTCTACTACAATAGGAACAATAGGCTTGCCTAGACTTGCCCGGGCTCTTTTAACCCTGATTGTAGAATCTATTCTATCTTCCAAATAAAAGCACGCTCTCCGTTCAGCATATTACTCTTGCAATCGCTTTGCTAAGGAAACAAGTTCGCTTGCCTAAATAAAAATTCGGTTATAACAAAACTCAGACACAAAAAATGGAGCTCAAACTCTTTATTTCAATCTATTGCAAACAGTGCTCTCTCTATAAAATTACTTTATCTTGATGTCTTGTTACACGCTCTGTTAACCAGTTGTAATTTGCATCTGACTCATGCCTCTTTTGTGTTCTCGCAAATTAAACAATCATGCTTAAGTCCTCTAACAAAAAGATAAGGTACCGTTTCATACACAATTGTTAGATCTATTGAAAAATAAAATATTCCACTGCAAAGTGCATCGACAACCGTTTAATTAATTTGTTATTGGTCTATCGAGCACTCGTTTGGTTCTTTTCTAGGATTAAGTCATCAATAAAACACACTTAAAGTTTGGTTGTTTACAGTTTTTATTGAAGTGCAACAATACAAAGATCCAGGAAATACATCGACCTACTATTACACCACGATTGACAAGAATTGGATTAGAACTAATGATGACTCATCAAATTTTATAAGAAAAGCTATATAAACAGGAAAATAACTTATTTCCTTCTGTATGTTGGAGGTTCTCGTGTGGTAAAGATGCCGTATAAATTCAAGAGAGATTGCCCGGTATGTGGTAAGCCAGAATTACTCTCTTTGAGTGATCACCTGCGTCAAGTGCATCGACTAAAGAGCCACGAAAGAAAGCAATGGCTAAAAGCAGCAGTATTTTCGGGATCTAAGAAAAGTCTGGGTATAACACAAGGAAAGTCCCGACGTTTTACACAATTATTGCACACAGAAAAGGAAAGAAGTAGAGAACGAAAACGAACTATTGCAGCTGTCAAAGAAACGGAAAAACCTCAGCATTGTATAGTCAAGAGGCCCAAATTCAGTGACGATGTTTCCCTGGAAACCAAGGCATATCCAGAATTTTTGTTTCGACATAAATTTTCACTTCTCGTGGTGGGCCCCACTCAGTGTGATAAAACATTTTTCGTTGAAAAAATTCTCACAACGGATCGTATTCTTTACGAGAGCAAGAAACCGAGGCGAATATGGTGGTACTACAGTCAGTGACAGGATACCTGCAAAGTGATGTAGTCATCTATCAGAAAAGAAATTCAGTTTTTTCGTGGCCTTCCAGAGTTTAAAGAAGATCTTCGGGAAATTGACCCAAAGTTTAACAATGTACTTGTGTTTGATGATCTTATGGCCCAAGCAACAGATAGTACTCTCGTTTCCCTTCTGTTTACCCAAGGCCGGCATAGAAATGCTAGTGTGATACTGCTGCTACAAAATATGTTTCCAAAGGGAAAATTTAACACGGACATCAGCCGGAATGCTCAGTACATGGCTCTTTTCCGAAGTCCTAGCGATCGAAAACAAATCGGTATCATTGCAGAACGAATGTTGGACAAAAATCGCCCGCCATTCATGTCAGCTTATTTTCAAGAAACGGAAAGAGCGTTTGGCCGAGTGATAAGCAAGTATTGAGTGACATTTTCGACTCTTGTCGTCGATATCCAACCATTAACAGCTCCGTAAAATCGGTCGAAACCGTCAAAACGACCAGTTACAAGGAAAACCTTGCCTGCGAAGCTAGATCAGCAGTAAAATCGCCTCCTGTTGTCAAATCTTCCCCGCCAATTGTAAACATGTCACGGCCATTTCCTTTTGATACAGTCTGGTCTGAAGCAGCCTATCCCGTTGTACAAAATTATATGCAAGGAGCGCCCCGATGCCAAACCCTACCAAAAGACTTTGGGATCACGGAAATGTACCGCATTGCCAGACATCTTTATGATCCATATCTTCCATCGTACTCGTATGGAAATTACTGGCCTGTGAAAATAAGACATTATTGCAATGGAAAATCGAAATGGATTTATTTACACAAGGACGATCCCAGCGGAAGATCTTTCCTGGAAAAGAACCAAACGAATGCTCGATAGACCAATAACAAATTAATTAAACGGTTGTCGATGCACTTTGCAGTGGAATATTTTATTTTTCAATAGACCTAACAATTGTGTATGAAACGGTAACTTATCTTTTTTGTTAGAGGACTTAAGCATGATTGTTTAATTTGCGAGAACACAAAAGAGGCATGAGTCAGATGCAAATTACTACTGGTTAACAGAGCGAGTGACAGGACATCAAGATAAAGTAATTTTATAGAGAGAGCACTGTTTGCAATAGATTGAAATAGAGAGTTTGAGCTCCATTTTTTGCGTCTGAGTTTTGTTATAACCGAATTTTTATTTAGGCAAGCGAACTTGTTTCCTTAGCAAAGCGATTGCAAGAGTAATATGCTGAACGGAGAGCGCGCTTTTATTTGGAAGATAGAATAGATTCTACAATCAGGGTTAAAAGAGCCCGGGCAAGTCTAGGCAAGCCTATTGTTCCTATTGTAGTAGAGTGACGCTCATTAGTAAACCTATCCACTTCATTATATACAGAGGAAGACACTTAATTAGAATGCAGGAAATCCAAATTAGTATGCGGGAAGGCAGTGAGCAGGCTTTTACGCCGTTCAAACAATAAAAATACAGCAACCAACCAGAATGCTTCGTCAAACGAGACAGCCAATGAGCGGCTTTCTAATTCCGGTCAACCAATCAAAACAACTATGACATCATAGTACCCCGGAATACATATGACATCATCTTCCGAAAATAACTAAAACCTGTCAAACCGGTTATACCAACCATGACATCATCCATCTAAAAATAGCACATGACCTTATCTTTATGAGATTCCTTCCCCTTTTAATTCATGAGATAAAGACAATCGCCTATGTTGTCACCTAGTTAATGTATTCCTGCGCACGCTAATGATATTCCTGCGCAAAAAAGAGGCCTAACCGGTCCCTCCTATACTACTAACAGTATAAAAAAAGCCAAGTTCCATGAGAAAACGTGCATAATCACTGATACCGAGTGCATTGGACACACCTCCCAAAAATAGGGGGCGGTCAAAAGGGGTTGTACACTCAAAATGGTAAAGCGAAAGCACAAAATAACATAGCCAAAGTGGCAAAATAAACACAGTATTTAAACCGTGCATGAACAAAGTAGCAAGCCTGCTTATAGGTAGGAAAGTACTTTCCAACAAGTGAACAAAGGGCAAGTGAACAAAGGGCAAGGCTGCATAACATTCGACTTGCTAAAGAGCAGCAAATATCAAAATTAGGGAACTGGCAAATACATGGGAAAAAATTACTGCTGTTAACGACCTGAGAAAATTCGTATACATCTAAGAACAGCGCCTCTCGGATGGCGAAAATATTCATAATGTCCCAGTTTGTTTAAATGAACACCGTCCCGAGCAAGAAAAAGGGATTTACAACGCCAAAACCCTCTGTGACGCGGGTAAAGGAATGGGTTCTAAAACCACCTTAAGATACTTCGTTAACAAGTCAACCTGCAGTTTGTTAAAAGAAGATGCATCTTGCCTGTAAAGGGTTTGACAAACGCAAATCAATTCCACTCCATATGACTCATAAAGTAAACGACACAGATCTTCGATCGCCGAGCCAGTTTCAACTGCCGAAATGGTGGTAAGGTCATTCGTACCTAATTGCATGATTACTACATTGGGAGCGAAGCTGAGCGAACTCCTCTACTACACCTAAATAATACTCACGAGTTTTAGAAACCGTTCTACCTCCAATCCCATGCCATCTTATGAGCAGATTGCCATCTAGACTTAAATTTTTCGCAATCTGCGCATTAAAATTGCGGCAAAGAAAATCGTGCACACGGCGAATGAAAGAGTGGCCCAGAATTAAAACACGGATTGGCGGCATGAGGAAAAGAGAATAAAATCAAAGGAAGAACTTGCCTGAAAATATTTTGCCCGAGATCTGACCGAGTTGATGACAAGGGAGAGAAGGAAGAATTACTGGGAAGATACCTCGATATACCTACTTAACCCTGCCAACGCCCTATAACCTCATTGGCTAGATTTGCAGTACCTGGTACAGCTTGACCTAGCCAGTTATCATGTGAGTATCATGCCTTGCCATAAATTACATTATGTCTGCCATAATGTTTAGTTTTTTCGGCCAAAGTAGCTATTATAAAAACTAAGAGTGAAACCATTGCTTTTTTCCCCTTCTCCTCCTTTCCTTCTCCTCGCTCTTTCTTTTTCCTTCGTTACTGTGATTTTGGAGCTTCTCTGGCGTAAGAAACCTGCCTTTTGACGCTTTTTCACACAAATGACTGCAAATTTCGTTGGGTTGGTTTTCAAAAAAACCGGCTATATATATATATATATATATATATATATATTTATATGATAAACTATTTCTGACCAATCATAGCTTGCTCATTGAAACATATTATTGTTTGAAGTGGAATTTTGAAAAAAATACTTATTTAAATTTAGTCCTAATTGAAAAATAGATTCAACAAAAAGCTCTATTTCAACAGTGCATATGACGTTGTTTAATTGTATTCGTGGTTAAAATATTTTTCCTTTTTGTGTTTGGGTATGATAAGGTATGATAATGAGCTTAGAACCGAGAAAATAAATTTGAGCTTCGAATAAATTTGAACCAAGGTAATCGAGTCTACTGGCTCTTTCAAAAGAGCTTTATTTTCCTTTTTTAGCTTGCTTAGCAATAACGTTCTTTACGATTTTGCTATTGACAGGTTTAAAGGGGAATTTCTTGAATTGGTTTTGCGGACAAGTGTGATCACCAAATGACGTAATACAAAAGATTGAAAAGACAGTGACAGGAGCCCATAACCCGGAGCAAGCAACTCCCATACTAAGCCTATGTCACGGCGTTTTTACGGACCAGTCTATTTTTAGACACATTTTAGGGCACTTTTTCCCGCGAAAGTAGAATCTCCACCATGTCTATGAGCGCATTCGAAGTACAAGATATCAAAAAGGAAAAAAAATGTATCATTTTTAGGTCTATAGGTTTTGCTGACTGGTTTGTGGAATTTAAAAGATATTCAAACTTCTCGCCAAAACCGTTCTAAAAATTGGTCCGTGAAAACGCCGTGACACGGTGAGCGCATGGAAGTTGCTAATCCGGGTTACTAGGTCCTGACACTGAATAACCTGAGATCAGGCGTTATTTTTTATTTTAATGTTTTTTTTGCTTCTTTGCTTCTTTGGCTTGAGGTAAAGGGATAGGGCATGATCGCAGGCTAGACATTGAACAAAACGCACTCCACAACACAATGCAATAACTACCCAACAATAGTTTCCGCAACACCGGCGAAACACCCTGTCTATATGACACAACATTAGCTTTTTTGTTTGATGCGCTGTTACTATCGCTGAAACAAAATAACGATGTATTTTTTTTATCTTCAGTCTTTTACAACTGAATCGAGGAAATTTCAAAGTAGTAACAAGAGGTATATGTTCCACCTGTTGGCTTCCCTTTTCACCTCCAATTATTGTTTGCGCGTGTGTGTGTGTTTTGTTTTTTTTTGCATTGCTATTTCTTAGCTAACCCTATTTATTGCCATTTGTGATGAACGTTTATTGTGATCCCTCTCAATGAGCGTTGTAATTCTTAGGGAAAACTTCGCAAACAAATATTTTAAATTTCTGGCTCCCGCATTTTTCTGGGAAAAGAATTCAATTCAGGTGCAATAACGAATCGATAGTCGGGTCATTCAAATAAGGCCCTCGTATAATGGCTCCCCTAAGGCTCCTTGTACTCCTTTCTATAAAACACAATATTTCTTTGTCACGGCCAGCCACGTCCCTGGGGTATCTAACGAAATCGCTGATGCCCTCTCCCTCTTTCAGGACGCACGTTTCTGGGCGGTGGCTCCCAAGGCTAAAAAAAGACCCTGTACCATCCCACCTTAAGAGGTTCAGACGTACGCAAAGTGGGGACTGGCATGAACTACTAACCGTACGTATGAGCTTCCAAGACTGACGCTTTTCCCCAAGGGCATACGCTTGTTATTGCGTGCTCCACCTCACCTGTTTGCGCGGTGACTGCTATGCGCGAGTACTTTCTTACCGCTCGCCCGCGCGGGCCACTTTACTTCTTTCAATCTGTACGTCTGCTGACTAGGTCTGCCGTTGTTAACCTTATCAGGGACGGCGCTCGTCAGGTCGGTCTACCGTCCCTCAAAGGGTACATATTTCGTATTGGAGTCGCCTCTACGCAGCCGCCGCGGGCTTGCCAGGCTGGTTAATTAAGGTTTTAGGCAGATGGTCCTCGGATTGCTACCAACTTAATATACGCACTCCTCGTACTGTGTTATTGTCCGCTGCACCGAGAATGGCCAATGTGCCATACCTTAAACCAAATTTTTTTTTCGGGCTTAAGGGAATACATGCTTCGCACGTATCCGTGGCGGTTTAAGTCTCACGGCGACTTCCCCAAGCTCTGATTTAAGAGAAAACTTTATATTTGATTGTTTTACAGCACGTGCCGGCGGAGTAGTATTGATAAAATAAAGTTCCTAGAACAGAATAATTGTCTACACCTTTCTATAAGTTGCAAGATGCTGGCCGGAGGTTTCAGCCCTTAGTGCCGCGGAGTGTTAGGCCATATTAAAAGATGTTGGCGCCGGGGAGATAAGTAAGGCTTCATGGTCACGCTATGAAAGTTGTCCGCCATACCGATCTCGGAGCGGTGTTCTCCCCTTTAAGCAATATGTTTTGTTATTAAGTTTTTGTTAGACTCTTATTTAAAGCCTAGCTAAATTAACTGCGAAATTAAACAAGTTTTATAACTCAATTGTAAAACGCCGTTCATGTAGCGTGGCGCCCTTAATCAGCAACATGTAATGCAACATTATGTCAGCGCTTATCACTAGACTTTTACTCGTGGTAGGTAGAATTAATGGGTATAGTACGTAAAATCACTTCCACAGGAGGGAAATTACTTGTACAATAGCAATCCTCGCTTATGTTACAGTTGGGGCTAGTTTCTAAAGTACGTTCGTTTTTTATGGCTAGGGAAAATAATTTTTCTCATGCATATCTCGTGAAGCACCTCATTTTTAAAATTTTAGGTGCAATTTGACGTATTACGAAAGTGAGACATTTTCTGATTCCTCTCTCCGTCACATTTTTGAATCCGAAATTTTTGGTTTCCTTTTTTCTCAGAGAAATAGCCTAACTTGGGAAGAGAAATGTGAAAATTAAACTTCATAAAATCGTAGGGGATTTATTAGATGAGCTTCGAAAATTGTGAATGAATTGAACGGTTATCTAGAAATTTTTAGCCGTCCCCAAGTCATAGACAATTTTAGGCAATATTTGCTTCACCAAACAGATATTTTACAGAAAACAGTCGTTGGGTGCCCCTGTGCGTGCTGTGTCTCATTCTGAACTTTATTGCCAAGTTGTAATAGTTCCAGACTGTACGTATTTATATTTACTTGTCTGCTATGGAGTTCGGCATTCAGAAGTGTGCGTGCATAATCTTGAAGAGAGGAAAAACTATCAGTTTTGACGGTATTAAGGCAGGGAAATTTCCTCATTGGAACAGAGAGAGAGATACAAGGTTCTGGGCGTGTTAGATGCTGGATATGTCTCGCAGGAGGAAATGAAAGCAAAACGGACAACGGAATTCTTCCACAGGATACGATCGATTCTGAAGTCGAAGTTGAACGGAGCCAATGTTTTGGTAGCTATTAATGAAAGAGCTGTATCTCTCCTGATAGTGCAGGTATCTTGTAGGTATGGGTCTTAATCGTGCATTATTTCTTTAAAGAAAAGCGAAAAGAGCAGTTTATGCGAAAAAATATATCGATTTTCACCCTACAACTTATAATTTATTTCCGATAAATCAGGACAAGGTTATCTGTGGTCATGAGCTTTTTGTCAGTGTTGCTTATTCTACGTCTACAGTTACGTGAAGAACCACGTCTTGCATGGCGGGGATAAGGCCCTTGCGGAAGGCAATGGATAGCAGATCCTCAGCAGTCTTGGTCTCAGGGTACTGGCGAATGGCCCACTTTAAGTACAAGGAGAATTCATTCCAATCCACCTTTCCGTCTTCATCCATGTCAATGGCTTTTAGAGAGCGCTTTGTTTCATCGCATCTGTAGCAGCTGAAGTATGGTGCCAAGAAGCCATTGTAGAATGAATCGAACTCCAACGCATCATCTTGCTGGCTCTCTTCCCTAAGATCCCATTCATCCCACATTTTCCGAATTTCAGCAATCAAACGCTGAGCGTGGCCTTTCTCGGGCTCATCCTGCGCGATGACTTCGCTCATGCCAGGGGTTAATTGGCCACCAGACCGATCAAACAGTATCGCCAGACCAACTGCGCTCATGTATTCTTCCTTTCTGTTTTCGTTAAGGTCTTCCAACATTACTTCCTTCATTCTCGTGCTTCTTTCCTCCGTGAACTGTGGGTCCTCTCCAAAGACACGCCTCAGTTTTTCCGCGATCATCTTGGGCGAGGCCAGAGTAGTCATTCGTAAGGGAGGCTCTTCATCAAAGAAAGTAGCAATATCAAATTCTTTCTTGTCTAAGGGGAAGTTGCGTATTCCGAAGACCAGATCTAGAGCTCTTTCCCCATACACCACCTGCCTGTGACCCGCACCAAGCCCAGTTGTGATTGTGGTGATCTCTTGGGCCGCTTTGCGGAGGTACGTACAGTTGTATTGTTGTAAAACCTTTTTGTTTCCAAGGCGGACTAAATTCATTATAGTCACACTTGAACAGGAGTGACCCATAGCGGCGCCTTCTTCACATAAGCTTGCCCATATACCATCTGCGCCACTGGCGAGGCATGCCAACACACTACTGTCTGCCATTCCCCATTGCTTGTGAACATGTACCAACAGCTTTGCATCTTTAAAACCACAGTCGTCCATTTCTTTACGAATGGCCGCCGTCCAGACTCCAAGTTGTTCTGGCATGGATTTACCTGATGGATCCTCGTATATCAAACCAAAGGGACGCTCAGTTCGTGGCAAAGAAGACAAGTAATGAACCACTTGAAAAATGCGTTCTGGTCTACTCGACATGGCTGCTGGAAAGTCGCGTAGGTTGATAAATATACGGGCCTCTTTGGAAAGATTTTTACGAACCCATCTCATTCGCTCAGACAAAAGCTTGTTGATGTCATCAGACGTGAACTTCTCATAGTCGATTCCACTGTAGACAAAATCCACCTCAATGATTGGGTGTTTGATGCCAAATTCCTTCATCTTTTTCAATCCAACAGGAATAGCTTCGACGTCTGGCACTCTATTTTTGTAACCAGGTTCCACTAACTCCGTGAAGGCGTATAATTTGTCGAAGTCTTCTCCTTCCTCTTTTAGTTTACGACAGAAGGTGTCACCCACACGAGTCATGTGGGAAAATGAGGCAACAATCATATGCTGAAAGCCAGCTTTCTTCACCTGGTTAAAACAGATGAAACACAGAGAAGAAGTTAAATCATTTACTTTATCTCAGGAAGGTTAAGTGAGGTAATTTGTAGTAGAGTAGTGTGGCGATTGCGTAGAGTTAAGTCAGTTATTGTAGAGTAGAGAAGATTGTAGAAGACTCCCGAGCAGACCAGAGTAGAGTAGAGCCCTATAGAATGGAGTAGAGTAAAGTATAATAGGGCAGAAAAGTGTAGGGTAACTAGAGCAGGGTATACAGGGTAGAGTAGATTGAAGTATGATAAGTAGAGTGGAGCAGAGAAGAGTAGAAATGATTAGAGAAGAGAAGAACCCACTGAGAGTGGAGTGAAGTGAAGTAGACCGACAGGCAGCACTTGTGTCCAGAAATGCACGCAGTGGCGAAAATGACCAATCTGGCAAAAAAAACTCTTTAGAGGTATGGCGAAAACTTAAATGCTCCTTGTAGAGGTAAGAGTGGCGAAGTTGACAAAACTGGCGAATCTGGCGAAAATAGAAAATCAGGCGAAAAATAATAGAGCAAAACGGGCCCCTTGAAGAGTGACGGTTTTTACGAAAATGGCAGATCTAGCGAAAATGGCCAATTGGGCGCTTAAATTTGACATGGGTCTGGCAAATATTCAAATTTCATGGCAAAAGGGGGCCCTTGGTAAGTGGCGCTTTTGGCGAAAATAGCGAATCTGTCAAAAATAGTCAAAACTTGCAAATGGTTTGGCGATACATTAAAATATCATGTAAGAAGGGCGGTAGAGACGAGACGAGAAATAGGGAATGGAAGATTAGAGTAAATAATAAAAGGCAAAAAAGGGTGAGAGAAGAATGAGAACAAAAGAAGGTAAGACGTGAATCAGAGACTGACCAGCTGATATGCTCTTTACCAGGCCCCCCTCGCAACTTTCACTTTGGATCCATATCAGGAATAGCACATGGCTTACCTCTTCAAATATTTTCCACTTGTTTTCAATGGTATGGCCTCGAAGCTGTGCCACGGTGCTTTCTCGAAGAGAGTTGTCGAGAACAAAAAGCTCCATTTCCTTTATTGGCTTCATTTTCTCGTTATGTTCTTGGATTTTCTTGTTCATACGTTTAATTTGCTTTCGGAATGACATGGTAAACTAATGAGTGAAGCTGAAAGGTGAAAGACAGGAATAAAACGATAATTAGGTGAATAGATTCCCAGTTAACAATAGATGATCTGTCGTGTTATGTAATAACCAGAGTACTCTAGTCACTCTGGGGATAAATACAAATTCATACTGTATAAGCTAGCTCTTCTTCAGTTTAGTTAGGTTGTAAATCTATTCTTATATATTACATACATATTTTTTCCTTACACATCCGATTTGTTAATCTCGAGTATGATTACAGACCGAATTGGATGACTAGACACGAATTCTTTTACTAATTAATCATAACCGTGATTACAATTTTTGAGAAAAGAAATGCATCCTTTCTCGGTGAAAGAACTTTAAAATTAATTATTCAAAATTAAGGAAAAATATTACTGGCAGAGACACTGTCTAATGTTACAAATTCACCCACTTTGGAAAATCTCCAGTTTGGTAGGGTAAGTGGTTGTTGCTATAGCGATGTTATTATGATTGGCTGATGTAACTGTCCGATTACAACCCCACACAAAATATGTAAAAAATAAAGCAGTTTATGCACCAATCAAATTTGATGAAATTGTAACAGGTTATGATTATGGTGAAAACATTTTTGCAATACTGTTTAATACTTCAGTTTACCATAAGTGGAGTCAAAAGAAGGTAAACTGGCCCCTGTAAAGATGTCTTCTGCTTCATTCTTTCGTCAGACCAGATCTTTAAATGTAATGAATGTGCCTAATTTACACATAGTTTACAGTTTCGATAGATATCGGTTACATTTCTCAAAACTAGTGATTTTGATATCGACAATGATCGATATAATGTATGTAAATAAACAGACTAGGTTATTGATTAGCCTTTTACCCTTTGCCCTATGATCTGAGGCAAATAGGATGGCCAAAAAATCATTAAAAATAAAAGGAATGAATTCAGAGTTTGAAAATCAACATGTAAGACCAGCAGGTTGAACGTTGACAAAAAGATCAGAGAACTTGAAAAAATTAGTTATTTTAAACAATTTGAAAACTGAAATCTGAAGATTTAGATCAAATTAGTTGTACCCAAGGCAATTTTAAAGAAACAATTTAATGATTTTGTAGTTTCAATATCTTGTGAATATTAATGTGAGTGTTTTAATGTACTTTTATAACTTTAAAAATTTTGTAAGGGTTTATCCCATCAGCGCTGGGCTGGGTTTTCAAGTGACCTTTTAAGGTAGCTGAACACAGTTTTGCGGGCGGTCAGCGGTAACTCGCGTGACGGAGTGTGTTTTAGACAAACAAACATAGCGGCGAAAAAAGCAATGGTACACAGAAGACAATTTCTCAAAATCTACTCATTAAAATTTTGTGATATTTGGCAGAATTTTTGCTTTTATCGTCCTTTCAGTAATAAGAACTTTAAAATGGAAGTTAAACAGACGAATTTTGTAACACATTTAATAATTACAGTAAAATTGATTATATAAAACCCCGTCTGTTAAAATTTGGTCAAATAAATTTCAAATGGTAATGATTAGTCATAGTAAGCTGTGTGCAAGTTTATAGGAAAATCTAATGAGCGAATATTATGTAAACTGAGTAAAAGTGAAATTTTAAGGTCGTATTGAATCGTTCATATTGCCGTGGAAACTACGAAAACGTCACATTTAACCAGTCAATCAAAATCTTTCATTAGTATATTTTTTACTTGCCAAGTTTCAGCTTGTGAGTTGTAACCTTTCTCTTGCCATGATTTGGCAAATGACATTTACTCACAAACTGTTAAAACTGTGTTCAGCCACCTAAAAATAATATGTATTTATCTTTGAATGAAAACATGATAGTCAATACATTTTCCTATTCCCTTAACTGAAATACTGGGGCAACCAACGACCGAATGTTTCTAAATACGTCAGAAGTGTCTCAAATGGTTATCTTTATACTTTAGAAGCCCGTTTGGTTCTTGGAGCTGCCCAAAAACCATTTATCCATTACTGTTCGGATGTCTTAGGAGAAATTTGGTCGCCTCGAAAGTTTTAAGTGGCTCTTTCGACTCATCCGAAACTGTAATTCGCTGCCCTGATAGGTCCGGTCGAAAGTTCGATGACATGAAATACTTTTATTAGAAGACTCTGGGGGACGTTTTAAATTAGTCTTTATACCAAAGTTTTCAGGAGACCTTTTAATAACAATATTCGCCATATCTTGGTAATAAAATGTTAAAAACAAAGCCTCCGAAAATCTTAGATAAGTGAGTAGAAAAACTCCGAATATCTTAGACGAATGGAACGGTTATCCAGAAGGTTTATTCCTTTTTTATCCTTCGAGCACTCACTTCAAAGAGAAATGTCGTTGAGCGCCCCTGTGAATATGCAACATAGGATTTCACAAACGGTTTTACGTAAAGGAAAATTTAATTTACCCAAGTAATAAAATTAGCTTCTTTCCTGTTATAAAAAATCGTAGATCATGGCCTTCTTCGATCCAAGCGCAGAATCATGATTGTATGAATCGCAATTAGAAACAAAAGGATATAGTCCCGTAGATAAGGGAGCAATGGGTTTCCAATCAAATGATGAAAATAGGGGAAAGCAACAATCTGATAGAATCAGTGGTAGAATTCCTGAATATGAAAGATAAAATCCTTTCTCATTGTTTTACAAACCACCTACCTGCCCAGTTCCAGTAGCGTTTAGTGAGCTCTTAAAAGTGTTCACAATTCCAGCGCTCGCTGCACGTGAAATTACTCCTCTAAAGTAACAACCTCCTTATCCGTTAAACCAGAATTGCACGTTGCTTAGAATCATCAGTAGTGGGAGTTTCTACACAGAGCATAAAATGACCTGATTATTTATTTTGGTAATGAGTGGCCCTTCCCTGAACTCTCTTCATGCATGTGTTGCTTTGGTGTTACTGTGATACGCATAAGAATTTTTTAATACTAAAATGCTTATTATTTCACGGATTTAAGGTCAGTAAAAATATTTTTGCTCGGTACAGAGGATTGTCAAATACAACTTTAAATCCTTGAACTTAACCTTACTCGGAAAACTGTAAAATTTTTTCGTTTTTATTATAGTATCGTGACAAGAACCATGATTGTCATGGATACACAGAATTTCTATGCAGGTCGAAGATGAATTAGTCAGTGGACGATTATAGTTTTTCTTTCTTTTTAGCTGTAACAAAAAAGGACGGTACAAAAAATTACAAGGAACAGGACAGCTAGGGTACTTAAACTTTAACAGCTGTATTATAATCGTAAAACGCATGTACATGTGAGGCTTTTTCTCTGAAAATGATTAGATTAATGTTCAACCCATTTTCTTGGAAAACAGTAAAAGCGAAAAATAAGACTTAATAGCATTTGTATAATTTATTTAATACGTTTTTTCTTCGGGACCTATTCGGACATGCACTATAAAAAGGCCAGCTTGAATAGGCGAGTCTTTGTTTACACTGCAGTGTCTCATTAACATATGCTTATCACTATCTGATGACGCCGATAAAATAAAAACTCTGAATATTGAAAGGACATAACAGTGTCAGTTATCTCTGAAAAATTGAGTCCAATACACCAAATGGTTTCGGAGAAATTCTCTTCTAAAAACTCGAAATTTTACAGAGAGTGTATGGCTCATTAAATTTTTTGCTACACAGTAATGTCGCAGTTTTTGATGGCTGATATTTCCTTCAATATTGCTTGCAAAGAGCCGAAATTGCACAAATTGCTCAACTTAATCAGCCCTTTCAATTTTTGTATTTAGTTTATATATACGGCCACCGCTTCTATGAATTTAATCGTATGCTAATGAGGAAAAATGTAAACAATGACGTCAGCAAAGATTCGCCTATAGTATGAACCTACAATCCTGGACAAACGTCCTTAGGGCATTGATGCAATATTCGTTATTAGTATATACACACTCTGTGATCTTGGTGATTTAAGCAATCTGATTGGTTCGCTATCTCGGACTATTCAATAATATTCACCTCCTAGCGAGTGGATAATGTGTGAGCTCGGTTTTTTTCCCCGTTTTCTTAGAGAAAGATCTTTTAAAAGTCGACAAAATCCTAGGGTTCACTTTTTTTCAGGCAAGAAAAGACTTCGAAGGATTCAAAACGGCGTTTTTCCATTTACTGTTGTTGAGTTTTGTGGTCGATGGATTAATGTTTACAACTCCCGTTTATTCGCCTAGGAGAGGCCGTTTCGTGAACTCAGCCTTTCCTAACAAGAAAAATTTGGCCCAAAAACGAAGTTTATTTATGACAAACAAATTTGAAAGCAAATGTTTGCGGAAATTCTACGTTTCAAGTATACACGAGAAAGAATGCTAAACATTTAAGTCATTTAAGTCATTACGCTGTTGTTTGCGAAGTGATAAGCTTGTGAATTGCCATGTTTGAAAATTCTACAAAGATCTATTTTTAAACCTTGTCGCGTGTCTAGCTGACCTGATCTGTCAATCAAATCGTACTTTTTAATGGTTTCCTCTCTGATTTTGTTGAGATCACTTCGTGTGTATATACTAAAACATTTATTCTTTTCAATCTCGGTGAATAGTGGCTTTAGGAATATTTACCTCTCCACTTCGTGGCTCGGTAAATATTTAGCCACTATTCACCTCGATTTCAAATAATAATTGTTAATTATCATAAGATTCAAATTTTTCTTCCTTTTTGATTAGCCGAATGCCTACCACGTGACCTGCAAATAACTGCCTTCAAATAATGGTTTGCTCGTGCGCAATGTCGTCCAATTGTGTTTGGCTGCAAATAATATTCTGCTCATGCGCAAAGGAAACCACGCTTTTCTCCTTCTTGCGATCGCCCCTGCGTAAAAATGGAGGATCGCTTTGCTTCCCGAAGATACTCATTAAAAAACAAATTTGGTGCTCGAAAGACAAAACAATTATTAAGCTCGGTTACCGTAAAATATCGTAAATTTGTCAGTGTCTCGTAGATCAATTATTAGCCTCAGCCTTCGCCTTCGCCAAATTATTGATCCGCTCAGCTCACGATATTTTGTTCAACCTCGTCCAATAATTGTTAATTATCTGTAATTTGTCTAATTTATGGGTACCCTCACTGAAACAGTGCTACCTATTGGAAAATACTTTGCAGTTTCCCTACCTGCATCCAACACAAAGCTGAAACTAGGGGAAAAAATTCCGGAAACACGCGTCCAACGTTGTTTGTAGAGTGGGGAAAGGGGTTGGGTATGTGTCATTTTAAAAAATAATCGACCTCAATTGCCTCTTTCCAAGACTTTTGTCAATGATTGTAGTGAGGACATTTTCCTGTTTTTACCAAGGAGAGAGAGCGATTTGTAACGTTTTCAAATCAACGTGACCCATTAATCTGTTGAAACATCTATTTCGCCCTTTGGACCCAGACATGAACAGTCACCTCAACACTGAGTCACTACAAGGGGTGCAAACACGTACCGTCAAACTTCCTCAAAGATTATATTTGAGTGACATCAACAAAGTTTTTTCATTATTTGTGGCAATGACAAAATGTATAAGGGACAAAAACAAAAGCGTTTGCCTATGCTGCGAACTGAACTATTTTTTCATGCGAAATTTACGAAAAAAAAATTAACATGGTGGACTTGTCACGAGGTTGTAAACCTTAATCCCGCTTTGAAAAGCAAAGTATCGTTTGTATGTGATGATACGTGTGGCACCCCGGGATTGGGGAGGGGGGAGTACTCGTCCAATATTAGGGTAAAGGAGAGCCGCTGAGGGTTTGAAACCCTGACCCAGTTTAGGACAACAAAAACCCTTAAAATACATACGCTGTTTAGGACAAACGCCAAAATGAAGGCAGTCTTGTTTTAAAGTCATTTATTGGCAAATGCAATTGAGAAAATTCACGTTATAGTCTTTTCTTTTGAAGACTTGGAGAACAAATAAATTTCATACAATTAAATCGCGCAGTCAATACTCTGTTTACCATAGGAACAGACTCGCGTGAAATTATATACCCTGTTTAGGAAAGAGCGGACAAAAAACAAACAACAATAAGCTTTATTTGCATGACTATAACAAAGTATTACAGTATTGCAAAAGCTACTTGAATTTATATCACTGATTCCTTTTTAAATTAATTGTTTAGAATAATTTTAAATCTATTAATCATTGCTTATTTTCAACCATCAGTGGGATTAATTATTCCGGAGACTACAGGGGCACCCAACGACAATTTTCGGAAAATATCTGTTCGGAAGACGATTTGATATCTAGAATTTTCGGAACATTTGTTGTAAAATTTCTTGCTTGCCTGCCTCTTCTAGGATTTTCGAACATTTAAAAACTACTATAATTGCTCATTTTTAACGGATTTTTACCGTTAAAACGTCACCTAGAATTTTCGGGAGCCTTTTTTCTGGCTGAAATTTTCAAAAAGGTAAGTTTTGATCCCTATAATTTTCGGATCACTAGACTTTCAGCTAGGAAATCCGAACAGATGAAAAATTTTTAGGGAATAAAAATATGCCTATATCTACCGTTTAAATATTAAAATAAGTTTAACATGCTATGTTTAAGTGGTTTTGAACTATATTCTCGTTGGGTGCCCCTGAGACTAGTGTCTCTCAGTTCAGAGCAAGATAGTATAAATGAAATGAATTGGAAGCGTTTGCTCAAGAGTTAGTTAATCTCGGGCCTTGATCCTCTAATCATCTTCTACAGCATTCCGCGATTAAAAATCCTTGAATATTCTACTTGGCCTGCTTCTCGTATTGACTCCGATGATGGCACAACATGGGGTTGTTGACTTGAAATCAGATCAGATCAGTTCAGGTCTATCCTCTAATGTCTGTTTTACGTTGAATAATGAATTATTTCTCAGGGGCTACCCCCTCTACTATGTCCTATACACCGAGGCTCGGCCCGAAAGGAGTACGTACCTTTATCAGGGTAGGGATTTCACCAGATGAAGTATATAAAGGGTAGCCAAACCTGTTATTTCCGTCGGTTAAAAGACCTAAAAGGGCTAATAGAAAAGAGAAAATTTGATTTTTTCATATTTTCAAGACAGTGAATTCACAGCAGTTGAATAAGAAATGCAACGTTCTAGACCAGGTATGTGACAGGGGTACCATTTGTTAATAGAAGGTATATGAAAGGACCTTTTCTGTCAAAAAGGGTGTATAAAAGGATAAGGGGTGAGACCTCGGTGGGGGGGGGGGGGGGGGAAGAGTCTCCTCGTATAAAAGTTTGTTCAGTACCCTCCGGGAAGGATTCATACTTAAACCATTTCTTTAATCACTTTTCTTTTTTTTGGTTCTGAGGTTTTTGCTTACGGGAATTCCTAAATAACGTTTCTTTTTTCCCAAACGGGATAGGCATGGCAGTGAACAGAGAATTGGCTGCGAGTTGCCTGCGTCAAATTGCGCTGAAATCATTGGGTCTTTACACGTGAAGTTTTGTCGCGCGACAAGCGCCCGATATAATAAAGACCGGCCTCCAGCTTGTTGGATCGCTACCTGTTTCCTGATTCGGTACAAGCCATGGTGGTCAAAGCACGTTTAGAAAAAATATATTGTGAGCCCTTTTTTAAGGGAACTGTCTCTTTTTCTCGTCTTTGTTAGAATTGGTATGTTTTACGAGCTTCACCTAACAGATTGGTACGCAATTTAGGACATTTGGAAGGTTGGCATTTAAGGATCGAGAATCAACTATTAAGCGAAAGTACCTAAACCTTGCGTCCGCCCTCTTTTAAAAAAGGTTACGTGTTGTTATTTGTTCATTTTACGCGATTGCGGCCCAAAGAAATCCCGTGACCGGATGCTAAACTGATCTTTTTCGCAGGAAACTAACGTAAAAGCTATTTCGTAATAGAATCACGGATCATCACAAGCGATAAAGCCACTTCCTGTCGCTACTGTTACAAGACGTTTCAGCGTAATTTGTACTGGAGCAAGCTTTTTATTGGTGCATCCACCTTTGACGGAGCAAAAACATATCTAATAGGATTATTGTGTGTCACGACTTTAAGGGTTATAATGATATAAAAGGCACTTGCTAGGCCACGCTATTTGACACGAAGGTCAATTATCTTACAAAACATGGAACACTTTGCTTCTTTTATCGTGTGTACTCTATTGCTGTTGAACGTGTATGGCACCGAGGGTAGTTCAACAAGCCAGCAACAATGTTCAGTTCGAAACGTGTGCACTTTACTCGATAACGTCTCAAACCAGCAAGATCGTTTGGAGAAGAAGGTTAAAGAACACAGCGCGATACTTGGTGGTCGCTGTAATGAAGGTAAGGTTTTTTCGGGACTATCCACGTTCAATACAGCTTCTGTGAGGACTGTATTTTATTCCCAAGATTTTCTTTCTTTTACACGTTCTAAGTTAACCACCTGATCACAACATTCCACAATCTGTTTTTATTTTCTAATCTTTAACTTAAGTACAAAAATACAGTTCTAATGTTTCCGTCACATAACGCTATACATAGGTAAAAAACAAGGCCTTAGTAATGGTATACGTTCAGCGTTGAAATATGACGTTACCATAAAACTACAAAAAAACATATCGCGTGCAGAATGGCCTTACGTGCAAATAAAATAGCCTTCAAGTATTCCTAGGGAGTATTCAGTATTGATTACATTTGAGTCGTTGCGTTACATAAGCATTATTTTCCGACAAGGTTTAATACTGAGCATTTAGCGGTTTTTTGTTGTGTCAAATCCACAAATGACAAAATCTCTAGCGCGGTGAAAGTTCCCGGAGTGCAAACCATAGACCACTTGGCATCTCTCGTACCAGGCAAGCAAAATGGAACTTAGGGTAGCCTGCATTCCCGGGCCTGCATTGCAGCCGACCCGCGCGCGCATTAGCAGGCATTAGGCCTGAGCCCATTGAAAATAACTGAATACTAGTAATAACCTAGACTGCGAGCAGTCTCTTATTTTTCTTTACGTCGTGCTTTGCAATCGCGCTAGCTGAGAACTAGACGGATTTAAAAGAAGAAGCGGACTGCAAGCAGTCTAGTAATAACCAAAGGTTAGGGAGTGCGGGCGACAACGATCGCAGGTCCAAAGGCTCAGTTGCTCCAACGCTGTGCTTTGCCTACTTTTCACTTGACCAAGAGCCACTTGACCGAGTCCCATTATGACTCTTGACTTGACAGATGTTCAAAACACGCGCGGATCAGCCGACGAGGAGTAGAAGGTCTGAACGCGCGTGATCAAATTGCGTTTTGTGCATTCCATACATTATTAGTAGAAGTCCAAATGAATGCTGGGTACATACATGCGACGCATGCGTAATAACAACCTGGTGATTAGGATTGCGGGCTCCTTTTGTCGCCTGCAATAAATTTTCTGCATTGAAGGGTCCTTTTCGAGCGCAAAATGCGAAAGCTGCCGGTTTTGGATTTTCAATGTCGCGTAATTTCAAACACGTCGTAAATTTGATGCGCGGAAATAAAATAGAGGCAATGTATAAAAGGAAGCAACAGCCTATTGCTCTAAAAGCGAGTAAAAGGCAATCAGGAAAAAAAAGATCTGTGATGAAAGGAAACATTTACCACACACTTTGAAAGGATGCAGATTACTTCAGACTGTGTCTGCGTAGATGTTAGAACATTTGGTTCGTATTTTGCGATTTATAATGTTGGCATTATGTCTGACTTTACTTTATTGAAAACATTTTCACCAATCGAGGCTTTCTTCCGCGGCTCAGTGTGTTTAGTATATCATTTTTTTCTCTGATTGCCTTTGCTTTTCCTTCGGGGGGTGCTTCAAGTCTTATTTTGTTACCCAATTAGATCTCTTATAGTAACAGTGTCGCATTTGACTAGCCTGCGAAGTAAGTGTTTCCAGGTGGTTTCGGAGCAAAGAAACCGCGCGAAAAATGGGGCGAGTAGAAGAGCCGGGAGGGGGTTCGCGCGGCCAAAACCGAAAATACCGTGCGTTCCTCGGTCTTTCTTTGTTACGAAGCCACACGGAAAAGCTTGTTACGCAGGCTACATTTGACTAACGGTGTCATTGCGGTACTTTGTTCTAACTATCATTTTAGCAGTTAGATCACTATAATCAAAAATTATAACCCCGAAATTACTTCATGTCGGTTTGCTGGAAAGAAAAAAATTTCACATCGAGTTGTAGAAAATCCAACCAGAAAAATCTGCGCAATCCATTTTGCCCTCAATGGTTACTTAGCCAGTTTTGCGAGGTGAAACGTTTTTGAATTATGGAACCGGCGCTAGTTTCTGATTGGCCGATGTCACGAGCAAGTGAATATGATCATTCTCCCAAACAGATGAATTTGCTCGGATCTAAGCATTTTTTTTGTGTGCGTGTGGCCGTGTTACAATGCCAGATGTTTGAGGAGCAAAATGCAGCTTTTCGTTTTGTTTCTTGCGGGTGCGGTTTGTTTTGTTTCCCTGGACGTCGGCGGTGCGGAAGACAGCCGCCCAGTTTCGAAAAATTCAGTATCAAGCGCTCAACACCCTTGTACATTGGACAGAGTGTGCGAAGTGGTTGATACTATACTACAAAGACAGGATATTTTGGAAAAGAAAGTCAAAGAAAATAGTAAATTGTTTGGTGCACAGCCCTGTACTGAAGGTAAGATCTTCGGCGATTTAGATCTTCCTAATTCGCTCCAAATAACCTTTTGCAGGTTATTTCAGATTTGTAAAATCAGTAACTGCTGGTTGAACCTCTCAGGCGGGTCACGAACTCTAGATTAGACCGAATGACGCGAATGAAATAAAAAAGGCGATCTTAATGATTTGACGTGAACATATATTATCACACAATGTTGCAACTTTTTCGCTGTTTGCTCACGTAATGCCGAAAAATTCAATGAAATTTTCGTTGTGGACTTTAATTTTTAATTTTTTAATTTTTTTTCTTTATTCTTTGCAAAAGAAATTTTAATCTAAAAGGTGCATTAAAAAGTGGAGATGATCATGACAAGAAATCTTATCCCTTGAATACGTCTTGTAACGTAAAGATCGTTTGGAGACTATCTAGCACCGTTATTTATGAACATTTTGTACTTCCAGCGTTCACGGATAAACGTGACAACAAGAATCCTTGA
The DNA here is from genome assembly GCF_958299795.1 of Porites lutea. Classification (NCBI taxonomy): domain Eukaryota; kingdom Metazoa; phylum Cnidaria; class Anthozoa; order Scleractinia; family Poritidae; genus Porites; species Porites lutea. The sequence goes on from NC_133202.1 coordinate 15,407,385, forward strand.
TCACCGCATGTGCGAAAGCGATACTGTTCCTTTTCTTGTTGGAAGTTGCTCCTTATGAGGAAAAAAAGACGAGAAATGGAGAGGCGAATGTTTAACTGGCTGCAAGTTGTTATTAAGAAAGATTTAGTTGGACAAACACCTGTCAAAGCATAACTCTTTTGATTAAGGCGTATGGCTAGGCTCAGAAAAATGAAGTATTGTGTTTAATGAACAATTTCTTTTTGATAGAGAGTAACAAAAATTGACGAAATTGCGTTAAATCTACTATTAAAAGAGATCTCAAAAAAACGACGTAACTTTCTGAAGGTCTCACTTTAAAAATTATATTCCATGTTAATTAAGTATTTAATTCTCTATTATAATAAATGAAAGCTGAATAAATTGACGTTAGCGAAAGTCAACAGTGTGCTTTATAACTTTTATTTAGCTGGAAAATTAATTAGAGTTTTTTGTTCCCTGTTACTCGAGGCAATGATCAGTGGCATTATAGACATGTGAGAACTGGTAACTTACACACGGGGGTGAGACCACCACTATTGCTGCGTTCTGTCAGGCTTTTGATCATTATTTTCGGTTTGAAAAACGAACTCCCTGGACTGAAAGTGGATTGAATCAGGACGGTTCAGATAAATCATCTGAAGATTGTCTTGTGCTCGCAAGTTGTAAAATTGATCACCTTTTTAGAAAAGAGAAATAAAAAACTGTACCGGCGTTCTATAAACATCAATGGGGATGAAGATGTTATTCAGTCAGTGACACAGACTACCTGAAAAAAAAATTCGAGTACTCACAAAAGAAGTCGAACCTATGACCTTCTTTAGTCCAGATGCTCTACCACTGAGCTACAGGAGACTTGTGGGAGCTAAGGCCACTAAACTAGCTTCATGTGAGAAACATCTTGCATACTGCTTGGACTGGAATGTCGATATGTGCTTTTTAAACGAAGCAATGATAGAAATTTGATGGTGAATTCTGATTTTTGTTTGTCAAATTAACATCACTCTTCTCGTCTCTGCTTTTTTCCTTTACCCTCTATCCCCTCATTCCTTCCCGTCACCTTACGTCCCATTTTTCTCTCCTCTTTCCTCTGTCTTCTTCCCTTCCTACTTTCCTTCCTCATCCATTTTTCCTCTTTCCTTTTACGTCCATTTTGTTTCCTCCCTTTCTATTTTCTCCTTTCAAGAAATCCCAATTTAGTGTTCTTGTATTTCCTTTTCTCATCATAGATGGAAGCAAGTTTTCGGCTTCCGCTGTAGTAGAATGCACGAGCATGGTGAAATCCATCAAAGACAACCAATTCAAGTTGGATGCTCTGGGCGGCAACAAAAACCTTATGTGTCGTGCACTTTCTTATCCAATTGACGAATCGCAGGCTTATAGCGTGTCAGCGGAACTTCTGAATAAGATAGGTTGACAGGGAGTAAACAGCGGACATCTTGGATTGCTGTACAACGCTTTGGATGAGAATAACTTTGACTTTGTTTACTTCCGGTGAGTTTGATCTGTTTTGTTATGAATTTTTTTCAGTCTTTAAAAATCTAACTGGACTTTTACAGAGTTTCAGGATACGAAGAAAAGCCGGATATTGACTGGGATATACTGAGCGCCAAACAGACTCATTTCCAGTTCCTTTTTCTCATTAACAAGCACGTGGGAAAAAGATACTTAAGATTCCGTTTAGATCAATTGAAAAATGTTAATCTTAACTCCTTTGATCATTATTATCCAAAGAGTAACAAGGTACGCAATGGCGCACATGCCCCTAAAAGGCCCTCATAACCGATGCTTCACCCCCTCCCTATTGGAGAAGGTAGCACCTTATATTATTGTAAGTAAGAAACACTTAGAAGTAAGTAATAAGGGTCGCAGGAAATGCTGGAATTGGCGGAAGTAAAATCGCGTCTTACATTTGTACGGACCTCCCTCCATGCATAGCCTACCACGCAGACGTTCTTAGGGATCCGCAACGCGTTCCTTCCCCTCCCCCACAAAACAAAGGAAGGAACGCGCGACGATGCCCTGAAAACGTCTACGTTGGAGGCCACTCCATGCAATGCGTTCTCATCATAATTATCCAAAGTCTGATAAGTCAAGAAAGAATACTGGGACCATCATTCTCTCTTGTATAAGTAGATTATTGCACAGTTCTGTGGACAGGATAAGTGGGCAGATGGGTTGGAATACACTGCAGTTCCGAGAGGCAATTTCTTTAACGTTAAAAGTTTTCTCAGACTCTTATTTGAATTATTTATTCAGACCTCACTCGGTCGGTGGATGTTATCAGACTGGATACATGGCCAATGGAAAGTTGACGTTTGTCAAAAGTGCCGCGTGTTCTAATGGCCCTCCGAAAGGTGGTGTATGGTTCCCAGTCTCAGTTACAGTGCACGTTCAGGATGTACAAGTATACCACAGTGGGGTCCTGGTGGCATCCATCAAGTCCCATTTTGCTCCAAGGACCTCCCTCCATGCATAGCCTACCACGCAGACGTTCTTAGGGATCCGCAACGCGTTCCTTCCCCTCCCCCACAAAACAAAGGAAGGAACGCGCGACGATGCCCTGAAAACGTCTACGTTGGAGGCCACTCCATGCAATGCGTTCTCATCATAATTATCCAAAGTCTGATAAGTCAAGAAAGAATACTGGGACCATCATTCTCTCTTGTATAAGTAGATTATTGCACAGTTCTGTGGACAGGATAAGTGGGCAGATGGGTTGGAATACACTGCAGTTCCGAGAGGCAATTTCTTTAACGTTAAAAGTTTTCTCAGACTCTTATTTGAATTATTTATTCAGACCTCACTCGGTCGGTGGATGTTATCAGACTGGATACATGGCCAATGGAAAGTTGACGTTTGTCAAAAGTGCCGCGTGTTCTAATGGCCCTCCGAAAGGTGGTGTATGGTTCCCAGTCTCAGTTACAGTGCACGTTCAGGATGTACAAGTATACCACAGTGGGGTCCTGGTGGCGTCCATCAAGTCCCATTTTGCTCCAAGGGCCTGGGGAGGAGTGTTCACTTTTCATGGTTACAAAAACGTGGTCCTCTTCAGGAAATTCAAAATTGCGCCTCAAACGTACGTCACTAAGAGATGCAAAAAGGTAGTGTGAATTAAACATCAATGACACAAAAGCGGTACTTGACGCAAGTCAATGACACAATAAGAAATGACTCTCAGAAGACTTTGTTTTACAAGATTCCAAAGCCACTTGACGAGAAGTCTGCATGTTCATTACAGCAGAATCCCGATTTCTCTAAAGTTAACCCTCGGTATTTCGAAATTCCCGATAATTTGAACCAAATTAAATCTATCGATAACTTCCCTTCACCAGTCAAAGCCTGTAATTCCCCCTGCGCTCCGATTTTTCGAACCTCCCGAAACTTAGAACTTACTTTCATTTCCCAAGATGGTTCGAAAAATGGGGATTCCTCTACACAAATTAACTTATAAACGTGTTCTCCAAAAGTGGCATGACCAGTTTTTGGCTTTGATTAAATGCTGACTCATTTCGCTTCATTTAAAGGCCCATCAAAACGGCTGTAAAGAACTCGGACTCTTAGTTTCAATCTCTAGTTTCAATTTTTTGTTCTTTTGACGCGGGTGACGTTCGATATCAGCGTATTTCAGCCTCGTCCCCAGGGCGCTTTTCCCTGGCTTTCGAGGTGGGGCCCCACCTCAAAAGCCAGGGGAAAGCGCCCTGGGGACGAGGTTGAAGCACATTTAAAAATCACTCGGTGTAGCTTTTAGTGAACTTTTTTGTTCCTCAAGGCTTCAAATATAGCACACACCACGCTCAGATCAGTCTCCCTTATGCGTTTAATTTTACTTTTCCCACGAGTGTTCCTGGGTTCATACGGGAGTCCAACATCTTCCCCAAGAAGAGTGATGAAGAGGAATTTTCACATATGATTTTACTTCACGTAATTTTAATGTACCGATGCAGGTTGATGAGCTACCTGGATACACTAAAGTGGATGCTGCCCACGGACGTTGGCCGCAGGATGGCTTCTGTCAAGTAGCTTACCTTAGAGACGGCAGTACATCAAGTTACCAGCTCTCAGTCGATATGTACAACTTCATTGGACGTGACGGAGTCAACTTTGGTCATCCAGGAGTGTTATTAAACGCCGAAGATCAAGACAACTATGACTTCGTCTATTTTAGGTTTGTTGCAATTTATACAACCAGCATAAGACGGAAGTTGTCACTACTTTGATTTCAAACGTGAACACAATCTGAATTTTTCAAAACCTTCTTACGACCATTGCCGTCCAGGGGTGAGGGGGTGGGGGGGTACTAGGGTTAATATTTGCTAAGTATGTGCTGCTGGCCTCTCAGAGCCCCTACCCCATTATAGTCTATTCTCTTGCCAATTATAGACCCCATCTTAGTCACTTTTGGGCAAATGTAATTGTCGCGATCCCAACAAAGCAGTCATTATCTATTATGTATCTACCTTATATTGAATGAAGAACACTTTACTTTTCACTTACAGTACAAACATTCTGGTACGTTTGCTAACGCGGCCTAAATGTGAAGAACTTTGTCACCCCAAAAATCCGAAAATGTGCGACGCCATTCTAGAAACTCCATTGAAAATGCAGTCCTATTATAGTCAATCCAGACGTGAAAATGCGACCCCGTCCAGCGGGACATCCCCATTAGCCTCTTATAAGGAAGTAACCTCGCGGAGTTCAGTTTACGGAAATGATTTCGGAGTATTAGAAATTCTGTGTGAAGATGGGAAGTGCTATATTAGCTGACATGTTTTCGTGACTCAGTCATGCAATAAGCCTTTTAGGTTTAGTTGCATTCGCTTAATTTTACTTATTGCTTTTTTTTATTTCCCAGGCCTCATTCATCCAGCGGATGTTTTCAGACGGGCTACGTTTACAAAGGTCAACCAAAATTTGACGGAGCAAAGTCCGCCTCTTGTCCCAACGGTCCCCCCAAGGGAGCAGAATGGTTCAACATCAGGGTGGTAGTGTCGAACTCCACACCTGCCGGAGAAGTGAAGGTCTACCTCAAAGGAACATTGGTGACGTCATTCAACCCGCGCTATCCAATCCGAAAACGTGGTGGTGTCTTGGTTGCCAATGGTTACAACAATGTGGTGTATTACAAGAACTTTAAGTTTTTGTAAAGCAGTCAGTGTGTCTTCAATTTAACGAAGGGCTTTTTATATAAAGCAAAGAAAAATATTGCACTAGAATTGTAGCTCGTTTATCAGTTAATAACTTTCTATCAAGAGACTATAAAGGGGACAGAGAGGGCATCCCCCATATACACCCTATTCCCTAGGTAATTCGTCTCGAGTTATTTTTAACACCACAGATCTCAAGAGGGATTAGACAACAGCCAATCACATAGCGCGAATGTGTTCCGCGTGGATGACCCACGCTGAGAGCCACGCGTCCTTCACGAAATGACGCAGAACAAAATGGGGGAAGACGCGGAGAGCGATTTTGCTATTCCTTTTGTCGACAAAAACGACTACAGCGAGATTTCTGCGAAAGCTGTGTCAGCGAAACCGAAATTAAAAAAGAATCGCCCTTCCTCTCTTGTATAGAGCTAACATTTACACACTGAATATTCTCTCAGGATCATTTATAATTTACAGTTTGAAGAGAGCAATTTCTGGTTTGATGTTTATTTTTTTCAGTCTTTATAGCGATTATTCCTACCCACTTACTTTGTCAATTGTAGGCGAACCCTCCTAAAGCTGAATTTCAAGGGACCATATTCAAGCTCAGAAAGAGAAATAAAATTTCGTCGTTGCTTATTTACGTCCTCCATAAAACGCGAAATTAGGCATTTTCACGTCGTAGTCGTGCAAAAACGGGAAAGAAATGAACAAAAAAAAGTGTGTTGCACATGCGAAGTTGTTGTTTTGCCAATTACACCTATTGTTTTTTTGACGTTCTAGTTGTCGTCCGCGTCGTTGGATCTTAAACTCCCTAAATTGTACAAACGATCGATTTCAATAGACCGACGAAATTTCTCATTTTATTAAAGCACTGAGGTTACGACAACTTCGAGTTAAACTGATTTCACGGGTTGTCAAAGAGTCCAGCGATTCCTTTTTCCCAGGTGAGCGCCGACCCATTTCGCTTCAATATTCAGGAATGCTCTCGATCTTTTTACGCTTTCATTGCCTCTCGCCCGACATGTTTTGCACGGCATTTAGTCATGTGAAACCTCCACGAAACATCCACGCCTCGCGCGAGGTAACTTTATCCCGATTCTAAAAATAACTCGAGACGAATTACCTATGGAATAGGGTGTAAATGGGGGATGCCCTCTCTGTCCCCTTTATAGTCTCTTGCTTTCTATTCTAAAATATACTTTTTCTGCTTATGTCATAGTCAAAAACAATAAACGGACAACTTTTGTCAGAAAGCAGTTTGACTTTGTGTGGATTCATTTGCAAAATACGCGTATAGCTCTTGCATTTCCAGTTGAAAAATTTTTTTATTGTGTTTAAGCTTAAAACCGTTAAGAAATTCCAGCTGGCAAATGCTACAGCTATATGCGTATGTTGCAAATTAATCTACCCTTAATAAGTTAGCAAGTTAAAAATTGAATACTCTAATCATCTTAAAAAGGTATAATCCAATCTCTAGCCAATTGCCAAACATAACTTTAGGCTCTTAGCCAATGAGAAGGCAGGTACTTGGTGCAATGTCTAATAATGAAAGTTAATTTTGAAGTCCGTGGTTGGTGTCGGCAGTCCAGTTGAGGTTACCCTAGGTACAGGAAATTCTTTTCTCGCGTGCGACATGCGGCGAGGAGTTTCGTCGGCCGCAGGCCGACACGCTTCCACAAACGGGCTCCCAGGGGAGGGAAGACACGTGGGTCTGGTACCGAGAAACGATTTTCTCACAGGTGGTTTCATACGATTTTCCTTTGCACGGACCCTTACACGAATAATATTTTTAGTACCTCGCCTCCGCTCCCCCAGAAACCCAGAAGGCGTTGCGAATCAAGAAGGCTATTTACGTTGTTCGAAGCGTTTCGATCATGTAGAAGTCACTTTACATGTTTTGTCATTGTTTGAGTTTAAGTCATTTGTTGAAAGACCGTGAGAGCAATGGCAGCAATGGTGGTTGTGTTTATATTTATGTTCGTAGTAATATCAATTTTTAGCTTCGTGCTGATCTTAGCCCGAATAATCTTGAATGTCTCACTGCTGAAATCACTAAACCCCGCTCAAAGCCTTTCCTCGTGTCTATCTGGTACAGACCATTACAATCATCTCCTGACCTCTTTTCAACCTTTGAGAGAAGTTTTGATAAAATTGAAGCGGAAAACTTGGAGCTATATCTTATGGGTGTCTGAAATTGTAATTTATTATCGGAGGTTGTCAGTAACATCTCTTCTCAACACTTAGATATCATCTATATTTCTAATCTGACTCAACGTATTACAGAACCAATTCGAGTCACAATATTCAAGTACTCTGATCGATTTATGCCTAACGAATTCCCCAGATAAGATATCAAAGTCGGGTGTTATTAATATTGGTATAAGTGATCACTCCGCTATTTATCTTACACGCACAGTTACTCATCTTCGCTCCAATATGCATAAAACTGTTGAAGTCTGACAGCTCAAGAATTTCAATGAAGCTGAATTTTTGTGAGATTGACTGGAACCGCGTTACAACGCATAATAATCCAAATAAAATGTGGGACTTTTGGAAACACCTGCTGGCGAATGTTATTGATAAGCATGCACCATTCAGAACAAAAAGGGTGAAAAACAAACGGTCTCCCTGGATTACTAATGCACTGTTGCGTGAAATTCATAAAAGAGATTTTCTAAAAAAGGAAAGCTGCATCTACAAAGGACCTTTCCATTTGGAAACAGTTTAAAGATGCAAGAAATAAGGCCAATAACTCAAGAAATCTAAACGTAAATACTTTTCTGAAAACCTTGAAGCAAACAAAAGTGATCCTCGTAAAACCTAGCGATTAATCAATGAACTCCAATCTCGGCAAAGTAAATCAACCAAAGTGTCTCAAGTCAAAACAGGAAACCAAGTTAATACCTCACCTAGTGATATTGCTGAAGCATTAAACTATTATTTTACAAGCATAGGCCAATCTTTAGCACAAGAAATTCCTAGTTTTCCTAGAAATTCCTGGTTCAATATTGATAGAGGCCTTCTCAGTGGTGTAATCTTTATTGATTTGAAGAAGGCGGCAGTTTGACACTATTGACCACGAGATAACTCTATAAAAACTTACTAAGTATGGCGTTGATCAAAACGCGCTGAAATGGTTTAAATCTTACCTAGCTAACCGTATGCAAAGGTGTAATTTAAACAATCATCTATCTAGCGCGAGCCCTCTAAATTGTGGCGTACCTCAAGGGTCATTAATCGGTCCTCTTCTTTTCTTACTCTATATAAATGATCTACCAAATTGTTTGATTGTGGGCTCTCCTAGAATGTACGCCGACGACACTAATGTTACCTTTTCTGCAGCTGCTATACCTGATCTTGAGTCCCAAATCAATAGTGACCTGAAATATATTGATCGCTGGCTCAAAGCTAATAAGTTAAGTCTCAATGTCGCCAAAACAGAGTTTATGGTTATTAGCTCGAGGCAGAAACTACAGTCCTTAAATGACTACACAATGAACATTCATATAGACGGCATCCCAATAAACCAAAGCATTCAAAGCAAATCTCTCGGGCTTATCCGGCATTGATGAAAATCTCTCGTGGAAGGCCCACATTCATGAAATCTCTAAAAAAGTATCCTCTGGTATCGGTGCTTTAAAGCGGGTCAGGCCATTTGTTTCAATGCACACTGCGATTAAAATATACAAAGGTCTTATCGAGCCACACTTCGATTATTGCAGCGCTGTATGGGATGGCTTGACCCAACAGCTTAGTGAGAAACTTCAAAAACTTCAAAACCGTGCTATCAGAATTATCACCAAATCTAGCTATGATACTAGTTCCAGATTTCTTCTTAACTCGCTTGGATGGGACAATTTATCGGTTAGAAGGGCTAAACGAAAGGCTAATGTACAAGTGCATTAATAATCTCGCTCCCGCTTATCTCTGTAATTTGTTTGCTCCAAGAACACCGAATTACTATTTTCGCAAAGCGGAGAAAAAATTAATGCTCCCAAAACCAAGAACTGATTACCTAAAGCGGAGCTTTAGTTACAGTAGCGCTCTTCTATGGAACAATCTTCCTGAGGAAATAGGTGCATCAAATTCCTTAGGTTTCTTTAAGGGAGTTTCCCATAGATGGTTTTCTGATCAGTACTCCCACACGGCAAATATGTAAAAGAGTTTTTGAGAATTTTAAATTAATTTTCTATGTTAGACTGATGTTTTTAACCGTGTATAAATAAAGTTATCATTCATTCATTCATTGGCGCGGAAAAACTCAGAGAAATGCTCACGTTGCATACAAACCAACACGCCATTCACGGTAGGTTCACACTAAAAGATGACTGTGAGGGTCAGTTTTGGAACGCCGGGGCCGTTTCTTTAACTCAAAGAGAGAACTATCGATCTATGTAGTACATAAGCAATCAATAAGCACAATTTATGGGCAAAGTATTTTACCAGTTGCTGATCACTATGGCTGAAGACTTGATTGTAAGCTGTTTCAGTACTGAAGCGAACAATTCAGTTGCCGGTGAATGTCAGATGAATCCTGATGTTAAGAAGTGGACGTCCCTTAGCGTTGGGACGGGACAACTTTGCCATGTCAGAAAACTGGCTTTTTATTTTATTATTTCCTTCTATTTAATGCAACACACGCCACTTTGGAGGTCTAAATTTCGGATACTGAAGATAAAAAGACACGGACAAAAATAGGAACTTTGAGAATTTCGCACACAAGTTCAAAGCTTCACCGGAACATCCGATCCGGGAGCCTCACAAAGACCAACTTGAGGATAATAGGAGCTATCAATGACAAGGTTTGGTGACTGACTAAAGCATGCAAGTGTAGCCCAGAGGTTTCAGGGGGTTTGCTTTTGTTTGTATCTGTATCTTGCTAAGCTTTTATCATTAAATTTGTACATGAGCTTGTTATCATTTGTTATGCTTCACCTCCCTCAATTCTGTGTTTTTGCCCATTCAGCAAGCATGAAATATTGATGTCAGCGATGTCAGCATTAGCGCGTTTCAAAAAACCTTTGATCATTTTCAGCTCGTGTGATGCTTCTTGATGTTTCTTCTACCATTTTATGGAGATGTGAACTGATTAAGACACCGCACAATGGGAACTTAAAAAAGCCTATAAACGATTTAGCTCTAAACATAATACACATGACTTACACGACTTTTATTTTCCTTAAGGTGTTTTGAATTCCAACGAACACAGAAAATGTGATGGGCAAAAACATTATAAATATGAATGAAAATTTGGGTTTTAATTACTCAAGGGTCAATTATTGTGCATTGAAATGAATCGCTTGAAAAGAGAGAGTTCGTGCACATGTATGTGATCAGAAGTCAGAGAAGTAAACAAGGGCACAAAGTGCGTTTCGTTTAGTCTTTTTATTATCCAAGGACTGTAAATAGACTAAATAGTGTTTAGATATTGTTTAGCTGGCCAAAAACTTCGGAGGAGTTATTATTTTCTGCCATGAAGAAAAGTTTAAAGTCATGGTGCGACAAAGGCGAACTCGAGCGAATTTTTAATTCAAATTAGGCCCTAACCTAGTACATTGAATTGTTTGGCGTCTGAATCAATTAGGAACGCCTATTTCAATTTGGAACGGTTTTGCCGTTCTTTTTGCCTGGCGCGACCGGGAATTTCGGTTTCCGCGTAGCGACTTTGGAACGGCTTTGATTCAGACAAGCTTTTCATGTACTGAACCTAATGCATAAAAGTAATTATTATAACGTATTTTGTAAGCAGTTTGACCGAAATGAGCATTTTTCGCCTCTTGAACTTAGTTCAGCTGCAATCAAGATCAATACAGCTGGTTTAAATAATTTGGGTCGGTCTCAGTTAATTCGAATTACTCAAAGGGTTGAAGGCCTGGGTCAAAGATATGTTCTGAGCGTATGAATAATTGGCAAGAGAGAGAGGAGGAGACCTAGAACAAAATGAAGTTTTCCCCAAAAGTAAATCTTGAAGTTTTCTTGTGCCTTTACGTTTAATCATGGTCACGTGACATGTCACGTGACTAAAAATTGAAAATGAAGGAAATTGGCGAATTGGTGGCGAATTTAATTTGTTTCGATAAACAAATTGGTATTTCTGAAAGAGGATAGACATACCTAACTTTCTACGTTTGGAATGAATGTACGTGAGGTTTAAAATTAAAGTTTTAAATAAATCAAGATTAAATCTGGGCATTTAAAACGATGTTTTCCCTCATAATTTTTTATTGAGGTGCAATGGACGCTCATTCCAAACGTGACGTTTAAGAAATATTTAATATGAATTGGAAAAGTTTTTTTCCCCGATTTCTTTTCTTAAACCGGCCTCCAATTGACCAATAATCTACGATTTTTAGCAAAATGGTTACGTGACATAGAAAGTGACTTACTAACACAATGTTTATACTTTTGATTCAGCGCCATCATCTTTGCCAAAGTTATAGCCAATAATTCATTTTCCACAAGTAAATGCCTTTGTCCCAGGCCTCAAAGACTTGAGTAGATTCGGCTCATAAAAAGTTCGGCGTCTGAACCGGGCCTGTACACGACCCGAAATGATCCCCGACCCCAAATAGTCCCCAAAATCGACATAAACACAACCCGAAATGATCCCCGACCACAAATGATCCCCAAATTTTTTCAAACGCGACCTGAAATGATCTCCGAGGAACCATAGTAATGGAATGGGAAAACATTTCTATCTCGGGGATAAGATTAAAGCGTTTTAATTCCGTTTTTCGGTTAATGCGAAATGCGAAGTTTGTCGGCTATAAAAGCGAAATCTTTTCAAAATGGCTAATCGACTGCACAAAGTTATTTTCAGTTATATTAATTGCCTGGAATTTACTTTTTCCTTAATAATGTGGAGGTCGTTATAGCAGACAGACGGAACTGTAGAGCTAAAATGCTTCAAGTTACCTCCCAGGCTCCTCGTAGTCTGTTTCGTTGGACTTTTTACCGGAAGATCTGTTGTTGTTAACTAAAATAAAATTCCCCAACGCGACTTCTATCGCATCTTCGACTGAGCCAGTCAAATCTCGACAGAAGTTCAACCGTTTTCTTTTGTGCCGAACCGATTTTTAGATCATGCTACTTTAATTTATTATAACCCACAATTCTCAATTTTGTCCCAACTCTATAAAAACTCGCTCATGATTCGACGTCTAAAATGGCGGATTGACTTATTTAAGTAGAACCAAATAGGTATCAGACTCGGCACATGTAAAATTTGACGTTTAAACCGAGCCTAACGAGATGCTATTCAGTTTGCACGATTTAAACCTCCAATTTAAACTGTAAAGTTTCTTGCAAAATTTGTTAAAAAAGAGTTATAATTATTTAATAAATTTCCAAAATTTATAAATACATCAACACTTCAAACAATTCGAGTCAAAATTCTTTCATTCACTTTATTTTAGTAATTCTAGCATCTTCGGGAATTAAACGTCATCCCATTCCATTCCATTCCGATAATTCCTCGGGGATCATTTCAGGCCGAGTGTGAAAAAATTTGGGTCGGGGATCATTTCGGGGCGTGTACAGGCCGCCCTTAGTATCACGGTAAAAATATGTTATCGATCGTTTCATCTATTTTTACATTGTTTACAGTGCGTGCCGATGAAAGCAACATAGGTTACAAAATTCAAAGGATTTTATTCTTTTAAGTTAGAGAAAAATACCAAGAGAAAATTCTTAAAACTGAATAATATATTATCTTGTCGAAAAAAATGATGCGTTAATAACATGAAAACGGTTTTCATGTAGACCGTAGACCGTCTCAGTGTAATCCATCAGGCCCATGGATCGGCGTCAATGGGCAGTTGGCTGTCTGTTTTAATAAACTTCTCTTTCTCGTACAATACAATATTTCTGTCTACTGTTAGCAGAAGCAGCGCTGTGAATACGCCTTTTGGCGAATCTCGTTAAGACTTGACCGAAACCGGAAACCGCGCAGGAAAACCCTCTGCCACCCAGGGTAATTTGAAATTTGAATCTCGACGAATCTGCGACTCCCTATTGCGTGCGTTCAGTAAACTAACCGGGCGTGATCAACACTTGTTAACGCGCGCGTTTAGTATTGGCTCTAGGTTTTCACTGGTAGATGGAATATACTAGAATGATCGTTTCAGTAGAGATATTCATTATGTAAGAAAGTTCTAAGCTACAGTTCACTTGTTTCATTGCCTCGTCTGCTCGGAAAAGCATGCGTTACGTCTCGCTAATTGCGTTGGCCTTTTTGCTGGCGAAAGTTGGCGACGCAAATTGCCAATGTGATTGTCCTGAAGCAGGTAAGTTTCATGAATGCCTTTAAATTCCTTTTTCATCCAGTACCCGTAAAATTTCGAGCTCAGAAGTACTAGTAACACGTGTTGGCAACTTATAGTTACTTTTTTTGCATAAGAGCGACCTCAACTGATATATTCATCGAGGCAAATTGTATCCTTCTGAGGCAACCTAATGGAAGATCTTGACTATTAATCATATTTTTCGGTAATACGTCAGGGGTACCCAACGACAATTTTCGGAAAATATCTGTTCGGAAGACGATTTGAGATCTAGAATTTTCGGAACATTTGTTTAAAATATCTTGCTTGCCTGCCTCTCCTAGGATTTTCGAACATTTTAAAAAAGGTATAATTGCCTATTTTTAACGGATTTTTACCCTAAAAAGGTCACCTAGGATTTTCTGGAGCCTTTTTTACAGGCTAGAATTTTCGAAAAGGTAGGTTTTGATCCCTATAATTTTCGGGTCACTAGACTTTCAGCTAGGAAATCCGAACAGATGAAAAATTTTTAGGGGATAAAAATATGCCTATATCTACCGTTTAAATACTAAAATACCTTTAAAAATGCTATGTTTAAGTGGTTTTGAACTATATTCTCGTTGGGTGCCTCTGGTACGTTTAACTGCTTGAACAGCTGAGTTAATCATTAGTAGTTATAAAAACTCTCTTTCAAAATCACTCATTCAATCATTTTCGCTCGTTTAATATTCTCACCAAATCATTGGTATTTCCTATGAGGTTTTAAATTTAAACGTGTATAGCTCGCCATCATTTTTGGATTTTGCATTTTTAAAATATCCCCTCTTATTGCAAATTTTAGAAATAATCGAAATGCTAATTTTTAATTCAATAGATGCTTTAGTCAAACTATCGAAAATTTGTTTTTCTTTCGTTCCAATATTTTTTGAAATAATTGATTTATTATTGGATTTATTTTGATTTTCTTTTGGTGTGAGAAGTTGTAAAGTTTTGATTTTATTATTTGTCTTAGAATTATCTTTATGATCTATCTGTAATCCTTTTGGTTTTAAACCATTAAAACACTCCCAAACAAATCGGTGAATTTTCCATCATATATGTAAACTTGGCAATGACCACTTTTACAATTTATTCCTGGTTTCAATTCTCTTTTGGTTTTAGTGTTGATTATTTCTCCTGATTTTGACGCGGCATAATTTTGAAACAGGGGATGGACGTAGTATTTAGTTGTAATCTTTACTGTTTTCTTTTCGGGGCATACAGTTTCCATACATATTAAATGATTGCAAATCCTTAAATTATAATTCAATTTTATTTTTTCTGAAAAAAATGTATATTTAGTAATTAAATATGATTTGATGCGAATTACATTATTTGAATGCGCGTGAGAATGATTGAATGAGTGATTTTGAAAGAGAGTTTTTATAACTACTATCATCACATCTATGGCGTCGTTGACTTCAATCATCAATCATCTGAATAATTTTATTGGCAGTTTATAGATTTATATATTTATATATTTGGCACGTACTCTGACACAATTTCGGAAACTATGATAATAAAAAAAGAAGTCATTAACCTATTAAGATGTTCTTAAATTAAGGCCTCTATAAGAAAAGGGATTTTTTTGATGTGAAAGGCTGATGGAAACCACAGAAGAAAAAAAAACCCTGAAACTGGCAAAGGTAGCGCTCAGTTGGATAGCTAGGGCTCGAAGAGTCATCCTAACTTTTAAATCTAAATACAGTGGCCAATTTAATTGGTAATCAATTCGGCTTAAAAGTAACAAAATTATTAAAATAATCATGTGTTAGGTTGGAAAATAGAGCTAATCATCATAAAATATAAAATAGGCTCAGCGGAAGTGAAAATCAAACATGAAAAAATGACAACTTGCTTGACGGTGGGTCACAGCTCAATGAACCTCAACTATACGTCAAATCTTCTTGTCTGTTAAGAGCTTAACATCTTTTCATTGTTTATTAAAAAAAAATTGACTATTTTTTTAAACCTAAGTTTCTGATGAACAAAGTTATCATTTAGACAGCGCATTCACAGAAAGGAACTCACCTCGCAGTGAAGGATGAAGCAAAAACCACTAGTTGCGAGGTTAGGGTTGACGAATTATTAAAATTCCCTCTTCGGTCTAAATGCAAATGCATAAACGTACTGTGTTTCAAAATAAAGTAAAGTGTAACAGGGCAAAATTTTCTTCATAACTTATCGTCAAATAGTGATATGGTAGGAACTAGATTTACTCGAATAAATGCCGCACCCAATTAGAACGAGGTGTTGTTTATTCTAGGGTAATATGAAAAAAACCAAGCTAGGTACAACTTTTAAGTCTTCATAGTCTATCACCATCCAGACAATTAATACGATTCTACCCCAGCAAAAAAGCGAGACAAAGGAACTCTTAACATTTTTCTGTTGTGCCCTGAAGAGTCTCTCTTGGTTTTGGATAATACAGTACAACCCTGGTAACTCGAGTTCTGAAGGGAAACGAAAAACGGTTCGAGTTAGCGATGGTTCGAGTAAGCGGAGTAGATTGAATCTTCAATATCTCATGTTACTATTGAATGTTTGCTGATATTTCAGCACTTCATTACACAGCAGATTGCCAATTAAACTTATCTCATCAGAAATTGCAACGCGATTATGCATCTCTATGATCATGATAATACAGTCGGGAAATGACTGTCAAATACGTACCCCGTTCGTTGTAGTTGCTAAAAAAAAGTGCTGTAGTGTTAGTTTTAGGGATTTTACCGATTGCACGACAAGGAAAAGATAATGGGATGGCATCCTTAGTCAGTTCCAAGAACCAGGATTCGAGCTCAGGGATCGAGGTAAAGTTTGATCAAAGGAAACGAAATTTAGTTCGAGTCAGCGGGGAGTACCAGATATATGAGTTCGAGTTGTCCAAAAAAAAGAACGTGACTGAAAAGGAGGGTCTAATCCAAGGGAAGTGGGGCTTAGTTGGACGGTTAGCGGGGAGTTCGCGTTATCCGAGTTCGAGTTACCCGAGTCTAACTGTATTTACAAATGATTGACTCTACGTCTAATTTTAATATCAGTAATTTTAAAAATGGATTTTTGAAATAAATGCCGTCCCCAAAAAACGCCGCGAAGTTTTATCGAAAAATTACGGCATACCAGGCTCTTTTAATTTGCAAGTGGTTCAATTTTTAAAATCATTGACTTCCTATCTTTTTGGGGCCAATTACGTCATTCGCCGACAGAGTGAGATCTTATAAATTGTGTCGATTTCCTCCAATACCCGAGTTAAAAAACGAACCAAAAGGAGACTTGAATACAAGTCCAATTAAAGGCTTTTCATCGAAAATAGAAGAAGTGCTAGCCCTAGCTTTCAATAAGAGCGTCAAGGAGGGAAAAATACACTGAAAATAAAGAAAGGCGGGATTTTCCGAAGTGTTTCGTGTTCGGTACGGACACGTCCTTATGAAGTCAATTGTTTCCAACTTGCTTGAATTTTGATAAGTTTCATCGGTGGATTTACGCGGCATAGTTAATCGAACGAAACCGAACCAAAAATCAGCCTTTATCCATCGCTTCCAGAATTGTAGTTTTACGCTGGGTTTCACTCTTTCCGCTCTCTCCCGGCAACATCTTACCTTTGTTCTCGTGTTTAAAATTTAAGCTAACACATAACTTACTTGTTAACCGCAACGACTTGTGTGAAACTAAATGAAACTTGTTCTGTGTTTAGTTGTTGTTGAAACTTCGATTTTTGAATGTTCCATTATATATATGGTCCATTGATTGTGTTCCACTGGTAAAAGTTTTAAGTAAGTTCGATTATGTTTGATTACCGAACCCAATAGAAGTCAATCGAACGATTGGAGTTTGATTGGGTCGATTACCCAACGTTCGATTGACTACGCCGCAATTTACCACGATATGGTGTCTAGATCAGATGCGCCGCTTCAGTAAGCGGCGCATCAAGACTGACGATTCGAGAAGACTCGAGAAAAGCGCAATGAAAGTCAGCACAAATTCGCGTAGATCACCGTTTCAATAAATTGGACTTCTGTGCTACCCCGGAGTGCTACAGTCAGTCTTTCGGGTCTTCGGCAACTTGCTTATAGCGCTGATTACCAAAGTTGCAGAGCGAGTAAGGGCACTTTTTGTCATTCCAAGCGAAGTGCGATCGCGTAAAATAAACCACATTGGGATCATCAAAACTTAAAGGAAAAGTCGTCAAAGGAGATAACGAGGTATATTATTTTAGTGCTGATAAGTTAGGCTACTTTATGACTCAGACAAAACAACCTTTCTATCGATACTGTAAATCAACATATCTTTTCTACTTTACAGATAAGAGTCTCTTTTTATATAGATGAACTTAATGGGGTGAGTGCGCGCTTTCAATCTCACCCGGATGCTGCGGAAGTTGGTTGCTGGAATTGTTATGCCGGTGGCTAGCTGGTCCCATTAGGTGAAGAAAAAAAAAAGAGAACATGAATGAGTGGCATGCAAGCCTCAAGAACCAGCACAAAAACAAACAATGTCACAATGTATATTTTTTTCCAGGGCTAAAACGAAAAAAGCAGTCAAGGATACAACATCATGCCCGGGGTTTTCTCGTTTTTTTTCTTCCCATGGGAGAAAGCTGGGTCACAGAGTGGGATACCTGAAAAAGAACACTACTACCCTCCTCCGATCCTTGAAAATGCTTTCTTAATCACCGACAAATAGGCAAAGCGTAAATTTTTGCTTTCATATCCTTGAAACAGACAAGTTCTCAGTAGCCGCTGTAGTGGACTGTACAAGCCTGGTGAAATCATTTCCGGTCAATTTATACTACACACTCAACACACAAGCCACCCTCAATCAGTTGTGCCGAGTCCTGGCTGATCCTTCTGAAGAATCGCAGACGTATACCGTGTCAGCGGAGCTCTTTAACAAGGCTGGATGGAAAGGAATACACAGTGGACATCTGGGATTGCTGTTCAATGTTGTAGATGAATACAACTTTGATTTCGTTTACCTTAGGTAAATCTTTTGCTCACAGACTTCCCAAAATTCACACAATGAGTTTGTTGGGGTTGCGGAAACCATTGTTGGTTCGCTTTGCGTTTTTCCATTCTTTTGTTTTACGTCATTAGGTGATTGCACCCGTCCACAACACCAAGAAACTACTGGAACGTTGTTGTCCTTGCTTTTCATGATTTAAACAGGATAACTCTATGAAAAGGAAGTGGTTTCATCCATGGTGTTGAAAAAGAGCGTTTTCACATAACGTCACGGCGGCCATATTGGTGTTCCATAACAATAAAACGGCGGCCATGTTGGTGTACCAAGAAAATCCTCATGGAGTTGAACTCTTTTCTCATGTAAATGCTTTAATCTTTTGTTCCAGTAAATAAGCATAGCTGATGGACACGTGAGTGAAAACGCTCTATTATGAGTCACCTTCGTCCCCAGGGTTTTTTTCATGGTCCCGGGGGACGAGGTTGAATATGAGTCACCAGCATTATCGAGCATTATCATGTCAAGATAAAGTGTACAATTCATTGCCGGACCAGACCTTGAGATAAGGGGGGACCGGTCATCGAGACTGTTAGATAAGGGGGTTGGGAGGAAAAATTTTTCGGCCCTTCGGGCCTCATTTTGGTCCAAAAATAAGGGGCCCCTCCCCTGGACCGCCACTGCAGTTATTTGACTTTTTTTGCAAAGTGTAACACGTAACCTTGCCTGTTGCATAATGAACAGAGAAAAAAAAATCTAAATTTCAGTATGTGCTCACTTTCGTTTTCCTCCTTCCCATCAACCCAAATAAAGACGACTAAGGACGAGTCAGGGCCTGCAAGTCAACTAATCAAAAGCTATTGTAATGTATAATTTCGATTTTGTGAAAAAAACTAGCGAAGCGTCTGTAAAGTATATTACTCGCAATAGGACGGCAGGAAGAAGGGGATGGCAAACGTTTGTGTTTGACAAACCTAACAAGGCTATTACCTACGTGTTTTGTCCTGACCTTCACTTAACATTAATGTTTTCTGGTCTTTTACAAAAAGATCTGTTTGAATGAAGGTGAAGTTTGGCGGAAGGTTTTTTTCGAACAAAATTACTGTTACGTTTCTCACACAAGG
The DNA here is from genome assembly GCF_958299795.1 of Porites lutea. NCBI lineage: Eukaryota > Metazoa > Cnidaria > Anthozoa > Scleractinia > Poritidae > Porites > Porites lutea. The sequence continues at coordinate 15,426,909 of NC_133202.1, forward strand.
ATTGCCGTCTTCTTTCCTTTCCCGTCCTATTGCAAAAGTTTAGTATTGGCCCAGAAAGGGACGTTTTTCTGTACGTATGCATCAGTTATCGAATTGATTTACTAATTGCAAAATATCCTACAACTTACTATTCAGACCTCACTCTTCCAGTGGATGTTATCAGACTGGATACATGGCCAGTGGCAAGCTGACGTTTGTGAAGAGTGCTGCGTGTTCTAATGGACCTCCAAAAGGTGGAGTCTGGTTCCCTGTCTCAGTCACGGTGAACGGCCAAGATGCACAAGTATACCACAGTGGGGTCCTGGTGGCGACCACCAAGCCTCATTTCCCTCCTAAGGCCTGGGGAGGAGTGTTCGCTTATAACGGTTACAAAAATGTGATCCTCTTCAGAAATTTCACAACTGGCCCTATCGTTCACGTCAGCAAGAGATGTAAACGCGTGGTTGACTTGCCAGGATACACTGAAGTGGATGCTGCCCACGGAATTTGGCCGAAAGATGGCTTCTGTCAAGTAGCTTACCTTAGAGACAGCAGTACATCAAGTTATCAGCTCTCAGTCGATATGTACAACTTCATGGGATGGCGAGGAGCCAACTCTGGTCACCTAGGAGTGTTTTTAAACGCCGAAGATCAAGACAACTATGACTTCGTCTATTTTAGGTTTGTTGCAATTTATAGACGCATAAGAGGGAAATTGTCGGTATGTTGATTTCAAACCAGAGCCAGAGCGGCAATCTCAATTTTTCAAAACCATCTTACGACCAGTTCTGTTTACGGAAATGATTTTGGGGTGTTAGAAATTCTATAAAAACGATGGGGAGTGCCATATTAGCTGACGTTTTCGTGACTCAGTTATGCAATAAGCCTTTTACTGGTCTTATAATCGCACTCGCTTAATTTTATGTATTGTTTCTTTTTATTTCTCAGGCCTCATTCATCCAGCTTATGTTTTCAGACGGGTTACGTTTACAAAGGTCAACCAAAATTTGACGGAGCAAAGTCCGCCTCTTGCCCCAACGGTCCCCCTAAGGGAGCAGAATGGTTCAACATCAGGGTGGTAGTGTCGAACTCCACACCTGCCGGGGAAGTGAAGGTCTACCTGAAAGGAACATTGGTGACGTCATTCAACCCACGCTATCCAATCAGAAAACGTGGTGGTGTCTTGGTTGCCAATGGGTACAAAAATGTGGTGTATTACAAGAACTTTAAGTTCCTCTCTGGTCCTATCATTCACGTCAGCAAGAGATGCAAACGCGTGGTTGACTTGCCAGGATACACTGAAGTGGATGCTGCCCACGGAATTTGGCCGAAAGATGGCTTCTGTCAAGTAGCTTACCTTAGAGACAGCAGTACATCAAGTTATCAGCTCTCAGTCGATATGTACAACTTCATGGGATGGCGAGGAGCCAACTCTGGTCACCTAGGAGTGTTTTTAAACGCCGAAGATCAAGACAACTATGACTTCGTCTATTTTAGGTTTGTTGCAATTTATAGACGCATAAGAGGGAAATTGTCGGTATGTTGATTTCAAACCAGAGCCAGAGCGGCAATCTCAATTTTTCAAAACCATCTTACGACCAGTTCTGTTTACGGAAATGATTTCAGGGTATTAGAAATTCTATAAAAAAGATGGGGAGTGCTGTATTAGCTGACATGCTCGTGACTCGGTTATGCAATAAGCCTTTTAGGTTTAGTCGCATTTCCTTAATTTTACTTATTGTTTCTTTTTATTTCCCAGGCCTCATTCATCCAGCTTATGTTTTCAGACGGGTTACGTTTACAAAGGTCAACCAAAATTTGACGGAGCAAAGTCCGCCTCTTGCCCCAACGGTCCCCCCAAGGGAGCAGAATGGTTCAACATCAGGGTGGTAGTGTCAAAGAACTCCAATCCTGCCGGGGAAGGGAAGGTCTACCTGAAAGGAACATTGGTGACATCATTCAACCTGCGCCATCCAATCAGAAAACGTGGTGGTGTCTTGGTTGCCAATGGTTACAATAATGTGGTGTATTACAAGAACTTCAAGTTGTTGTAAGGAAGTTTGTTGTGTCAACATAAAGAACGGCTTCTTCAAACAAAGGCTTAATAACAGTTAGATTTAACAGGGCTAAAACCATATACAACTGTAGTGTCGATCACTTGTGGTTAGGCATCGAGGATAACAAGTTGCAGCTTACTTTCAAATGTCGTTGAAAGGATTAAAAAGAAAATATAAAGCCTTTGTGTAAAGCTCTGTGGAATCATTTGTCTTTTAGTGCAACTACAGATCACTATACTATATAGAGGAGAAGTGATGACCTCAAAAAAACAAATTTTGTGAAAATATGGGACTGGTTAGCATATACAGGAAAAACAAGATGAAAAATACCCAGCTGCTGAAAATCAGCCCGTTAGTGCAAATTGGTGGAGAGATATAAGTACTGTAATACTCTGATGACTTTCCACTGAATACTGCTAAGATTGACTTGGATCGTAAGCGTCCAGGCCTATTTTAGAAGGATTTATAATAATTGAACTAATCGGAGCAAAAACGGTGTGAAAAAAGAAAAATGTGCTTATTACCACTTTATGCAAGAATCTGTTAAAACTAACTTACGAAAATGATGGTTGTTACTTGCGGCTTTTTACTGTATCGCAGAAACCGCGAGTTACATGCACTTTCCATAATCGGTTTAAATTATCAAGATAAAAAAAAAAGATTTACAAGATTTCATCTTTACGGCAAGCTGCAAGCTGACAAAAAAAGTTTCAACTCTCGACACGATGTGATTAAACAATAATTCAAAAGATTTTGACTATGAGCGGAAAACAATCAATCGTCAAGCCAGCACGAACGTTTAATTTAATTAACACGATGGTCAGAAATAGGTGTTTTTCCTCCCACATAGGTCACAGAGACGTGAAGAATTTTCCAAATGGCATAAAACTTGGCAGGATTGTTGCTTGAGAGATTCTACATCTTTTGGTGGCAGTTTGACAGTCTTGATGGACATTGTGACGTCACAAATAGTTTCCAAATTTGGTGCCAAAATTTATAATTAAGAAAATCGTCAGAAAAACCACATAGAGGTGTTCTGTGATCAGAGTAAAGCTTTCCAGTGAAAACGCCGTTAAAATCCATTAAAACGGGACAAAGTTACAAGCTATTTTGTGACTGACATTAAAAGAAGTAATTTAAAGAATTTAATTGTTTTGTTACCTTATATGGTAAAACTTTAGGGAGGTTTCTAGTTCAAGACAATAAATGGAAGTTAAAAGAAAAATAGCGGATAACACAGTGGAGAAAATTTGTAGTTTTTTTGAATTTGGGACTCTATAGGTATTTTCACTTGTGACGTCATCAACACGTAAATATGACGTCAACATGGTATGAAATGACATAACATGGAACCTGACACCCCATCTCCCAAATTTAAAAAACTACAAATTTGCTTTTATGCATGGTTCGCTTAGTCTCCTTACTGTTCCGTTTAATAAGCTGGAGTTTAAATACCCCTAAAGTTTGACCATATATGGTTAATTCCATACATTTGGCGGGAAATTTAAAAATCTTTAGTTAGCTCTAACTTTGCAACAATTTAACGGATTTAAGTGGGTTTTCACCAGGAAGCTCCGTTTTTTTATAGACTTCATTTATAAAGTTATTTAAGTCAAATAATTAATTCCAAATTTTAGCGCCATGTTTCAACGTCACTTCTGACGTCATGCTGTCAATCAAAAATATAAAACTACCATCAATACATGTGGACTTTCTTTTACTATGTTCCTGCCAAGTTTCATCTCATTCGGAATATTTCGTAATCATCTATGTGTCTCTAATGAGCCATGTGGGAGGAAAAACACCCATTTCTGACCATCGTCTTTAGCGGGAACTTCGCCTTCATTTCTTCCAAACTCTTATATTTGTTCACCATGTCGGTGAAGCTGGATTCGTCTTTTTCTCTTGCTCTTTCCGCCTAGTTCCTTGCTTTTTTCTATTCGTCACTTCGTTCTTTGCGTTGGTGTGAGTAAATGAATCAGCTCTTTCCTGAAAAGCTTTACCAATATTCCCCCGTCCTTTCAGAGGTTTCTTCTTTTTGTTATCCTAAATAGCCGCTGGTAAATTGGCTTTCGCTACCGCAGGCTCATTATAGTATTTATTCACGTTTGAAGAAATGGGTGGAAACTTTCTTTGTTTTTGACGATCAGTTTTACCAAGATTTCGCTGAGCTGGTAGCTCCGCTGAAAATGTCCTCTTTTCGTCCGCGGCCCGAACTGTCCACGCGATCTTTGCTCGGTACCCTCTTCACAAATGCATTTCGTCCTGCCACGGTGATGCAGATTTCTTTAAGCCGTTTATCGTGAACATTGAGGGGAAGGTTCCGCACGCAAAGTTTAAAGCCAAAATGTAGAAACATTTCGTTCTTACTTAGAAGCAAACAAACGCGATGAGTGGTTTGTTATTAGTTACACAAACACGCGCGAATTTACGAAAAAAATTCCCCGTTATTATATGACGCGTAATGACTTGTACGGCCCCACGCGTTATTTCGTTGGAAAACCATACGGAAAAAAATCCTCTATGAGAACCGCAAGTGTCAAGTGATGGGGCCGGGGAAACGCTTACGGCTCTGCTAGAAAAGCGTATTGATCGACAGAAAAACTTAAAAACACAACGGTCATATGATAAAATGCTTATTGCTTATATCTGGCTCTCGGTCAGGACGACGGACCTCGAGTCAAATATTTTCCCGTTCGGCCCTCCCACTCAGTCAATAAGTACATATTATTTACGCGTGTTCGTACTGGTGGAATAGACCGCATGTAATAAAGCATGAGGGATGCGTGCTTTCATTAAATATGGAATTGTAATGAACTCAATTCGGCCAATAACAGCGCGAGCATTTTTCTCAAAATTTTACTCGCGGCTTTTTTGGGCTGATTTTGCTATCTATCAACCTCAAAACTGTACCAACACCAGAAAAAAATGAAATGAAAACTGAGGACTTAAATCAGACAAAAAAAAACTAGTTTAAAACTCCGTAGCCGAAATACCTGTAACTGAGGCAAAAATCACGAACATTAAACCCACCGAAATCAAAACCATGAGAGATCAATCCAATCACTGTTTCTCAAATATAACGATACAAATATTTTTTCAAATCGGCACTCTAAATCCCATGAAACTAAAGAACGCTTCTGACTCTAATAATTTCATGTTACCTTTTTTCGAGCATTGCAAGCTTTACCAATCTATTGGATATCTAATCACGCACAACCAACAATTGCATGATTCATTCCCTCTAACAGAAGAGACCTTTAGATTCTAGGACGAGAACGACTACGAGTACGAGATTTGACTTAACGTTTTTTCGCATATTCTCAAATTATAGACAAGGAAAGCTTCATTGCACTTCTTTTTCACCCAAAAAATTAGCACTGTTATCTTTGCTGAAGGAGCTTGTGACATCTCCCGGCCACAAAAAATGATAAAAACTCTAAATTGTTTCCATTACCACGACAAAACTCGTAGTAGAATGACTACTGCAATCATGATTTTACCGCCAAAATGACGCTGGTTCATGCGTGAGCAGTATTTAGTATTGAGAAAATCTCGTACTCGTAGTCCTACTCGTCTCAGAATCTAAAGGTCTCTAAAAACTAGCGTTCGAAACGGTGGCTGTTCAATCTTTTTCACGACAGTAAACGGATTTCATCATAGCAGGCACCCGCGATGACACGCAAGGCGTGGCTATCTTGCGAGATTTCCCGAAAATTGTGTACCGTAACGCTGGTGAATATGCAACACACACTTGTTTTAATTCCTTACATTAGAGACCTCTAGATTCGAGGACGAATTGAAAGAGAGTTTAAGCAAAGACGTTTCTGTACGAGGAACGTCATTCGGAAGGGGACTTTAATTGTTCCAGCAGAAAAAGGTTCTGCCTAAATTTTCATGGAAATCGTCTCTATAAGAGTAAAGACACTTAGCCATAAAAATTTGATAGCGTCAAAGCATATTAAAAGGAAAAAAAGGGCCTTATTTCCGGGTGACCTGAGTCGATCAATAACGCCTTTGCTTAAGCTCACAAACGTTTCTTTCGCGTATACACAGCTCACCATTATCCTAAAGAATCATTTCGCATCGAAGAAAATGGTTATCACCGAAAGATACAGATTCCTCAACCGTACACAACGCGAAGGCCAGAGTGTCACAGCGCTCGCTGCTAACCTAAAACATCTGGCTTCAACTTGACAGTTCGGCAATCACCTGAATGAAGCTTTACGCGATCGTTTCGTCTTTGGTCTTCGCAGAAAGGAGACACAAAACAAACTGCTAACTGAGGAACACACCTTCGATGCAGCACTGAAAGTCGCCCGCCCTCAGCGCCGAAGCTGCCGAAAAAGATGTTGCTGCATTTTCGCTCGATGCTTTAGCTTCTGTCAAAGCTAGAAAAACTAACTATACGAGAGAACGACTCAGTGAAGAACTGACAATTTGACTAACAATAGACGACTGTTTAACTGTGACAATAGACGGATCGAAACGCAACAATTACTGATTACGACTCTTCATAGCCAATAACATCACGGCTTAACTGACAGACGACCAATAACATCGCGACGTAATTGACCAATCAGATCAATAACCAGAGTACGTACATGTACATTTTTTTTCTTTCTTTCTTAATATTGATTTGTGGAAAACCTGCAAAATAGCTTTAGCTAAGTGTTTCTCCCACGTTAAATAAAGATTATGTTATGTTATGTTATGTTATGTGATACAACTCACTTTGACTTTGAAGATGACTACCGCACAGGTTGCCGAAACGTCAGTCACTGTCAACAACAACAGTCCTATTCAGGACTACGTTCACCCGGACGATCAAACTCAACCTACTATTTAAAAATAATAATGATAATGATGAAATATAATAAAAAAATTAAAAAGATATATTTTATGATTAATAAAAAAGGACATGAGGAAAAATAACAACAGCAAAGAAAAAAAATTACAGTTTCGGCGGTACCGAAGCCCGAACGGAAGGTGTCGAAAGGGGAGGGGGATATATAATAGTCCCTGTTTAAAATTAATTAAAGCTAATGTGAAAGAAATAAAGTCGAAACAAGGATGTGTGGTTTCCCCTGGGAAGGCTTTTTAATTATTATTATTAATTTGTTGCTACACTATACGGAACGGGAATCATGTCCATTTGGCCGCATCCTCTCGTGTAGTATTATTGTAAAGCTTTGTGTTATTAACTGAAACTGAGTTATCTAAATTATTTGAAAATATTTGTCTTTGTAAACTTTGCTCGGGTTTGCATCAAACGAACTCAAGGTCTGCGTGGGTGGTACTCCCATATATGGGCTAGACAGGCAAGTGTCACCCGATAATGTATGGCTTTTGTTAGGGTTTCCACCCTTAAATAGGGTATAGGTTTTGCCCTTGTTGGGGCTGTATTTGCAGTGTGATCCTCAGTAGGAGAAAGCACCTTGGAGTATTATAGGGAATGCTGGGAACGAAGGAAGTGCATTTTGCTAGTTTACTAACTTCCCTCGATACAATGCGTTCCCAACAAAGTTGTCCCAGAGGTGACCTGGAACTGGTCTGATCATAATTAGCGCTAGAAATGGATTATTGCCCATTTATGTCGACAGGAAGAGTCGACGGATGGGTGGGAGTATACTGTAGTTTCTGAGGGGCGATTCCTTTCAGTTTTAATGATTTTTCACTTCTACTCTTGTATAAAATGATTCAGACCGTACTGCGCCGGTGGATGTTACCAGAATGGATACATGAAAGGTGGAAAGTTGACCTTTGTTCAGACTTCTACTTGTCCTAATGGACCTCCCAAAGGTGGTGTATGGTTTCCAGTCTCAGTCGCAGTTCACGGTCAAGACATACAAGTGTACCTCAGTGGGGTCCTGGTGAAGTCCATCAAGTCCCATTTCGCTCCAAGGACCTGGGGAGGAGTTTTCACTTTTCATGGTTACAAAAACGAGGTCCTCTTCAGGAAATTCCGAATTGCGCATCAAACGTACATCACTAAGAGATGCCCAAAGGTAGTGTGAAACACCTATGACACAAAAGCGGTACTTGACGCCAGTCAATGACACAATAAGAAATTAGTATCATCAACGACTTTGTGTTACAAAGCCATTCCAAAACCACTTGACGAGAAGTCTGCAAGTTCATTAAAGAAGAATCCCGATTTCTCGAACCCTCGGTTTTTTGAAATTTCGCGATAATTTGAACCAAATTAAACCTATAGATAACTTCTCCTCACCAGTCAAAACTTGTAATTTCCCCCGATTTTTCGAATCTCCTGATAGTTCGGACTAATTTCCTCTTCCCAAGGTGGTTCGAAAAATAGGGATTCCTCTACACAAATAAACTTAAAAACGTGTTCTCCAAAAGTGGCATGACCAGTTTGGCTTTTATTAAATGCTGACTCATTTTGCTGCATTTAAAGGCTCATCAACAAGGCTGTAAAAGAGTCGGATTCTTAATTGCAAGATCTAGTTTCAATTTTTTATTCTTTCGACTCGGGTAATGTTTGATATCAGGTCGTAAGCACATTTAAAAATCACTCAAATAGCTTTTAGTACACTCTAGTTGTTCTGCAAAGCTTCAAACATAGCACACACCACGCTCGGATCGGTCTCCTTAATTTATGGGTTTAATTTTACTTTTCCGACGAGTGTTCCTGCCTTCATACGGGAGTTTACCATCTTCCCCAAGAAGAGTGATGAGGAGGAATTTTCACACATGATTTTACTTCACGACATACACGTAATTTTTAATGTACCGACGCCGGTTGATGAGCTACCTGGATACACGAAAGTTGATGCTGCCCACGGATGTAGGCCGCAGGATGGCTTCTGTCAAGTAGCTTACCTTAGAGACGGCAGTACATCAAGTTACCAGCTCTCAGTCGATATGTACAACTTCATTGGACGTGACGGAGTCAACTTTGGTCACCCAGGAGTGTTGTTAAACGCCGAAGATCAAGACAACTATGATTACGTCTATTTTAGGTTTGTTGCAATTTATACACGCGTAAGAGGGAAGTTGTCACTATTTTGATTTCAAACCGGAGCGACAATCTGAAGTTTTCAAAACCTTCTTACGGCCAGTTCCGTTTACGGAAATGATTTCGGAGTATTAGAAATTCTATATGAATATGGGGAGTGCCATATTAGCTGACATGTTTTCGTGACTCAGTTATGCAATAAGCTTTTTAGGTCTTATAATCGCATTCGCTTAATTTTATGTATTGTTTCTTTTTATTTCCCAGGCCTCATTCATCCGGCGGATGTTTTCAGACGGGTTACGTTTACAAAGGTCAAGCTAAATTTGACGGAGCTAAGTCCGCCTCTTGCCCCAACGGTCCCCCCAAGGGAGCAGAATGGTTCAACATCAGGGTGGTTGTGTCGAACTCCACACCTGCCGGGGAAGTGAAGGTCTACCTCAAAGGAACATTTGTGACGTCATTCAACCCGCACTATCCAATCAGAAAACGTGGTGGTGTCTTGCTTGCTAATGGTTACAACAATGGTTGAGGTCACACTAGAGAAAGTTTACTATAGTAAACTCAAGTTTACCATAGTAAACGGCACCGTAAGTGTGACCGGCATTTTCAGTTTACTATGGTAAACTTTACCCTGGTTAATTTCCATGACTACCGCGGAAAGAACAAAGATGACCCATCACCGATAACCATCTGCTTACCAAAAAAAATAGGTGGGTATATCTCTAGTCTATCTAAACTTTGTTTCTCATGATTTTTGAGGAAAGTAGTTTCAAAAAGGGTCACATAACAGAATAGCTTTAGAACATCGGTGATTGTGTTTATTCGCGTGGATTCGCGTGCAGTACAGTGCGATTGAACTTTGTCAAAGCAGCCGAACTGAAAGAAATTATTTCGACATGGAATTTAACATAGCAGAGTTTTCCTCACTGGAAGGGGCAAGGTAAGGAAAAGTTTTTTTACTTTAATTAATTGCAGCATTTCAGATTGTTGTTTGTTACACTGCGAACCGACTAGGTAAAAAGGAGCTCAGCTTATTGAAACATTATTTTTATGTAGCCTCGAAAATGAAATATATAAAAGCGTGTCCAAAAAGTTGTAATATGCAACTACGAAATCAACGGGATATCTTGCCTGCTCAAAGGATTTAGGTTATAAGAATTACGCAAGTCGGTGAGGACAGAAAAAGCGCGCCAAAATTTAGCAGCCATGAAACACAACTGCTTATGGAACAGGATCAAACGGGTAATATATGAAACAAAATTCTAAAAGTAATGCAATGTAGTTCGGCGACGACCACTGAGAAACCTGAAAGTGACTGTATGAAGACCTCTTTTGCTTTTCATCTTTTTCAGACCTCCAGCTCCACGTGCTTTGAATAGCTCGTTTCCTTTTATTATTCCGCCACCCGGTGATTCACCGATACATCCACGGCCAGTAGGTCCAGTGCTGTTCGGTATGCGTCAAGATGCTGCACAACGGTGTTTTTCCTACCGAGAAATGCTTGGTGGGCCATGTAACGTCTCCAGTCAGCTATCAACATTTACCCCGACCGAAGATTTGTCCATGCAAACAGCCTCGTCACGCCAAGCCTCCACAAAACAAGGGAACCGAACTCGCTGGAGTGATGGCGAAGTAAAAATTCTGATCACAGTTTACAGCCAAGAGTACGAGCAACGACATCGGGGGAAAAGCCTTGATGCAATGTGGGACAGAATTGCAGAAAGGGTGAACAGCGAGAGTGTAGAAATTAATGCCTTTTCTGGAGAGAAAACAGCAAAAAACTGCCGTGACAAGATGAACAACCTTAATAAAAAATATAAAACTGTCAAAGACAAAAGCAAGTCCACTGGTGAAGGAAGCGACGAAATAAAAAGCTTTCCCGAGTTCACAGATTTAGACGAGCTTTGGGGAACTCGCGACACGGTAACGAACAAGTACGTGGTAGAGGCAGGCTCTAATGATCAACCCATCGATGAAACCAGCACAGAAGGAAGTGACCATGATCAAAGTGAAGAGGAAGACCTTAGTTTTGACGCGCCCCTATCCTCCAGCCTCCGTCGAAAGCGTAAACAGCCACTGAAAGAGGCTCAAACAGCCCCTCCATTAACACCTGTTAACAAAAGAAAGCGCACAACGATGTCCAACGAGGCATCATCATCAGCTTCATCGTCGAGCACACCATCACCACCACCACAAGCAGCACAAAAAGGAAAGAAAGGTAAAAAAAGCAAAGAACGCAAGGCAGTGGCTGATGAGGATGAAGATGCATTCAGAGAGTTTTTAAAGGTGCAGACAGAATATACCAAACGGAGGGAGGAAGAAAGAGCAGAGCTTTTTTCCTATCTGAAAAAGTCCGATGAGCAGACACACCAGTTAATGATAAGCGCAATTAGAGAGCTAGGAGAGGTCCTTAAGGGAGGAAATTCCTCTAAAAATCCATAGTAATTCAACTTATTTCGTTCTGTTTCATTTCAATTGTACAGCTAGTTCACTCATGGAAATAGCATATTTTTTTCTATATATTTGCTATTATGCGTATAACTATAGGTTCATGTGTGCACGCACACGTCACAAAAAGCAAAAACAAAAACAAAACAAATATATCTATTTACATCTTAGGTGCTTTTTTCCATAACCTACAACTAAGATAGAATTTCCTGGTCGACTTTTCGAAGCTATATGCGCCAGGTTTATTAATTATAACCGTACATGTCAAATAAGTATTAAAACTCCCTTTACTCTAACTTGATGTTGTGTCTAGTTGTTGGCTAAAAAGTCGGTCAAGGCTTGGCGAACAAGTCGACCTTGTGCATTAGCGTTAAGCCCAGGGGGAAGGGGAGCACTACCACCATCACCATCATCGTCGTCATCATCGTCGTCTGATTCATCATTCTCTAATGCGTCCCCTCTCAGTAAACAGATGTTATGTAAGATACAGCAGGCTAGGATAGTTAAGGGTACTTTTCCTGTACCTTCCTCGAGTACCTTCAACAAACATCTCCACCTGCACTTTAGTTTGCCAAATGCTCGTTCTACCACCACCCTGCTTTTATTCATGGCCTTGTTAAATCTCGCTTGATCTCGTGTTAGGGTGGCGGATTGCGGATAGGGGCCAATGAGCCAAGATAACAATGGGTAAGCTGAATCGCCAAGTAGAAGGGGTCTTACAGCAATTCCTTCAATAGACTTTTCTGGCTCGGATAAGATTTCGCCATTCGTTGCCTTTCTGTACAATGAGCTTAATCTCAGTACCCTGGCATCATGCATACTGCCTGGCCAACCAGTGCTGACGTCTATGAACATACCCGTTCCATCAACAGTTCCTTGTAGATTTATGGAGTAGTTTTGTTTTCGATTAAAATAATCCTCGTGGCAAGTTTTGGGGGCTTTGATTTGTACATGGGAGCCGTCTATAGCACCAATAACGTTTGGCAAGCCAGCAATACTTTTCATTCTTCTGATTGCTAAAGTTACATCTTCTTCATCGACTGGAAATTTGATAAACACATCTTTCCTTCGAATAATCGCAAGTGTAAACTCGTTGCATATTTTAATAACTGTCGATTTTCCTAGCCCAAAAGTAATCCCAGTTGTTCGGTAAGAGTTTCCTGAGCCAAGTCGCCACAGCGCAACTGCGACTCTCTTGTATACAGGTACGGCTTTTCTCAGTCTAGTATCTTCTTTCTGCAAGTCTCCTTCAATCAGCTGGCAAATATAGTCAAATGTATCTCTGGTCACCCTGAAATGCTTTTTCCACAGTGGTTCAAGGTTTCTGTTTCTGTACATTTCTTCAAACCATTCTTGGGGTCGGGGGTAAACCCACGCTTGCCTTCGCAATGCCGCTCTTTCTCTAAGAGTACGTCTTCGATGGGTGATCAGTGAACCTGTCACTAAAACATCTTCACTAACTTCGTATTCGAAACCAAGGTAGGTAATAAGGGAGCGCATTCTTCTTGCTCGTCTGAGCAGCAGAATTAAGAGCAAAATGCTCACAACAGAAAACAATACTCTCTCACATTGAACCATCTTTGTACACTTGTGAGGGTCACGCTCAAGAAGTTACAGTTCAGTAATTTCAATTTAGTCAGCTGTCATAGCATGTCATCATTTGTTTTACTTATCACTCTCACGTTACCGATCACGCGAGAAAAAACGCCTGGAAAGTTTCAAATGCCTTTTTAATTGGACCTGTTAGGTTTACTACGGTAAAAAAGACGTTACGAGACTTACCATAGTAAAGCCCTTTTTACCATAGTAAAGTCTCTAGTGTGACCTCAACCAATGTGGTGTATTACAAGAACTTTAAGTTTTTATAAAGCAGTCAGTGTTTCTTCAATTTAACAAAAGGCTTTTTATATTAAGCAAAGAAAACATTGGACTAGATTTATAGCTCGTTTATCACTTAATAACTTTCTGTTCTAAAATATACTTTTTCTACTTATGTCATAGTCAAAAAACAATAAACGGACAACATTTGTCAAAAAACAGTTTGAGTTTGTGTGGATTCATTTGCAACATACGCGTATAGCTCTCGCATTTCCCGCTGAAATTTTTTTATTGTTTTTAGGCTTAAAAACGATAAAAAATTCCAGCGGGCAAATGCGACAGCTATACGCGTAAGTTGCAAATGAATCCACCAATTATAAGTAAGCAAGTTAAAATTGAATATACTTATCATCCTAAAAAGCCAATTACCAAACATCAGTAACTGTAGGCTCTTAGCCAATGAGAAGGCAGGTACTTGGTACAATGTCTAATAATGGCAGTTAATGGTTAAGTCCCTGTTGGTGCCAGCAGTCCAGTTGAGTTTACCCTGGGTACCAGAAAGCTTCGTAGGCCACGGGCCGATACGCCTTTATTATAAGGACTTGACCAAAACCAGAAACTGCGTATGAAAAGCCTCTGCCACCCGGGGTAATTTGAGATTCGAATCTCGACAAATCTGCGACCTCCCCCTCGGAAAACTGACTCTTCTGCACGCGTTTAGTAAGCTAACCAGGCGTAACCAACACGTGTTAACGCGCGCGTTTAGTACTGGCGCTAGGTTTTCACTGGTAAATGGAATATACTAGAAGGATTGTTTCAGTAGAGATGTTCATTATGTAAGAAACGTCTAAGCTACAGTTTATTTGCTTCATTGCCCCGACTATTCAGAAAAGCATGCGTTACATCTCGCTAATTGTGTTGGCTTTTTTGTTGGCGAAAGTTGGCTGCGCAAAGAACCAATGTTCGGTAGCCAAGGTCTGTGGCGCACTAGATAACGTCTCGCGGCAGCAAGATCTAATTGGAAAAAAAGTTAACGCGATACTTGGCGGCAGTTGTTCTGAAGCGGGTGAGTTTCACGAATGTCTTTAAATTTCTTTCTCATTCAATGCCCATAAAAATTCGAGGAGTCTACAAGTGTACATATTAAATTTGGTGTAACTTATACTGACTTTTTTGTACAAGAGTGATCTCAATATATTCATCGAGGCAAATTTTTATTCCTCTGAAGTAACCTTATGGAAGATCTTGACGATTTATCATATTTTTCGGTAATACTTTTAGGCCTTAAACTGCTTGAACAGCTAGGTTGATCATCAGATTTATCGCGGCATCGTTTACAGGATCACATCCATCAATCATGTGAATAATTTCGTTCGCAGTTTATAGATGAACAGATTTATATATTTATTTCAATTTGAAAAATTGAGGTAAGCTTATATTTGGCATGTACTGACAATTTCGGACACTATAATGACAAAAAAAGAAGTCATGAACTTATTAAGTTGTTTTGAAGTTAAGACCACTATCAACAAAGGGATTTTTTCAAGTGAAGGCTGATGGAAACCACATTAAAAAAATTGAACCTGGCGAAAGATAGCGCTTAGTTGTATAGGGCTCGAAGAGTGATCCTGCCTTTTGAATCTAAATACGGTGGCCAATTTACCTGGTAATCAAATCGGCATAAAAGAAACAAAATTATCAAAATAGTCATGTGTAAGGTTGGCAAATAGAGCTGATCACTATAAAATGTAAAATAGGCTCAGCGGAAGTGGAAATCAAACATGAAAATATGACAACTTGACGGTGGGTCACAGCTCAATGAGCCGCAACTATATCTTCTTGTCTAAGAGCTTAACATCTTTTCATTTTCTTGTTTTTAAAAAAAATTATTGAGTCATTTCCAGCTCTAAGTCTCTGATGAAGAAATTTGTCATTTAGAAAGCGCATTTACAGTAAGGCACTCACCTCACAGTGAAGGACGGAGGCAAATACCACTTCAGTTGCGAGTTTAGGGTTGATGAATTATTAAAATGCCCTCTTCGGTCTAAATGCAAATGCAAAAACATACTGTCTTCAAAATAAAATGAAGTGTAACAAGGCAAAATTTTCTTCAGAACTTATCGTCAAATAGTGATATGGCAGGAAATAGATTTACACGAATAAACTCCGCACCCACTTAGAACAAGGCGTTGTTTATTCTAGGGTAGAGGGAAAAAACTAGGTACAACTTTTTAGTTTTCATAGTCTATCACAATCCAGACAATTTATACGATTCTACCTAGCTGTTTTGCCCTGAAGATTCTCTCTTGGTTTTGCATAATACAGTACGTAGAACCCTGGTAACTGGAACTGTGAAGGGAAAAAAAACAGTTGCAGTTAGCGAGGGTTCGAGTCATCGAGATCGATTGAATCTTCAATTTCCCACTTTACTATTGAATGTTTACTGACATTTCAGCACTTCAGTATACAGCAGATTGCCAGCAGAAATTGTAACGCGATTATGCATTTCTATGATAATACACTCGGGAAATGACTGCGAAATACGTGATCCGTTCGTTGCACTTGGTATAAAAAAATGATGCAGTGTTAATTTTAGGAATTGTATCGATTGCACGGCAAGAAAAAGCTAATGGATGGCATCCTTGGTGAGTTCCAACAACCAGAATTCAGGGGCACCCACCAATTTTTTTTTTGTAAAATATCTGTTCGGAGAAGCAAATATTGCCTAGAATTTTCTATTACTTGAGGACGGCTACAAATTTCTAGATGACCGTTCCATTCATGTACAATTTTCGAAGCCTATGTAATAAATTCCTACGATTTTCTGAAGTTTAATTTTCACATTTTACTACCCACGAGAGGCTATTTTTTGTATTCGAAAATGTGATGGAGAGAGGAATCAGGAAAATTCTTACTTTCGTAATAAGTTAAATTGCATCTAAAATTTTCGGGAAAATAATACTGAAGACCTTGTAATTTCGAAAAGACTCAAGTTCCCCTAGGATGACCGAACAGATACGAATTTTATAGCGCCACTTAGAATGCATTTCTAGATATCTAAAAGTGCCCTGGATAGTCTAAAAATTGTTTTCAATGAATTTAGGAGGAAACCGTCGTTGGGTGCCCCTTAGATTTCGAGTTATCGAGGTTAATTTTGGTCAAAAGAAACGAAATTTAGTTCGAGTTAGCGGGGAATTCGAGTTATCCGAGTTCGAGTTATCCAAAAAAGAAATGAAAGTGACTGAAAAGTAAGGTCAAATCCAACGGAAGTGGGGCTTAGTTGGACGGTAAGCGGGGAGTTCGCGTTATCCGAGTTCGAGTTACTGGAGTCCCGCTGTATTTACAAAAGATTGACCCTAAGTGTCTAATTTTATTATCAGTAATTTTAAAAATGGATTTCTGAAATAAATATCGACCCCCAAGATAAGCTGCCGAGTTTTTCGAATAAATGCGGTATAATTATCAGCTCCTTTTGTAAGCGGTTCAATTAATTATTTACTTCCTATCTTTTTGGGGCCAATTAGGTCATTCGCGGACAGAGAGAGATCTTATAAATTGTACCGATTTCCTCCAACTGTATCCGAGTTAAGAAACGAATACAGGTCCAATTCAGTAAATAGCTTTTCATCGTAAATAGAAGATGTGCTAGCCGTAGCTTTCAATAAGAGCGTCACGGAGCGAAAAATTTTAAAGCAAGGCGGGGTTTTCCGAAGTGTTTCGTGTTCGGTAAACATGTCCTTAGGAAGTCAATTGTTTCCAACTTGCTCGAATTTTGCGGCTATAAGTTTCATCGGTGGATTTACGCGGCGTAGTCAATCGAACGAAACCGAACCAAAAATCAGCCTTTATCCATCGCTTTATCCATCAGATTGCTTCCAGGATTGTAGTTTTACGCTCAATTGTTTTAATTTTCAATTTCAATTTTATTATTCACACTTTATAAAATATTTACATTATATATAGTAAGGTAGGGATACACTAATAAAGGAGAAGAAGAAGGAAAAAAAAAAAGAAAGTAATGGCTTGGGTAGAAGTGCACGGTGGTCAGAGAAGCTTAGCTTTCGAGCTAACCACCGCTATATTATGATTGGAAATACATAATAAATGTGCGCTTGGTGCCATGACAACTATGGACGATTATGCCAGCAGTCAGGTTATGTGAGACAGTCATATTACAATTGTTACCTTTGAGAGTTAACTAGAATTCGCTTATATTCTTTTTTGAACTTATGGTAGCTAAGTGTTTTTATCCTAGTAGGAATCTCTTCCCAAGTTTTGGTTAATATGGCAAACTTAAATGTGTGTTTGCCGTAATTTGACCTTACACGTGGTACATGAAAGTTAAGATTTGAGGCATATCTGGTATTGTGTGAGTGAGTAGCAGACACCTTTACGAGGTAGTTTTGAAACACTTCAGGGATATTGACTTCATTTTGTGAGATTTTGTGAGCTAGCAAGGAGGTTTTGAGTTTAAAAATGCTATTTATGTTAAGTATATCTAGAAGTTTGAGTTAGGGTGCATTACTTTCTCTATTACCGTAAAGTTCCGATAGTAACGACCCCCCGAAAGTAGCGACCTCCCGAAAGTAGCGACCCCCCCCCCCCCAGAAAGTAGCGAGACCAAGTTTTTTAAATTGTATACCGTATACCTTTACTGATTTGTGAATCAATAGTCAAAATTTTAATGTACAATAAGATGTTCGTGCAGTGTCACAAATTGTTCACGATAAGGCATTTTAATTTACAAGGAAGCTTTATGCCCCCCCCATTCGTCCTTGACATCAGTTCACTGATGTAGCGATGTAAGAACTACCGTAAACCGGCATAATTTCGTATTAACAACAAGAACGTTTCTTCAAATTGAAATTCTGAAAACTCTATATAGTTTTCGTCGATTAACATGAACGTGTTTCTTCCAATTAAATGACACTGAGATACCTGCTAATTCCGAAAGTAACGAGGGTCGCTAATCTATGGTATGGCTAAAAAATATGCAGCGCAAACATTTATTTTGTTTTGTTTGAACTTTAGTTAATCTACTTGGGTATGTGTTTCCCCAACTCATAATTCCATAATGAAGGTAGGGGTAGATAAGTGAGTAATATATTTGTTTGAGGGTGTTTAAAGTTAAGAAATGGCGTAATCTGAAAAGGATTCCCAAGTTTTTAGATATTTTGCTGTTTATGTGCTGAATGTGGGGAGCCCATTTTAGATTTTTGTCAATGTAGATACCTAGGTATTTGATGTAGTTCTTTTCTTCAATATTGCGTAAATTAAGCTTAAGTTTATTTGCTTTTTTGGGGGAGGAGATTGTCATATAGTGGGTTTTGTTAAAGTTTTCAGAAAGTTTATTAGCTGAGCAGTAGCTAAGGAGATGGTTGAATTCCTCATTTACAGTTTCTTCAAGGTCCTGTAGAGAACTGGAAGAGTAGAAGAGAGTGGAGTCATCAGCAAATGTTCTAATATTTGCCTTTTCTAAACAGTTGGGCTTGTCATTGATATATATCAAAAACAGAAGTGGGCCAAGGGTAGAACCTTGTGGTACACCACATTGGATAGAAAGAGGGTTTGACTTAACATTTTCAACTTCAACATACTGTGTTCTGCTTTCAAGATAGGTTTTAAACCACTGCAGAGGGATACCACGGATCCCGTATCTGTATAATTTCTGTAGTAGGATCTGATGGTTGACAGTATCAAAGGCTTTAGATAGGTCAAGAAAAATACTGCATATAGCTTCATTGCTGTCAATTTTCATTTCAAGATTGTCAGTGAGTTCAAGAGTTGCTTGCTCAGTAGAATAATTTTTCCTGAAGCCAAATTGGTGTTTAAAAAGAATGTTTTCCTTTTCTAGGAAATGACTTAGCTGATTGTACACTAGTCTTTCAAGGATTTTAGCAAACGGAGAGAGGACAGCAGTGGGACGGTAATTGCCACGGTCTGTCACTGCACCAGTCTTAAAGACTGGGGTAACCTTAGAGATCTTGAAAATATCCGAGACAATACCTGATTCAATTGATTCATTAAATAAGTTTGTGAGGGGAGCTGAAAGCAGATTGCTGGCAATCTTGATTAGATAGTTAGGGATATCTACAGTGGCTTTGTGCCTGTCAAGGCCAGATAGTGCTAACTCAACTTGCGCTGAATCCACTGGGGAAAGAAAAAAACTAGAACTATGAGTTGCTGGGAGGAAAGCATCATGTTTTATACTTGAGTGAATTGTAGATGCCAAATTTGGAGCAATACTTATAAAGCACTCATTGAACTGATTGACACTGTCATGTTTGTCGGTGTAGGTTTTTCCATTGTAGTGTAAATTTGCTGGTACAGTGTGTACTTTAGGTTTCCTGTTTATAATGGTGCCAATTAACTTCCATGTATTTTTTAGGTTGTTCTTATTTAGTTCAAATTGCTGCTTATAGCAGGATGACTTACAGGTCCATTTCAGCTTATTCAGAGTATTTAAGTATTTTTTATAGTAAGCTACCTTATCTAGATCTTTAGAAAGAAAGTGCGTGCGATACATTTTCTGCTTGTTTCTTATAGAATTTAATAAGGTATCTGTTATCCAGGGTTTGTGGATCTTTTGTTTTACACGGCTGCGGGGGATATGTTTAATTGGTGCATGTCTATTGGCTATACTTTAAGTTTTTCGACAAAACTACTGCCTTTTATCGTGGATGTCAGTTGGGTCATTTACGATGCTACTCCAGTAAGCTAACTTTATGTCATTCAGATAGGTCTCAGAGTCAAAATTTGAATAGTCCCTGAAAAATCTCTTTGGTTTTAGCCTTGCTATCTGTCTTCTAATGAAACAAAAGGTTGGTCTGATATGTCTGATATGTCTGTGGTTACAATACCAGGTATGATTGGTCGGTAGAAGCGTATGTATAAATATGATCAATGAGAGTTTCGGTATGGCTTGTGATCCTAGTAGGTTTTGTTATGACTGGGAGGAGGTTACTACTTTATAGTATATCAAGGTAGTCTTCAGTTTTAGAATGTGTACCTACTTTTAGAAAGTCAATATTCATGTCCCCTAGGATAAAGACTTGATGCTTGGATTGGTTTCAGGGAATTACGAGGTTTTCTAGCTGAGATATAAAATTATCAAGATTAGACCAGGAGTGCCTATATATACATCCCACAATTATGCTAGGTTTGTGTTCCTGTAAGATTTCAATCCCGCAGGATTCTGCCTCAACAAAATTAAAGCTTAAATCTGACCTATGAATTGCATTTAGGGATGATGAGATGTAGATACCAGCACCACCAGCCATTGTTTTAGAATCAGTACTGTAAAATTTGTAATTAGGAAAATCTATGTTTGCTGATGTGTTACATAGGAATTTGTATTTGTTGTTAAGATCCTTCATCTTTTTCTTGGTCGACTGCATTGACTTCAAGACGGAATCGTATTTATCGCTGATCAGTTGCTGTGACGATTCAATTGAGTCTAGACGCTTTGACAGATTAGTTATCAGGTGGTTTATTTTTTCAATTTCAGTCTTCAGTTCGTTTCTGATTTCTTTTTTGATGTTGGGAAGGAATTCTGTCTTCCAGATCTTTCGAATGTTGTCGACAATGAGCGGTTCTGAGGAGGAAGCCTTTTTTGTTGCGGAGATCAGAAGTCGCGTCCGGTCTCCATGACACCCAGTTCATAACATATTATATTGCGGGCTCCTCTTGTCCCCGGCAATAAATTTGTTGCATTGAAGGGTCCTTTTCGAGCGCAAAATGGGAAGACTGCCGGTTTTGATTTTCTTGTCAACTACTTTTCTTCACCCCCTTGGGAGAAAATATTTTGCATGTTTATACAAGTTACGGTGGATTTTCACTGTCGCGTAATTTTTTACGCCGTAAATTTTGCGCGCGTAAATAAAATATAGGCAATGCATAAAAGGAAGCAGCAACCTATCAATTTAAAGGCGAGTAAAAGGCAATTAGAAAAGGAGAAACTGTGATAAAACATTTGCCACACACTTTCAAAGGATGCAGATTAGTTCAGAGTGTGTCAGCATTGATATTAGAACATTCGGTTCATATTTTGCGATTTATAACGTTGTCATTTTGTTTTTGAAAACATTTTCACCAATCGAGGCTTTCGTCTGCGGTTTAGTGCGTTAAGTATTTCATTTTTTCTCTGATTGCCTTTGCTTTTCCTTCTGGGGGTGCTTCAAGTAACAGTAACAGTGTCACATTTTACTAACCTGCGAAGCAAAGGTTTTCAGGCGGTTTCGGAGCAATGAAACCGCGCGAAAAATGGGGCGGGTAGAAGAGCTGGGAGTGGCTTCGCGCGGCCAAAACTGAAAATCCCGTGCGTTCCTTGGTCAGTAGTGGGGAAGGCACCGAATTAACCTTTTTTTTGTGGATTTAATTGACTTTTTGAGTGGTATAAATTAACGCAGATGAAGTCATGCATCCCATTAAGATAGGATGATGTCATAGTTTATTTCTAGCTAACAAGGAGCAAGTGACGTCAGAATACCCTAGGGTTTGACGTCATCAAAAAATGTTGAGATCATAATCTATAAATAGAAAAGTGATTTTTTGATATAATCAGCTATTTGCAATAGTCTTCTAACTGGCAAAGTTTGAACCTGCTATCTTTGCAGATTATACTAACTGAAAAATCTTTAATCATTAAACTATTTTCAGTAAAAATCAGTTATAAACAAAACCAAGACAGAGAGGTTAACTGAAAAATCTTTACTTCAAAAGAAGGAAAAAAGGAGGTTAGGCGAATGCGGATCGTACTAATTTTTTTCGGGCAAAACGTGAAAACGAGGTCGAAGCGCAGCGAAGCGAAAAACTGCCTATCAAGCAAAAATGTCAATGTCTGTTTACTTGACTCTGTACAAAAGCAAAAAGGCGGTTAGGCGAATGCGAAATCGTACTAATTTTTTCGGGCAAATCATGAAAATGAGGTCGAAGCGCATTTAAATTCCGGCGTATCTGTGAGTTTAGTATGGAGTGTTTTCACTTACGTTGTCAACATCTATGCAAATTTTATTGGAACAAATGAAAGCGTTTGCATAAGAAAAGAGTTCAAGCCCTGGGGGACTGGTTTGGGACACCAACATGGCCGCCGTTTCATTGTTTTGGGACACGTCAAGTGAAAACACTCTATAAATTGGCCGGTTTTATGCTGTTTATTCCTCTCTTCGTTAAAACGGACGGCATACACCATGTTTGTCGCCTCATCTCCGCCATCGCTGCGCCTCGTATTTTGCTCTCGTTTCATTTTCCTCCACCATGGCTCAGGTTCCGGAAACCGCGAAGCTGGCGCTGTTATCGCGGCTGTACGGGCTAAAGAAGACGATGTTGAAGAAAATAATGCCGTCGCTGCAAACAAAGTTCCGCCTGTGGTCCTAGGGTAGCTTTCTACATTTTGTGTTCTTTACTTTCCCAGCTCGTTCGCGCCTCACGTTTGTAGTTTTTTATCTCCGCTTTCTCGCTTTACCGTTCGTGTCATTATCTTTTATGTTTTACTCTTAGGTGGCACTTAGTCTTCTCTTTTTTTTGTTTTATTTTTGTGTGTGTGTGTGCGGCGTGTGTTCCTACGTTAATTTTTTCTACACTTCTGTGTGACAGTTTTCTCTCTCAGGTCTGTGTGGTCCGTTCATCTTACGTTTTGGATGCGTCTGTGTGACTTGCTGTATATGTTAATTTTATTTTACACGGCGGATTAAGTTCTTCGTCTGTGTGACATACCAACCTTTTCTCTGTTCTGTTTTTTTAAACGCTTGTGCCCGTGCTACGCTTGTGCCTGGGTCTGTGTGACGGATGTCGTTCATTTGAGTGCCGAATTTTTCCTGCTGGGTTTGTGTGACCAATTCACTTTTTATTCTCGCGTGTTTATGACTTGCATTAAGTTTTGGTACTCTGTGTGGAGATTTGACTTGCGTCTATGTGACGAGTCTTGGTACTCTGTGTCGAGATTTGATTTGCGTCTGTGTGCCGAATTTGTCCTGTCGGGTCTTTGTGACCAATTTAATTTCCATTCCTGCGTCTTTACGACTTGCATTAGTCTGGGTACTTTGTGTGGAGTTTTGATTTTCGTCTGTGACGAATGTTATGAATGCGTCTGTGTGTCTAACTTTGATTTTCGGTTGTACGTCTGCGTGGTATCTGTGTGAACTTGTGTAAGGGATGTCAGTCTGTGTGGGAGCTATATCACTTGCGTGTTTGTGTCTCTGTGAGGAGCGTTTTCTCATTGCATCTGTGTGTCGGAACGTTTTTAATGTTGATGTTTTCTTGTTCCCGTTCGTTGGGCATCGACTATCTTAACCATAAGTTTGATTCTTTGCAAACTACTATTTATACACCAAAAGTAGAACAGGCTTTGGAATCTGCTAAACAGCTCGCGAGCCGCTCTTCCGCGCTCTTGGATCCACTTGCGCTTCTCGCGAGTTTGGAACAGTTGGCTGATCATAAGCTACGTGTTAGGGCCACTGTTTGTGTAAGCGTAGTTTTTGTGTCCTGCTTGCGGACACCAAAACGTGTTTTGAAGCTCGCAATAAAAAGTTGGTCGTTCATGAACACAGGGCTTGAGCTTTCTCCACAACCACCAACACAAGAGACGTTTTACGCAATTAACAAAAAGGGTCGTCCTCTGGCGAATTCTTCCACAGAATTCGGCGACAGAGCCTTTTTTCTATACTGGGAAGGGTCGCCCCATTCTCGCTGCCCGGCGCGCCATATTTTGCAGGTTCGTTTGGTGGTCTAGGGCCGCGCGCCTGACCTTCTTAGGGGCAGAACGGGGTAAGCCCCATACGATGCTTTCATTGCAGGCGGGTTGTTCATCACGTTAGAGAGTGTCCTGTGCTAGGTCTAGTTGTAAACAATAACTTGTACTTCTTGTCTTTGTCACATCAACTACAAAGTACAGTGAAACCTGTATTAAGCGGACCCCGTATTAAGCGGACACCCTCTATTAAGCGGACAGTAGTCGAAGTCCCCAAATTTATTTCCCTTATTTACTTTAAATGAAACCTTTATTAAGCGGACACCTCTATTAAGCCGACACGGACACCTAAAAAGTACCTGGAATAGTCATTTCTGTTGCTACCAACCTGTATTAAACGGACACTTATAATCAAATTCCACCACCCAACATGCCAGACACCGGAAATGCGAAAGATTGCCTCGAATTTCCACCCTCAACTTTTTCGATTTTTACATTAAAAAACGTGACTTGACGAGCTTATTTGATTGGTTTCACTGTACAGTATTGTTTCCTATTTCGTTTTGTTTGTATAGAGCTTGTTTCACTCATCTGATTTCTTAAAATTTGAGTTGCAATTTATGTTTATGATCAATTGGTCCACTTTGATAAAGAAATCAATGCAAACGTATATCGTCAAAGTCTCTGGGAGTATTCTTAACATTTCCACTGTTCATTTGAATGGCATTTGACACCTCATATGACGTTATCTATCGAAACCTGTACTATAGGCGGACACCCTGTATTAAGCGGACACTACAGCATTCCCCGAGGGTGTCCGCTTAATACAGGTTTCACTGTACGTTTTCCTGTATCACTTGTTCTTCTGGTTTTCCTTCCCTAAATCAATCGCTGCTATGACTTCGAAGGGGTTGTCCAATACCCTTAATTGCTCTGTCTCTGGACTGGTTATTTCGGGGCTGCTTCGCGGTTGCCTTTTTCCCTTTCCTATCATTTCGTTAGTCGTTTTTTATTTGTAGGCTTCTTCCTGTTACAAGGCTCGTTACCATTTCCTCCCGGATCAGATTTCGCTTAATACTATCTGGTGGTTCAAGTGGGAAAGGAAAACGTCTCGCGTTGCAGGCCCTCCCGCTTTGCCCTCCATAAGGCTCTCAGTGAACTTTAGAACTTTGCGCCAGTTTTCCCGTGAGGTTATTTCACTTTTCTCTCTCTCTTTAGTCATCGTGCTAGGACTACCGCTGCTGACTCATTTTGCTTTATTTAAAGGCCCATCAACACGGCTGTAAAGAACTCGGATACTTAGTTTTAATCTCTAATTTCAATTTTTTGTTCTTTCGGCTCGGGTTATGTTTTTTGATATCAGGTCTTAAGCACATTTAAAAATCACTCAGTGTAGCTTTTAGTACACTTTTTTGTCCTTCAAGGCTTCAAACATAGCACACACCACGTTCGGATCGGTCTCCTTTTTGAGTTTAACTTTACTTAATTTTCCGACGAGTCCACCCTGTTCTCCAAGAAGAGTGATGAAGAGGAATTTTCACTCAAGATTTTACTTCAACACATACACGTAATTTAATGTACGCAGGTTGATGAGCTACCTGGATACACTAAAGTGGATGCTGCCCATGGACGTTGGCCGCAGGATGGCTTCTGTCAAGTAGCGTACCTTAGAGACAGCAGTACATCAAGTTATCAGCTCTCAGTCGATATGTACAACTTCATTGGAAGTGGGGGAGTCAACTATGGTCACCCAGGAGTGTTTTTAAACGCCGAAGATCAAGACAACTATGACTTCGTCTATTTCAGGTTTGTAGCAATTTATACACGCATAAGAGGGAAATTATCGGTATTTTGATTTCAAACTTGAGCGACAATTTGAATTTTTCAATACCTTCTTACGACCAGTTTGGAAATGATTTCGGGGGTATTTTCGGGGTATTAGAAATTCTATTTGAAGATGAGGAGTGCTATATTAGCTGACATGTTTTCGTGGCTCAGTTATCCAATAAGCCTTTTACTGGTCTTATAATCGCACTCGCTTAATTTTACTTATTGTATCTTTTTATTTCCCAGGCCTCATTCATCCAGCGGATGTTTTCAGACGGGTTACGTTTACAAAGGTCAACCAAAATTTGACGGAGCAAAGTCCGCCTCTTGCCCCAACGGTCCCCCCAAGGGAGCAGAATGGTTCAACATCAGGGTGGTCGTGTCGAACTCCACTCCTGCCGGGGAAGTGAAAGTATACCTCAAAGGAAAATTGGTGACGTCATTCAACCCGCGCTATCCAATCAGAAAAAGTGTTGGTGTCTTGGTTGCCAATGGTTACAATAATGTGGTGTATTACAAGAACTTCAAGTTCTTGTAAGGAAGTCTCTGTTGCGTCAACATAAAGAACGGCTTTTTTAAACAAAAGCTTAATAACAGTTAGATTTAACAGGGTTAAAACCATATACAACTATAGTGTCGATCACTTGTAGTTTGGCATCGATGATAACAAGTTGCAGCTTACTTTCAAATGTCATTGAAAGGATTAAAAATATAAAGCCTTTGTGTAAAGCTCTGTGGAATCATTTGTCTTTCAGTGCAACCATATAGATCACTATACTATATAGAGGAGAAGTAATGAACTCAAAAAGAACAAAATTTTGTGAAATTATGGGATTCTTTAGCATACACAGGAAAAACAAGATGAAAAATGCCCAGCTGCTGAAAATCAGCCCGTTAGTGCAAATTGGTGGTGAGATATAAGTACTGTAATACTCTGATGACTTTCCACTGAATACTTCTAAAACTGACTTGGATCGTAACCGTCCAGGCCTATTTTAGAAGGATTTATAATAAGTGAAGTAATCGGAGGATAACGGTGTGAAAAAAGAAAAATGTGCTTATTACCACGTTATGTAAGAATCTGTTAAAACTAACTTAAGAAAATGAAGGTTGTTACTTGCGGCTTTTCACTGTATCGCAGAAACCGCGAGTTACATGCACTTTCCATAATCGGTTTAAATTGTCAAGATAAAAAAAAAAAAAAAGATTTACACGATTTCATCTTTACGACAAGCTGCAAACTGACAAACTATGAGCGGAAAACAATCAATCATCAAGCCAGCACGAACGTTTAGCGGGAACTTTGCCTTCATTCCTTCCAAACAACTTATTCTCAGTATATTTGTTCACCATGTCGTTGAAGCTGGATTCGCCTTTTTTCTCTTGCTTTTTCTGCCTAGCTTCTTTCCTTTTTCTATTCGTCACTTCGTTATTTGCGTTGGTGGGAGTAAATGAATCAGCTCTTTTGTGAAAAGTTTTACCAATATTCCCCCGTCCTTTCAGAGGTTTCTTCCTTTTGTTATCCTTTATAGCCGCTGGTAAATTGGTTTTCGCTACCCCAGGCTCATTATAGGATTTATTCACGTTTGAAGAAATGGGTGGAAACTTTCTTTGTTTTTGACGATCAGTTTTACCAAGATTTCGCTAAGTTGGTAGCTCCGCTGAAAATGTCCTCTTTCCTTTTTTCGTTTTCCATGAATTTTCACTATTTTTTCTTTCGAACTTTACGTCGCTGTTTGGAGTTTTGTCCTCCTTGCTTCCTGTGTCTTCTTTGCGCTCCTTAATTCCCTCCTCTAATTTTCTTTCCTTGCTCGCTTCTCTATTTCGCTGCCTTTTTTCTCTCCGTTTCTGACTCTTTTCCAGTCTCTTCTCTTCTTGGGCTGTTCATTATCTGGCTCCTGTCTTTGTCGAGCTTTGTCTAACCGCCGCTGTTTCACCTTGACAACGAGGCTATTCTCCAATGAAAACTCAACAATCGGGCGACGATCGGCGCAAAATATGTCTGGAGTTTTATTGGTTGCGCGCAGGGCTGCCAAAGCGTCGTTGTGATTGGCAAACTCCACTTAACCATATCCCATAGATCGTCCGCGGCCCGAACTGTCCACGCGATCTTTGCTGCGAATTATCAGCACCTTCTTGACAACTGCATTTCGTCCTGCCACGGTGCTGAAAATTTCTTTAAGCCGTTTATCGTCAACATTGAGAAGAAGGTTCCGCACGCAAAGCCTAAAGCCAAAGAGTAGAAACATTTTGTTCTTACTAAAAAGCAAACAACGCGATCAGTGGTTTGTTAAGTACAGGTTGATTTCTACTGACGCGTTTTTGGTTACGCACATTAACGCACGTTAATTTTAATCACGTAAATAAAATGGAGGCAAGATAAACATTAGATGACTATAACAAAGTCAGATTACAGTATTGCAAAAGCTACTTGAATTTATATCACTGATTCCTTTTTAAATTAATTGTTTAAAATAATTTTAAATATATTAATCATTGCTTATTTTCAACAATCAGTAGGATTAATTATTCCGGAGACAAGTTTGTCTCTCAATTCAAAGCAAGATGATATTGCTGGTTTTCAGCGTCACGCCATTCAAAATAAATCAAAATCAAAATCAAGACCATTCGACAGATTAAGTCCAGAATCTGGGAAATGAAAGGAGGTAAATATACAAAGACCCTCGCCAAGATTTGGGTCGAGGGAATGATTCGTATACGAGATATCCGAGGAAATGTTTTACCCAAATTTATAGAGCTTTGTATGGAGACGCCATGTTGGAACTCATCCGGATGAGCTCCAACATGGCAGACGGAAACCAACAGAAACATCTGTTACCGAGTTTTGCTACAAAAGCGTGAATTTACTCCTAGAGAAACTCATAAACATTAAAGTGATACTTTTTCTAATACTTGAACTGTTTGGATAGCAAAATTCCTCGAAAAAAGTCACTTTTTTAACCCAAATGACAGCTCTCTCGGGCGTCATGTAAATTCTGCGTCACGCAAAAGCTTAGAGAATCAAGCCTACTCTATTGCAAAACCATAAGAACCCTTTTGAAGCGAAAATTTCTTTGAAAATTAGTTTTCAGCTGCCCTTATACACCATGAAAGTAAAATCTCAGTAGGATCGATAGTTTTGTAGTTTGAATTTTAGTGACGTCATGTGAAAACCAACAATAAATGAAATGAATTGGAAGCGTTTGCTTGAGAAGAGTTAGTTGACCTTGGGCCTTGATCCTGTAATCATCTTCTTCAACATTCTGCACAGTATTGAGTATTCTACTTGGCCGGCTTCTCGTATTTGCTCCGATGATGGCACAACATGGGGTTGTTGACTTGAAATCAGATCAGATCAAGTTTATCATACAATGTCTGTTTTACGTTGAATAATTAATTTTTTCCCGGGGGGTACTCCCTATAATGTCCTATACACTGAGGTTCGGCCAGAAAGGAGTACGTACTTATTTCAGGGAAGGGATTTCACCAGATGAAGTATATAAAGGGTAGCGAAACCTGTCATTTCCGTCGCTAAAAAGACCTAAAGGGGCTAATAGAAAAGAGAAAATTTGCTGGTTTTGTGATTTTTTCATATTTTCAAGACAGTGAATTCACAGCAATTGAAGAGGATGCAATGTTCTAGACCAGGTATGTGACAGGGGTAGCATTTGTCAATAGAAGGTATATGAAAGGAATGCCTTTTCTGTCAAAAGGGGTGTATAAAAGGATATGGGGTGAGACCTCGGCGAGGTTGGGGGGAGGGGAGCCTCCCCGTATAAAACTTTGTTGAGTACCCTCCGGGAATTATTCATTCTTAACCCATTTTTTTAATCACTTTTCTTTTTGTTGTTCTGAGGTTTTTGCTCACGGGAATTCCTGAATAACGTTTCTTTTTTCCCAAACGGGATAGGCATGGCAGTGGTATGGTTTTCTCGTACTTTCGATCATGAACAGAGAATTGGCTGCGAGTTGCCTGCCTCAAATTGCGCTGAAATCACAGGGTCTTTACACGTGAAGTTTTTTGTCGCGCGACAAGTGCCCGATATAATAATGGCCGGCCTCCAGCTTGATGGATCGCTACCTGTTTCCTGAATGGCTACAAGCCATGGTTGTTAAAGCACGTTCAGAAAAAAATATATTGAGCCCTTTTTTAAAGGGAACTGTCTCTTTTCCTCGTATTTGTTAGAAATGGTATGTAATTACGAGCTTCACCTAACAGATTGTTACCCAATTTAGGACATTTGGAAGGTTGGCATTAAAAGATCGAGGATCAACTATTAAGCGGAAGTACCTAAACCTTGCGTCCTCCTTCTTTAAAAGAAGGTTACGTGCTGTTGTTTGTTCATTTTACGCGATTATGGCCCAAAGAAACCCCAGTGAGAAGAGTTACTTGACCTTGGACCTTGATTCTGTAATCTTCTTCTTCAACATTCTGCAATTAAAAATCCTTGAGTATTCTACTTGGCCTGCTTCTCGTATTGCCTCCAATAGCACAACATGGGCTTGTTGACTTGAAATCAGATCAGATCAAGTTTATCCTCTAATGTATGTTTTATGTTGAATATAGAGGATATTACATGGCCGCGCGGAGATACAAAATTTCTCTTCGAGTGTTGAAAAATATTTCACTCGTTCGCTGCGCTCACTCGTGAAATATTTTTTCCAACACGAGAAGAGAAATTTCGTATCTCCAAGCGACCATGTAATATTCTATTTATTATATAAACACCAATGAAATGCCGAACCATTTTACTTTAAACGTAATTTGGTCTGAAAGGTGCGGTTTATCATGAAGCCATAGCAATGGTGATATTTTCACATGTGAAGATAACATGTTATTTTCTAGCCTGTGAACAGGCCTTTTTCCCCAAACAGAGAGCCTGTTCACAGGCTAGTTATTTTCACATGTGAAGATATCAAGTTTTCGCGCGAAAGCTCACTTGGTATTTCATTGGTGTTTATACAATACAATTAATTATTTCCAGGGGGGGGGGGGGGTACTCCCCATAATGTCCTATACACCGAGGCTCGGCCCGAAAGGAGTACGTACCTTTATCAGGGTGGGGATTTCACCAGTTGAAGTATATAAAGGGTAGCCAAACCTGTTATTTCCGTCGGTTAAAAGACCTAAAAGGGCTAATAGAAAAGAGACAATTTCCTGAAGGTATATGAAAGGAGTACTTTTTCTGTCAAAAAGGGTGTATAAAAGGATAAAGGGTGAGACCTTGGGGGGGGGGGGGGCGGGGGGGAAAGAGCCTCCCTGTATAAAACATGTTGAGTACCCTCCAGGAATTATTCATACTGAAACCATTTCTTTTATCACTTTTCTTTTTTTTGTTCTGAGGTTTTTGCTTACGGGAATTCCTAAATAACGTTGCTTTTTACCTAAACGGGATAGCTGCATGGTAGTGGTATGGTTTTCTCGTACCTTCGATCATGAACAGAGAATTGGCTGCGAGTTGCATGCGTCAAATTGCGCTCATATCACAGGGTCTTTACACGTGAAGTTTTGTCGCGCGACAAGTGCCCGATATAATAATGACCGGCCTCCAGCTTGTTGGATTGCTATCTGTTGACTACAAGCCATGTTGGTCAAAGCACGTTCAGAAAAAAATATATTGAGCCCTTTTTTAAAGAGAACTGTCACTTTTCCTCGTCTTTGTTAGAAATGGTATGTAATTACGAGCTTCACCTAACAGATTGTTACCCAACTAAGGACATTTGGAAGGTTGACACTGAAAGATCGACAATCAACTATTAAGCGGAAGTACCTAAACCTTGCGTTCTCCCTCTTTAAAAAAGGTTACGTGCTGTTATTTGTTCATTTTACTCGATTACTGCCTAAAGAAATCCCGCCGTGACCGGATGCTAAGCTATTTTCTTGAATAATAGGGAGCTTAAGCAACTGCGACGACAACTTCAAAACTGGCAATGGGTTTAATGATCAAAACAACAGCTCTGCACGTGCATAACGCTTTTTAGTACATTCTTTGACGTCCACTGCCCGATTACGACGTGAAACCTCCTACTTTGACGTTTTATGGAGGACGAGGACATACGACGACGAATCGGCTCCTTCCTCTTTTTGAACCTGAGTAAAATCCTTACGAATTCAACTCCAAGAAAGGTCGCCTGCATGTGACATTTTTAGCGGGTCCAAAGTAGACGCGATTAAGTTTGAAAGAAGGAAAATTCATTTTTTAGCGACGTTTTTGCTGCCGTCGTCGTCGTTGCTTAAGGTCCCTATTATCAACCTGGTTCAAGCGATAAATCCACTTCCTGTCAATACCGTTTCAAGACGTTTCAGCGTAATTTGTACTAGAACATGTCTCTTATTGGTGCACCCGCTTTGACGAGGAGAAAACACATTTGATGGGATTACTGTGTGTCACGGCTGTAAGGGTTATAATGATATAAAAGGCACTTGCTAGGCCATGCTATTTGACACGAAGATTAGTCACAAAACATGGAGCATTTCGCTTCCTTTATCGTGTGTACTCTTTTGCTGTTGAACGTGTATTGCACTGAGGGTAGTTCAACAAGCCAGCAACAATGTTCTGTTCGAAACGTGTGCAATGTATTCCATAACGTCTCGAACAGGCAAGATCGTTTGGAGAAGAAGGTTAAAGAACACAGCGCGATACTTGGCGGTCGCTGTGATGAAGGTAAGGCTAATGAGCATTTAGCAGTTTTTTTGGGTCAAATCCACTAATAAAAAAATCTCTAGCGCGGTGAAAGTTCCTAGAGTGAAACTCATGCACCACGTGGCGGCATCTCTCGTATACAGGCAAGCAAAAGGGAATTTAGGGTAGCTTTCTTGCGCTGCAGGCGACCCGCGCATAGCAGGCATTAGGGACTGGGGAGGGGTAACTCTTTTACATGAATTATTTCATATATACTAACATCATTTCACTCCTCACGGGAGATATGAACTCAATAAATTGACCTCGCTCCCAATGTGTGGCTTTATAGCTCAGTTGGTAGAGCAACGCACTGGTAACGCGGTTCGAATCCCGTTGAAGCCCTGATTTTTTTCAGGCTTCTTCTTTCCAATTGCTTAAATTGGAAAATTTACTGCGATGATCATTCTTCACTTTCATCTTTTACATACCTCGTTTAGAACTTTGCATCTCTTTTAACTGCTGTAAATGTATTGTCTTTTAAATACGAATGAAATCCCTTTTCTTTTATATACCTGGGGACTAAAAAAGGGACCGTTTTCGGGCGGAGCATCCCCGTATAGGCCATCATAGGAAGTACCTCTCCGGGCATTAGGGCTGAGCCCATTGAAAATTGTTGCATTGAAGGGTCCTTCCAGAGCGCAATATGCGAAGGCTGTGGGTTTTAGTTTCCTTAGCCGGCGAAAACAGACGTTTCTCAGCGGCAATGAACGAGGAGAAACGTCTGTTACAGGCTATAATTTCTCTTTCAAATAATTTTCTTGGCTGTGGGAGAAAATATTTGGAAGTTTATAAAAGTTCTGGTGGATTTTCACCGTCGCGTAATTTTTCACACCGTAAATTCAGTATGCGCGTAAATAAAATAGAGGCAATTAAATGTATAAAAGGAAGAAGCAGCTTGTTGCTGTAAAACAAAGCAATCAGGAAAAAAAGAAACTGTAAATTTGACTCGGTTCCTAATGTTATGAACTGAGTCAAATGTAGAGGGATTTGTATGGAGTCATCGGAGCATAACTGGGCTAATATCTCAGAGACAATTGCCCTGAAATGCTAGTTTTTCATGAAGTAGGCCTCCTGGATGTTGTTCTTTCAGAATATCCTTACAAATCCCATAATTTCACATTTTTTTTTTGTGACTTCACACTTTGGTTGTGATATTTTGGTGGAAAACATTTTTAAAGTTATAGGTGGAGATAACGTTTTAGTATTAATTGTATATTGTTGAATCTAAGTCAAGCATTTCACCATTTACAGCTATTTACTTTGTCGGGTTCATATAGTGACAAGTAGAATTCATGTAAAAATCTAAAATAAAACATGACAGGACGTTGCTCTTTACTCTAAGGTTTCAGTTGGCCAAATATAATTTGTTGATTAGTATTGTAAATATTGTTAATAAATTTTCTAAACTTTCTTAAATTATTCAACATTGATTTTAAAATAAATGAGTGCCGTTTGACAGATCAGTTAGCGTCGGCCTAAGAACATCCACATAGCCGCGTGCACAGGACATTCAACTCACTATATTTACAGCGCAGCTCAGTAGTGGCGAACCAGTTTAAAATTCTCTCCAGACAAGCCTCTGGGATTGTATCGAGGATCATAAAGACAGGGACTAGTAGATCTTCAGTTTCAGCCTTCATCCTGTCTCCTCAGGGTGCCGATGCACCGCTTTTGGAATGTGTGTCTGGCGCAAAACCGCGTTGATATGCCTGTTGTATAATTAGAAATGATTACATGGAGAACAAAAGAAGAAAATTTCCTATCGGCTTCTTCGTGGTTGGATTTCAAAACAGCTACATCGAGGACAGGACCTGAAAGGAAAATTCCTTTTAATTTGAACAACCACCAGATACGACGATTGTAGTGTT
Organism: Porites lutea; assembly: GCF_958299795.1. Taxonomy (NCBI): domain Eukaryota; kingdom Metazoa; phylum Cnidaria; class Anthozoa; order Scleractinia; family Poritidae; genus Porites; species Porites lutea. The sequence goes on from NC_133202.1 coordinate 15,461,255, forward strand.
AGCGGCTGCTTGTGCGATACATTCGTCTAAGAGAGTCGAAGACGGTGCTAAATCCGTTTTATTGTCTGTTAGTGCAATAAATACTTGCAATGGAGCCTTCTTTGAGCTCCGACTTCTTGTTGTTGCTTGTTAGTGGATTGTCTCTGATAACGATCGAATAACACAACGATCCCCTATGAGCCTAACCTTCCCTTTATTACAAAGTTTACGTGGCAGCTCAAAAAGCCTCCGAATTAATGGTTTGCTTTTTCTGGATTTGCATAAGTTGTACGAAAGAAATTAGCCAGATCGATGAACAAAGCAGCATTTCCTTGAAGTGTGATTGACTACGGGCACTTGGCTTTCTCTGTCAGAAAGTCTGCTAAAAAAGACTTGTTTCCCATTTGCATGTTGTGGCTCATGATTTCTGCGAAAGGCAGTGTCACTGGCATTAACTGATGTTTTAATATGGCGTGTATTTTTACCTCGCCCCTCAATTCATAAGCTGTGACTAGGCAACATAACATTCTCTTGTCTACGTGTAGAACTAGAACTTTTAACTTTGTAATGCCGTTCTTCTTTTCCGTCTGAAGAAAGTAGCCTCCTTAACATTCCACAAATTTTCAACCTCAGTGTGTCCCTTCAATTAGAACAACTTGGACAAAGGACTGCTCAATTTCCGAGGTCATCACCGGCAGGATTTTTTTGGTCTGAGAGAAGAGCATCCCAAAGTTTTGTAGTGAAGTGCATTTGCAGCTTCATTATCTTGCTCTTGTCTCTTCCTGGCACTCTTTCTTATGGATCAAGTGGTCCGCATAGTGGTGAATGTTAAATAAAACGACATCGTTGATGTTTGCGCACCAATATGGAAACCCAGGTGGAGGATAGAACCCATCTGCTAAGCACGGAACAAGTTTTCTTGATAAAGACAATGCCACCACTCATCATCTAGTCAGATCTAGCCACTTCTGGACACCCTTTGTCTTGTCATTAGTTTTCACCATTAAATTACCCGTAAACGTTTTTATCACAACGTGCTTGGTAAAGGAACAGGAAGGTTTTGCAGTTACCACAAAGACGTGTTATGGACGATGTTGAAAGGGTTGCATGTTTTGAATTGCAGCGTTTTGTTAATACAATTAGTACATTTGTTCCTCAAAAAGTAACTGAACCAAAAATAAGCATTCTATATCGAAGGGCGTGGTCATTTGTCTAGGGACGGCTTAATATGCGTAGAAACAGCATAAAAATCTGTCAGAATTTTTCTTAACCCATTCGCTCCTGGAGATTTTGCCGAAAAACGCGTTTTGAAGCTAGTGGAGTGGTTTTCTGGTCACTGTCGTGCTATAAAGAGCTAAAACTTACCACAAACCGGTTTACAGGTCGTACACTTCGCGGCCTTCTGATCCAGATGCAAAATATCAGCTTGCGAAGTTCGGGCATGCGTAGAAAGCAAAATTTCGAGAATTGTTTTTGGGTTTAAAAGTGACACAGCAGTCTTGACTTTTACTTTTCACTTTCTCTCCTCCCTTCTTTTTTCGCTTTTGTTGCCTCATTTTTTTTTCTCTTGCTGGGCATTTAGTAGGCTTCATTTTGGTGGCAAGAGTTTTTAGGAAAGCTTTTAGGATCTTAGGATTAGGTGAAAGGAAAGGTAGGTGAGCAATGGAACAAGATTTTCATGCAGATTTTCAGGTCCATGTCACGTGGTTTTTTGCTTCTTTCTCCGGTGTCCTCGACTGAATTGTGCTCATTCTGGTATGGTTTGACAGATCTCTTCACTCTGCATAAGTTAGCGAAGAAAGTTGTCCTTGACCGTTAAAACTGATGACGTCACAAAGGGTAGAAAGGACCTGGATCCGCACGGGCGGTTACGGGCGGTTCAGGGGCGAATGGGTTAATTATCTTTACAGTACAACTTATCACAAATTTAAAGCGCTTCTGGTTATATGTAACTTAAAATTGTTAAAGGAGAAAACTCCTTTTTTTGGATAATAACGTCATAATAATAAAATGCCCTAAAATACCATCTTAACACAAGAATTGAGCTTGGCAACAAATGATTTTGGAAATCAGGGTACTCGAGTTAGTAAGAAAAGGATATGTTGCCAAAATCAGACAAAAATGCCGGTGGGTGTTTCATTTTAGTTCCCTGTGTACCCGACCACAACAAAAACAGGATATACCGGTAAGTCAAATAAAATAGTAAATTGTTTGGTAAACGGCCCTGTACTTCAGGTAAGACGTTTAGTGACTATTCTGTGACTTAATGGCTCTTTCCAATTCGTTCCAAATTAAACCTTTTGGTAATTTTACACTAAAACCTTGCAAAATTTAGTATCTGCCGATCGATCTGAATGTCTCAGGCGGACTACTATGTCTTCCACTTAGGGACAAACGAGTATAGACTAAAAATGAAGGAAACTCAAGCTAAGAATAATGTAGACTTAGTTTCTTATTAAAAATATGTACTTTCTTTTCTTATCCCAGATGGTAGCAAGTTTTCGGCTTCTGCTGTAGTACAATGCGCAAGCATGGTAAAATCTATTAAAGACAACCACTTCACGCTGGATGCCAGGAACCCAGGGTCAGGTATGTGTAGAGCACTTTCTCATCCAACTGACGAAACACAGGCTTATAGCGTGTCAGCGGAACTTCTGAACCAGATGGGTTGGAGCGGAATAAACAGCGGACATCCTGGACTACTGTACAACGCTTTCGATGAAAACAACTTTGACTTTGTTTACTTCCGGTGAGTTTGGTCTATTATGAAATAATAAAATCCAACTAGTGCTCTATTATCAATGCTGCATTCTGATTGGCTGAGCTACTACTAGGCTATATGTTATAGCCCACTAGCAGCGAAAAGCGCCGGCTTTGAAAACCAAAATAATAGCGGCTGAATCGTGTTTGACTAGTTAAAGTTGTTTTGTCTCGATATTTTTGACCAACTAGTTGGATTTTTCTAAAACAATTATTCGGCCTCATGGGCTATTGACTCGGAGCCCATTCGGGCTCGAGGAATAATTGTTAAATATTTTTTTGTCTAACTTTTAATCTAATGAGGTGAACGTTAACAGAGTCGCAGGATACAAAGTAAGGAATACTGACTGATATGTAATCGTCAATCAGAGTATTAGAATATTTTATCACATAACCTACATTTAGCAAACAAAACATATAAGCTTGAGAGGTCCATTGCACAGTCCTCTTGACAACATGAGTGCACGAATACCGTGTGGCACGAAATTTTTGCGGGAGTTAATTTTTGCCGATTGGCGATTTTTTGTGTTTTGCCAGTTTGCGATTAGGACAGTTTGGTTTTTCGTGCTGCGAATTGCTTTTTGCTATTTTCAGAAAGTACCCCGCAGTACCCAGCATTGACAATTTTTTCCTTTGTAATTGAGTACGTGCAATAGAAATACATATTTTCAAACCACGAACTAGTATTTCATTGTATACCGTTTTGTTTCTGAAAGAAAGAGACAAGTTGTAATTGAACAGGCACGATTTCTTAGCACTGAATTTTTGTGTAGCGAATTTAAGTTACAGAAAATTTACTCTGGAATACATTGGGAGGAAAAATGTTTGCGGTTTGTTTTTTACCGATCGCTGAAAAAATCCCGAAGAATTAGAACCTACAAAGATTTCGTGCCCCACGATAGGTAAAGTACACCGTAGTTAAGAGAGACGAGATCGTCTATTTTTAACGTTGATTTTCTTATGCTCTTATTCAAAATGAATTAGACCGCACTCGGCCAGCGGATGTTACCAGACAGGGTACATGGCCAATGGAAAGTTGAATTTCGTAAAGAGTTCCGCGTGTCCTAATGGACCTCCAAAGGGTGGTGTATGGTTCCCAGTCTCGGTCACGGTGCACGGTCAAGACGTACAAGTGTACCACAGTGGAGTCCTGGTGGCGTCCGTCAAGTCCCATTTTGCTCCAAGGGCCTGGGGAGGAGTGTTCACTTTCCTTGGTTACAAAAATGTGATCCTCTTCAGGAAGTTTAAAGTTGCGCCTCAAACGCTCGTTACTAAAAGATGCAAAAAGGTAGTGTCAAACCTCGACATCACCAAAGCAGTACTTGACATCGATCATTCGATGACAATGGCCGTTTTCACATTAGAGACGGATAATCCATCTGCAAAATCCGTCAAAATTGACGGATGAACAGATGGACAAAGTCAGGCGGATTGTTCATCCAAAATTAAAACCGTTCCATTTTCAAATTAAGTCGTATTATCTGTCTGGAGCGAATTATTCAACCGATAACCCGTCTCAGACGGATAATCCGTCTCCAGAGTGAAAACGGCCAATGTGAGAAATAATTCTCATCAGCGACTTCAGTTTTACAAAAATTCTAAAGCAACCTAACTTTGCTTGACGAGAATTCCTCGAGTCGACCATAAATTGACTCATAATATAACGTGTTCTCCGAACTTTATATTTCTTTCACTCTAGAATATTCGGTATCACCATCTTTACCAAAGTTAAAACCACAATAGCTTTTTGCAAGAGCCATAATGGCTCTTGCTTTTTCCAAGTTGTCGGTTTTAGACCAATCTCCTTAAGGGTTGAAATAAACTCTCCGTCACTTCCAAATTAATATTCGTAAGGGGTTCCCCTTCTTTTTTATATGGGAGTCCATCCCCCTTCCCTGGGGGGTGGCTGGTGAAGGGGCATTTTAACACTTGATTTTCCTACGCGAAATCTTGTTCATCTAACGGATATACGCAGGTTGATGAGCTACCAGGATACACTAAAGTGGATGCTGCCCACGGACGTTGGCCGCAGGATGGCTTCTGTCAAGTAGCTTACCTTAGAGACAGCAGTACATCAAGTTACCAGCTCTCAGTCGATATGTACAACTTCATTGGAAGTGGAAGAGTCAACTTTGGTCATCCAGGAGTGTTTTTAAACGCTGAAGATCAAGATAACTATGACTTCGTCTATTTCAGGTTTGTTGAGATTTAAGAGGCTGCTGTCACTGTTTTGATTTCAAACCTGAGCGATCCTGCAAAACCTTTTTACGACCAGTTCCGTTTACGGAAATGATTTCGGAGAATTAGAACTCTGAAGATGGGGAGTGCTATAAGCTGACATGTTGTTGTGAATGAGTTATGTTGTATTTAAGCCTTTTACCTCAGTTTTTAGTCGCATTTGCTTAATTTTATGTATTGTTTCTTTTTATTTCCCAGGCCTCATTCATCCAGCTTATGTTTTCAGACGGGTTACGTTTACAAAGGTCAACCAAAATTTGACGGAGCAAAGTCCGCCTCTTGCCCAGACGGTCCCCCCAAGGGAGCAGAATGGTTCAACATCAGGGTGGTAGTGTCGAATTCCACACCTGCCGGGGAAGTGAAGGTCTACCTCAAAGGCACATTGGTGACGTCATTCAACCCGCGCTATCCAATCAGAAAACGTGGTGGTATCTTGGTTGCCAATGGTTACAACAATGTGGTGTATTACAAGAACTTTAAGTTTTTGTAAAGCAGTCAGTGTTTCTTCAATTTAACAAAAGGCTATTTATATAAAGCAAAGAAAACATTGGACTAGATTTATAGCTCGTTTATCACTTAATAACTTTCTATTCTCAAATATACTTTTTCTGCTTATCTCATAGTCAAGATAACCTGAGATCAGGCTCAATTTTCGTTTCGCATTGTAAATCAACATTTCGGCGGGCAAGGCGAAACGAAAAGAGAGCCCAATTTTTAGCGGTAGTAGCCACAGGCGGCCCAGACGAAGTATGTGTCAAATGAATATATTAATATTCATATAGACAAAATATGAGTCGTCGAAACTCCCATGAACCAAAATAGTCCAAAAGTCAAAATATAACAAAACAAAGCTAAGATACCTTTAACTGAACGTATCCTTGTCTTTCCTGGCCGGTTAAAGTGGCATTTTGTTGAGTTTTGCAATTGTAGGTACGTCTGGGCCGCCGGTGATGAGAACTGCTAAAATGGGCCTGATCTCAGGTTATAGTCAAGAACAATAAACGGACAAGTTTTGTCAAAAAACAGTTTGACTTTGTGTGGATTCATTTGGGACATACGCGTAAAGCTCTCGCTCAGTTGATGATGTTGGCGCTGGGAAGCTCAGAGAAATGCTCACGTTGCATACCGTGAACAAACACGGCGTTCACGGTAGGTTCACACTAAAAGATGACTGTGAGCGTCAGTTTTGGAACGCCGGGGCCGTTTCGTTAACTCAAAGAGAGAACTATCGATCTGTGTAGTACATGAGCAATTAATAAGCATAATTTATGAGCAAAGTATTTTACCAGTTGCTGATCACTATGGCTGAAGACTTGATTGTAAGCTGTTTCAGTACTGAAGCGAACAATTCAGTTGCCGGTCGGAATGTCAGATGAATCCTGGTGTTAAGAAATGGACGTCCATGAGCGTAGGGACGGGACAACTTTACCATGTCAGAAGACTGACTTTTTATTTTATTATTTCCTTCTATTTAATGCAACAAACGCCACTTTGGAGGTCTAAATTTCGGATACTGAAGATAAAAAAGACACGGACAAAAATAGGAACTTTGAGAATTTCGCACACAAGTTCAAAGCTTCACCGGAACATCCGATCCGGGAGCCTCATAAAGACCAACTTGAGGATAATAGGAGCTATCACTGACAAGGTTTGGCGACTGACTAGAGCATACAAGTGTAGCCCAGAGGTTTCAGGAGGTTTGGTTTTGTTTGTATCTGTATCTTGCTAAGCTTTTATCATTAAATTTGTATATGATCATGTTATTATTTGTTATGCTTTCGGCCTCCCTCAATTCTGTGTTTTCGCCCATTCAGCAAGCATGATATATTGATGTCAGCATTAGCGAGTTTCAAAAAAACCATTGAAAACTGTCTGCTCGCGTGATGCTTCTTCATGTTTCCTCTACCATTTTATGGAGATGTGAACTGATTAAGACACCGCACAATGGAAACTTAAAAAAGCCTGTTATAACGATTTTTAGCTCTAAAACATAATAAACATGACTTACACGACCTTTATTTTCCTTAAGGTGTTTTGAATTCAAACGAACACAGTAAATGTGAGGGGCAAAAACAGTATAAATATGAATGAACGATTGGGTTTTAATTAATATAAGGGTCAATTATTGTGCATTGAGATGAATCGCTTGAAAAGAGAGAGTTCGCGCACATGTATGTGATCAGAAGTCAGAGAAGTAAACAAGGGCACATAGTGCGTTTCGTTTGTTCAGTCTTTTTATTATTCAAGGACTGTAAATAGACTAAATGTTTCGATATTGTTTTGCTGGCCTAAACCTTCGGAGGAGTTATAATTTTCTGCCATGAAGAAAAGTTTAAGTCACGATGAGACAAACGCGAACTCGAGCGAATTTTTAACTCAAATTAGGCCCTATAAACCTAGTACATTGAATTAAGTACATGAAAAGTTCGGCGTCTGAAACAATTAGGAACGCCTGTTTCAATTTGCAACGGCTCAGCCGTTCTTTTCGCCTAGCCCGACCGAGATTTCGCCCTCCGCGGAGCGACTTTGGAACGGCTTTGATTCAGCCGAGCTTTTCATGTACCGAACCTAATGCATAAAACTAATTATTATAACGTTTTGTAAACAGTTTTACCGAAATGAGCAGTTTTCGCCTTTTGAACTTAGTTCAGCTGCAATCAAGATCGGTGTCTAAATCAATACAGGCGGTCTAAATAATTTGGGTCGGTCTCAGTTAATTCGAATTAGATTCAGCTCACGAAAAGTTCGGCCTCTGAATCGGGCCTTAGTATCGCGGTAAAAAATATGTTATCGATCGTTTCCTCTATTTTTACATTGTTTAAAGTGCGTGCCCATGAAAGCAACATAGGTTACAAAATCCAAAGGATTTTATTCTTTTAAGTTAGAGAAAAATACCAAGAGAAAAATCTTAAAACTGAATATACATTATCTTGTGGAAAAAATAATCCGTTAATAACATGAAAACGGTTTTCATGTAAACTGTAGACCGTCTCAGTGTAATCCATCAGGCCCATAGATCGGGATCAATAGGCAGTTGGCTGTCTGTTTTAGTAGACTTCTCGTTTTCATACAATACAATATTTCTGTCTACTGTTAGCAGAAGCAGCGCAGTGAATACGCCTTTTGGCGAGTCTCGTTAAAACTTAACCGAAACCGGAAACCGCGCAGGAAAAGCCTCTGCCACCCAGGGTAATTTGAGATTTGAATCTCGACGAATCTGCGAGTCCCCATTGCGCGCGTTTAGTAAGCTAACTGGGCGTGATCAACACGTGTTAATGCGCGCGTTTAGTACTGGTGCTAGGTTTTCACTGGTAGATGGAATATACTAGAAGGATGATTTCAGTAGAGATATTCATTATGTAAGAAACTTCTAAGCTACAGTTCAGTTGTTTGCCCCGTCTGCTCTGAAAAGCATGCGTTACGTCTCGCTAATTGCATTGGCCTTTTTGCTGGCGAAAGGTTGCGGCGCAAAGAGCCAATGTGATTGTCCTGAAGCAGGTAAGTTTCATGAATGCCTTTAAATTCCTTTTTCATCCAGTGCCCGTAAAATTTCGAGATCAGAAGTACTAGTAACACGTTTGCGTAACTTATACTGACTTTTTTGCATAACAGCTACCTCAATATATTCATCGAGGCAAATTTTATCCTTCTGAGGCAACCTAATGGAAGATGTTGACAATGATTAATCATATTTTTCGGTAATACGTGTAAGCCTTAAACTACTTGAACAGCTGGGTTGGTTGTTTATGACGGCATCGTTGACAGGATCATATCCATCAATCATCTGAAAAATTTTATTTGCAGTTTATAGATTTATATATTTATTTCAATTTCAAAAAATTGAAGTATGCATATATTTGGCATGTACTCTGGCACAATTTCGGAAACTAGGATAACAAAAAAAGAAGTCATTAACCTATTAAGATGTTTTTAAATTAAGACCTCTATCAGAAAAGGGATTTTTTGATGTGAAAGACTGATGGAAACCACAGAAGAAAAAAAAAACCTGGACCTGGCAAAGGTAGCGCTCAGTTGGATAGCTAGTGCTCAGAGTCATCCTAACTTTTGAATCTAAATAAGGTGGCCAAATTACTTGGTAATCAACTCGGCATAAAAGAAACAAAACTAGCAAAATAATCATGTGTTAGGTTGGAAAATAGAGCTGATCATCATAAAATATAAAATAGGCTCAGCGGAAGTGAAAATCAAACATGAAAAAATGATAACTTGACGGTGGGTGACATCTCAATGAGCAGCAAATATACGTCAAATCTTCTTGTCTAAGAGCTTAACATCTTTTCATTTTCTTATTAATAAAAATATTGACTCTTTTTTCAAACCTAAGTTTCTGATGAACAAATTTGTCATTTAGACGGCGCATTTACAGCAAGGAACTCACTTCGCAGTGAACGATGAAGCAAAAACCGCTAGTTGCGAGGTTAGGGTTGATGAATTATTAAAATGCCCTCTTCGGTCTAAATGCAAATGCAAAAACGTACTGTGTTTCAAAATAAAGTGAAGTGTAACAAGGCAAAATTTTCTTCAGAACTTATCGTCAAATGGTGATATGGTAGGAACTGGATTTACTCGAATAAACACCGCAGAACGAAGCGTTGTTTATTCGGGGATCATAGGTAAAAACGAGGTACAACTTTTTCAGTTCTCATATAGTCTATCATCATCTAGACAACTATTATGATTCTACCTCAGTAAAAAAGCGAGACAAAGGAACTCTTACCATTTTTCTGTTTTCTCCTGAAGAGTCTTTCTTGGTTTTGCATAACATAGTAAGTAGAAACCTCATAACTCGAACTCTGAAGGGAAAAGAAAAATAGTTGGAGCTAGCAAGGGTTAGAGTTATCGAGATCGATTGAATCTTCAATTTCCCACGTTACTGTTGAATGTTTACTGACATTTCAGCACTTCAGTATACACCAGATTGCCAGCAGAAATTGTAACGCGATTATGCATTTCTATGATAATACACTCGGGAAATGACTGTCAAATAAGTGATCCGTTCGTTGCACTTGCTATACAAAAAAAAAATGCTGTAGTGTTAGTTTTAGGGATTTTACCGATTGCACGACAAGGAAAAGCTAATGGGATGGTATCCTTCGTGAGTTCCAAGAACCACAATTCGAGTTATCGAGATAAATTTTGATCAAAGGAATCAAAATTTAGTTCAAGTTAGCGGGGAGTACGAGTTATCTAAGTTCGAGTTATCCAAAAAAAAAAAAAAAAAAGAAAGTGACTGAAAAGTAGGGTCAAATCCAAGGGAAGGGGGACTTCGCGTTATCCGCGTTCGAGTTACCCGAGTCTAACTGTATTTACAAATGATTCACCCTACGTGTCTAATTTTAATATCAGTAATTTGAAAAATGGATTTTTGAAATAAATGCCGTCCCCCAAGAACTCAGCGGAGTTTTATCGAATATCAAAATAATCATGTGTTAGGTTGGAAAATAGAGCTGATCATCATAAAATATAAAATAGGCTCAGCGGAAGTGAAAATCAAACATGAAAAAATGATAACTTGACGGTGGGTGACATCTCAATGAGCAGCAAATATACGTCAAATCTTCTTGTCTAAGAGCTTAACATCTTTTCATTTTCTTATTAATAAAAATATTGACTCTTTTTTCAAACCTAAGTTTCTGATGAACAAATTTGTCATTTAGACGGCGCATTTACAGCAAGGAACTCACTTCGCAGTGAACGATGAAGCAAAAACCGCTAGTTGCGAGGTTAGGGTTGATGAATTATTAAAATGCCCTCTTCGGTCTAAATGCAAATGCAAAAACGTACTGTGTTTCAAAATAAAGTGAAGTGTAACAAGGCAAAATTTTCTTCAGAACTTATCGTCAAATGGTGATATGGTAGGAACTGGATTTACTCGAATAAACACCGCAGAACGAAGCGTTGTTTATTCGGGGATCATAGGTAAAAACGAGGTACAACTTTTTCAGTTCTCATATAGTCTATCATCATCTAGACAACTATTATGATTCTACCTCAGTAAAAAAGCGAGACAAAGGAACTCTTACCATTTTTCTGTTTTCTCCTGAAGAGTCTTTCTTGGTTTTGCATAACATAGTAAGTAGAAACCTCATAACTCGAACTCTGAAGGGAAAAGAAAAATAGTTGGAGCTAGCAAGGGTTAGAGTTATCGAGATCGATTGAATCTTCAATTTCCCACGTTACTGTTGAATGTTTACTGACATTTCAGCACTTCAGTATACACCAGATTGCCAGCAGAAATTGTAACGCGATTATGCATTTCTATGATAATACACTCGGGAAATGACTGTCAAATAAGTGATCCGTTCGTTGCACTTGCTATACAAAAAAAAAATGCTGTAGTGTTAGTTTTAGGGATTTTACCGATTGCACGACAAGGAAAAGCTAATGGGATGGTATCCTTCGTGAGTTCCAAGAACCACAATTCGAGTTATCGAGATAAATTTTGATCAAAGGAATCAAAATTTAGTTCAAGTTAGCGGGGAGTACGAGTTATCTAAGTTCGAGTTATCCAAAAAAAAAAAAAAAAGAAAGTGACTGAAAAGTAGGGTCAAATCCAAGGGAAGGGGGACTTCGCGTTATCCGCGTTCGAGTTACCCGAGTCTAACTGTATTTACAAATGATTCACCCTACGTGTCTAATTTTAATATCAGTAATTTGAAAAATGGATTTTTGAAATAAATGCCGTCCCCCAAGAACTCAGCGGAGTTTTATCGAATAAACGCGGTATACCAGGCTCTTTTAATTTGTAAGTGGTTCAATTTTTAAAGTTATTTACTTCCTATCTTTTTGGGGCCAATTACGTCATTCACGGACAGAGTGAGATCTTATAAATTGTATCGATTTCTTCCAATATCCGAGTTAAGAAACGAACCAAAAGGAGACTTGCTTATAGCGCAGCGCAAACAATTGAAAGTGCGATCGCGTAAAATAAACCACACTGAGATCATAAGAACTTAAAGGAAAAGGCGTCAAAGGAGATAACGAGGTATATCATGTTAGTGCTGGTAAGTTAGGCTACTTTATGACTCAGACAGTACAACCTTCTATCGATATTGTACATTAACATATCGTTTCTACTTTATAGATAAGGGTCTCTTTTTATATGGATGAACTTAATGGGGTGAGTGCGCGCTTTCAATCTCACCCGGATGCTGTGGAAGTTGGTTGCTGGGATTGTTATGCCGGTGGCTGAAGAAAAAATTCAGATAACATGAATGAGTGGCATGCAAGCCTCAAGAACCAACACAAAAACAATAAGGGATAAAAAGAAAAAAGTAGTCAAGAATACAACATCGTGCCCAGGTTTTCTCGTTTTTTTTTCTCTCCAAGGGAGAGTCTGGGTCACAAAACAGCTCAAAGGAACACTACTCCCTTCTCCAATCCTTGAAAATGATTTCTTAATCATCGACAAATAGGCAAAGCGTAAATTTTTGCTTTCATGTCCTTGAAACAGGCAAATTCTCAATAGCCGCTGTAGTGGACTGTACGAGCCTGGTGAAATCATTTCCAGTCAATTTGTACTACACGCTCAACACGCAAGCCACCATCGATCAGTTGTGCCGAGTCCTCGCTCATCCTTCTGAAGAATCGCAGACGTATACCGTAACAGCGGAGCTCTTTAACAAGGCTGGATGGAAAGGAATACACAGTGGACATCTGGGATTGCTGTTTAATGTTGTGGATGAATACAACTTTGATTTCGTTTACCTCAGGTAAATCCTTTACTCACAGACTTCCCAAAGTTCACACAATGAATAGCTGCAGGTTGAGGGGAGGGGGGTGGGGGTAAAATTTGGAGAAATGGGGGTCAATAGGCCTCTTGCACTAAGAGGTCATTTGACCAATGCTCCCTTTAAACAATGGGTTGGAATCTTGCTGATGCCAAATATTGAGAGAGCACCAAAAAATTATCTTACACCCGAAATTTGAGAGGAAGTGCATTCAAGGGAGATATTTTATGGCACTTTGATTTTTCGCCATGTTGGAGGGCAAACTCTTGCCCTCCAACATGGCGGTCCAAACTACTTTTTGCTTGTTAAACGTTTGATAGTTACGCTCAGATGTGCTGTAAATGTTACCACACCATCTTTTTAACATTTTCCTCGAAGTTTAAGTGCAAAATTAGTGTTCAGAAAGAGGTAATTCATAATTTTAAAATCACATTTTGGTCACGTGGCCAGCTAAGAACTCACTCATTTTAAGAAAATGGTGTGGGTTTGAAAAACTGAATCACTATTATTTTGTTTTAGATATGACCCACTAATCGTTTTTTAAAGGGAAAATCATATAACTTTGATTTTCATAAAAAGCGATGTCACATGACTTCTTAGTTCAAATGGCCGAAGGTAAAACTATGAGCAACGTTGGGTGTTTTGTTGGGGTTGCGGAAACTATCGTTGGTTAGCTTTTGTGTTTTTTCATTCTTTTGCCGGGGAGTTTACGTCATTAGGTGATTGCACCCGTCCACAACACCAAGAAACTACTGGAACGTTGTTGTCCTTGCTTTTCATTATTTAAACAGGATAGCTCTCTAAAAAGGAAGCGGTTTCATCCATGATATTTTCCCTTTCCAGTGTTTGAGTTGTACGTCATTTCCGCCTCTCCCTTTTAAATGATTTTTATCGTGACACTCTCCATCTATATAATACTGTGATTGCTACATAAGTTCAGTAACATCTGTAAACCTGAAGAAGGCTGGTTTGGCCAGCCGAAATATTGTTATAAAAAACAATACACGTTGTTTTGAATCAGCTTTGTAGTAGTCTTTGGACCTCTCGTTCTTGGTTCATCCATGATGTTGTAATTATGAGTCACCTTCGTCCCCAGGGTTTTTTTTTTCATGGTCCCATGGGACGTGGTTAAATATGAGCCACTAGAATTATCATGTCAAGATAAAATGCACAATTCAGTGCCGGGTCCAGACCTTGAGATGAGGTGGGGGAGGGGGGGGAAGGCGGTCATCCAGACCCTTAGATACGGGGAGGCGGTCTCCCAAAAAATTGTTTTCGGCCCTTCGGCCCTTCGTTTGGTCCAAAAATAAGGGGGGGATCGGGCCCCTTCCCTGGATCCGCCAGTGCAATTATTTGACCTTTTGTGCAAAGTGTAACACGTAACCTTGCCTGTTGCATAATGAGCGCAGATGAAGCAATTCTAAATTTCAGTATGTGCTCACTTTCGTTCTCCTCCTTCCCATCAACCGAAATAAAGACGACTAAGGACGAATCAGGGCCTCAAAGTCAACTAATCAAAAGTTATTGGAATGTATAACTTCGATTTTGCGAAAAGAAACAAGCGAGGCGTCTGTAAAATATATTACTGAGTTTACGCAATAGGATTGCAGGAAGAAGAGGATGGCAAAACGTTTGTGTGTGACAAACCTAACAAGGCTATTACCTGCGTGTTTTGTCGTGATCTTCACTTAACATTAATGTTTCTGGTCTTTTACAAAAAGATCTGTTTGAATGAAGGTGAAGTTTGGCGGAAGGTTTTTCTCGAACACAATTACTGTCACGTTTTCACACAAGGATTGCCGTCTTCTTTCCTCTCCCGTCCTGTAAGTTCAGTATTGGCCCGGAAAGGGACGTTGTTCTGTACGCATACATCAGTTAACTAATTGACTTACTGATTGCAAAATACCCTACAACTTACTATTCAGACCTCACTGGGTCGGTGGATGTTATCAGACTGGATACATGGCCAATGGAAAGTTAACGTTTGTTAAAACTGCCGCGTGTCCTAATGGACCTCCTAAAGGTGGTGTATGGTTCCCAGTCTCAGTCACGGTGCACGGCCAAGACGCGCAAGTGTACCACAGTGGAGTCCTGGTGGCGACCATCAAGCCCCATTTCCCTCCTAGGGCCTGGGGAGGAGTGTTCGCTTATAACGGTTACAAAAATGTGATCCTCTTCAGAAAGTTCAAAACTGTTCCTATCCATCACGTCAGCAAGAGATGCAAACGCGTGGTTGACTTGCCAGGATACACTAAAGTGGATGCTGCCCACGGACGTTGGCCGCAGGATGGCTTCTGTCAAGTAGCTTACCTTAGAGACAGCAGTACATCAAGTTACCAGCTCTCAGTCGATATGTACAACTTCATTGGAAGTGGGGGAGTCAACTATGGTCACCCAGGAGTGTTGTTAAACGCCGAAGATCAAGACAACTATGACTTCGTCTATTTCAGGTTTGTTGCAATTTATACACGCGTAAGAGGGAAGATGTCACTATTTTGGTTTCAAACCTGAGCGACAATCTAAATTTTAAAAAATCTTCTTACGACCAGTTCAGTTGACGGAAATGATTTCGGAGTATTAGAAATTCTATGTGAGGATGGGGAGTGCTATATTAGGTGACATGTTTTCGTGGCTCGGTTATGCAATAAGCCTTTTACTGGTCTTATAATCGCACTCGCTTAATTTTATGTATTGTTTCTTTTTATTTCCCAGGCCTCATTCATCCAGCTTATGTTTTCAGACGGGTTACGTTTACAAAGGTCAACCAAAATTTGACGGGGGAAAGTCCGCCTCTTGCCCCAACGGTCCCCCCAAGGGAGCAGAATGGTTCAACATCAGGGTGGTTGTGTCGAATTCCACACCTGCCGGGGAAGTAAAGGTCTACCTGAAAGGAACATTGGTGACGTCATTCAACCCGCGCTATCCAATCAGAAAACGTGGTGGTGTCTTGGTTGCCAATGGTTACAGTAACGTGGTGTATTACAAGAACTTCCAGTTCTTGTAAGGAAGTCTGTTGCGCCAACAAAAAAAACGGCTTCTTCAAGCAAAGGCTTAATAACAGTTAGATTTAACAGGGTTAAAACCATATACAACTGTAGTGTCGATCACTTGTGGTTTGGCATCAAGGATAACAATTTGCAGCTTACTTTCAAATGTCGTTGAAAGGATTAAAAATAAAATATAAAGCCTTTGTGTAAAGCTCTGTGGAATCATTTGTCTTTCAGTGCAACTATAGATCACTACACTATATAGAGGAGAAGTGATGACCTCAAAAAAAAAAAAAGAAACAAAATCTTGGGAAATTATGGGATAGGTTAGCATGTACAGAAAATGCCCAGCTGCTAAAAATCAGCCCGTTAGTGCAAATTGGTGGTGAGATATAAGTACTGTAATACTCTGATGACTTTCTGTACACTAAATCATTCTAAACTTTACTTGGATCGTAACCATCCAGGCCTATTTTGGAAGGATTTATAACAGTGAAGTAATCGGAGCATAAAGGCGTGAAAAAAAGAAAAATGTGCTTATTACCACTTTATGTAAGAACCTGTTAAAACTAAGTTAGGAAAAATGAAGATTGTTACTTGCGGGTATTTACTGTATCGCGGAAACCGCAAGTAACATGCACTTTCCATCATCGGTTTAAATTGTCAAGATTTAAAAAAAGACCAACAAGATTTCATCTTTACGACAAGCTGCAAACTGGCAAAAAAAGTTTCAACTCTCGACACGATGTGATTAAACAATAATTCAAAAGATTTTGATGATGAGCAGTAAAGGTAATTAATCATCAAACCAGCGCGAACGTTTAGCAGGAACTTCGCCTTCATCCCTTCCAAAGAACTTGTTCTTATATTTGTTCACCATGTCGGTGAAGTTGGATTCGTCTTTTTTCTCTTGCTCTTTCCGCCTAGCTCCTTTCCTCTTTCTATTCGTCAATTCGTTCTTGGCGTTGGTGTGAGTAAATGAATCAGCTCTTTCGTGAAAAGCTTTACCAATATTCCCCCGTCCTTTCAGAGGTTTCTTCTTTTTGTTATCCTTAATAGCCGCTGGTAAATTGGCTTTCGCTACCGCAGGCTCATTATAGGATTTATTCACGTTTGAAGAAATGGGTGGAAACTTTCTTTGTTTTTGACGATCAGTTTTACCAAGATTTCGCGGAGCTGGTAGCTCCGCTGAAGATGTCCTCTTTCCTTTTTTCGTTTTCCATGAATTTTCACTCTTTTTTCTTTGGAACTTCACATCGCTGTTTGGAGCTTTGCCCTCCTTGCTTCCTGTGTCAGGTTTCTCTTCTTTGCCGTCCTTTCCATCTTCTAATTTTCTTTCCTTGTTCGCTTCTCTCTTTCGCTGCCGTTTTTCTCTCCGTTTCTGACTCTTTTCCAGTCTCTTCTCTTTATTTGTCTTGGGCTGTTCACTATCTGGCTGCTGTCTTTGTCGAGCTTTGTCTAACCGCCGCTGTTTCACCTTGACAACGAGGCTATTCTCCAATGAAAACTCAACAATCGGGCGGCGATCGGCGCCAAATATATCCGGATTGTTATTGGTTGCGCGCAAGGCTGCCAAAGCGTCGTTGTGATTGGCAAACTCAACGAAGCCATATCCCATAGAACGTCCGCGGCCCGAACTGTCCACGCGATCTTTGCTGCGAATTATCAGCACCTTCTTGACAAATGCATTTCGTCCTGCCACGGTGCTGAAAATTTCTTTAAGCCGTTTATCGTCAACATTGAGGGGAAGGTTCCGCACGCAAAGCCTAAAGCCAAAGAGTAGAAACATTTCGTTCTTACTAAGAAGCAAACAAACGCGATCAGTGGTTTGTTGAGTAAAGATTGATTTCCACTGACGCGTTTCTGGCTACGCACATTAACGCACGTAAATTTTAATCAAGTAAATAAAATAGAGACAAGATAAAAAGTGCCGAGCTTAAACGAGAAGTTAAGCGACGTTCAACGTTTACGCTTATGAGCGACATTTCATGCATTGCCTCTATTTTATTTGCGAACGCAAATTTTACGCACGTACGCACGTAAAAATTTTACGTGAAAGCGAACGAGTCTCACACAATGCTCGGAGCCGTGATTTTTAGAATGAAAGGTAAGCGTACACTTTTAGAGAGAGCGCTTTCTCGACTCGAAATTTAAAACTCGATCCTCGAAAGTTTCGAGAATCGAGAATCGAGTCTCGCGTCTCAAGGATCGAGACGCGAGTGACTGTCAACTTACTTTTAAAGGTCAAATGAACCAAAAAGTTGACATATTTTCTTTTGTCGCTTTACCTTCATAAAAAAGTAAAAAGGACCATCCTAAGTGAGATTTGCGTAAAGATTTTTCTTCCCAAGCCTTTATAGAAAGGTAAAAGATCAAAATCCGAGCATTTCCGAAAACTTCACGAAAACGTTTCTGAATGGCCGCGTGATAGACTGGAGACTACGTGACGTCAATGTTGGTCTTTCAGGGCGGAAAAACGTTCTGCGCAAGCTTCTGCGCATTCCTTATCGCCTGCGTTTGTTTGTCCCGTTCTGTGAGAGTTCTGACTGAGACTGAGTGAAATACACAAGGTGCGAACGTTTGCTCCTTGTAAAGGCGTTTTTTTTGGTTTTTGTTGTTGTTGTTGTTTTTTCGTCACTTGAAAATAACTTTGGATTCAGAACAACCAATGTTAGAGCAAAAACAGATCATTCCGTCAGTCTGAGGAGGAATAAAACGTTTTGAACATTTCAAAATAGGTTTGTATTTTTCTGATAATTGTGCATTCGATTTGTGAATTGATTTTGTGTCCAGTGCTTCGCCTTCTTTCGCCGGGCTGAATTAAAACCCGCTTGTATTCTGTTATTAGTAGTTACGGTAAGTTTTTTTACATGCCCAGATTCATTTACCTTTCCAGAACCAGCTTTGTCCTTGTCTTATGTCAAAGAACAGACTTGAGCGCTTAAAACTTCCTCGGAACTTTAGAAGGCCAGCACGCTTATTCGAGGAGAACAGACTACTTCCATCACTTTTCTGTTGCTCAAGTAATAATAGTCAGAGTATATATTTTTTCTTTTTTCATTTTTAATTACGTAGTTTTGTTTTCTTTCTGTACGCAAATTTTTCTTTTCACTCGCTATGAAGTAGCTGAGAACGACAACTTCCGGCAGTGGCTTCAAAACAATAGACCTTTTTACCGATACGGCGGACATATTGAATTAATTGGATTTAATGACTATTATGGGATGATCAGGGGGCATGAGCACGATCTTATATACTCGCATCAGTATTTACGCGCGCTTTTCGGGCAAATTTTTCTTTCCCGAGAAATATACGTTGAAGTTCTCTTTTTGCCCGAAAAGCTTGCGTAAATACTGGGCGAGTGCCCCCTGGGTATCCCATAATACTTCTTAAATCTAATAAATTCAATATGGACCCCGTATCGGTAAAAAGGTCTATTAACTCTTCACCCGTAAACAATTGCTGGAGCTGGATTTGACTGAAGCGAGCAAAACAAACCCTTATGTGCAGTTTTCTGTACTTTCTAATGATTCAGTTTGCTGAGTTTAATTTGCTTAAATGAAGACCCTCGCATGGACCAGTTTTTAAAAATAGCTAAATGGTGAATCATGGCTTGGGTGCGAAGCTTGCAACTGATCTTTTGAAATAAGATCTTTAGGCAGGTTATTTCGCACAGAAAATTCACTTCTTCATCGTCAACAGGTATAAGAGCCTTAAGCCTTATGTTTTTTGAGTGGAAATTTGTTGTTCTGCAACCTTATTGAAGCTTGTTTTTTAGTTCACTCAAGCTGAATTTTATGCATGATGGAATTGTTCTTTGCTTGTCGCCTCTCTTTGCGAGCTTAAAGCAGCGTCTGTGGTCCTTAAAGTGACCTCTGTCGGTAATTAAATCATATACATAACTGGAGAGAAGTCAACTTTGTTGGAAGGAAATCTTACTTGGTTTTTGAGAAGTGTTATGCATGTTCGACGTGACAACACAAAGCAAACTTTATCTGCCCGAAACGATCAAGTTTTAAAAAACTGTAGTTGCTTTGAAACCGATTTTGGGGGAAGATTTTGCTAGATAAAGATTAACTCTTTTTGTGCCCACATATCAACGCCAAAACTTCTACATTGAGGATTTTGTTTATATTTTAGTGATCTGCGAAGCAAAAGTGTCCGATCGAGCGTGATATCAGCTCGGTTGCGACAAAGTTCAATGACTTCAAACACATTGTGGGCAAGCGTGAATTTCTTTGGAAAAATCACCTTACAAAGATATTTTGTTTTTGTGTCCACAGTGGAGCTCCGGACCTTATATATCCAGAAACTTCCTTATATGAACACATTTTGTGAATACATCTTGAAAAAAAAATGGGACCTACGCACGCACATTTCCAGTACAGCGCAAGGAAATTAATGCCGTCGTTAAAGTCCGTTTTACTATGATGTATTCTTCGAGAAAATTAAATAATAAGGTAATAACCACAGCTTGCAACTTTTGAAGACAAATTGCTTCAAAGTTCCTTGTTCTTTCTAGGTTTATGGCCGTACAAACCACCACAATTTGTGCGCTAAGTCGACTCGAAAAACACTGTTTTGAATTTCCCACTTTTTTTTACCTGACCAACATTGACGTCACAAGCTGTTTTTACCGACAATTTTTCCGACCGCTCTACGAAAATAAGGGCCAAAAAATAACAATTTTTAATTGAGAATTTCTCGGAGATGCTTGCTTCAATTGAGCTGAAACTTCATAGTATGTTTATTCGGTTTATATTAAACATATTTCACTAGAACTGAACTAAAATAAAAAAGGTCGAAATTTTGGTTCATTTGACCTTTAAGCGGTACTCTGTACGTGACACTGGAAATCAACCCTTACACAAACAGGAGCGTGTTTGTGTATTGATTGGGTAGGGATGGCACCTCGCATGGGACCTATGACTCGCATTCGTGCACATTCCCCCTGGGCAAGCTTGTGTCCAGAAAAGCTGGTAAATAAAATTCATTTATCGTTATTGTACACTTGCCTGGTCGTTGAGACAAAGTAGTTCGGATTTTCCAGTTTTGCTTTTTTCTCTGCTTCAGCCTTCTGCCTTTTTACTATATCACTTTTTGACAATTCTTGAGCGGCAGTCGAACCTGGAAGAATAAGACCTTCTTTAGCCAGGTACAAATTGCGTTTGTCTTTCACTTGTTTATTCCCTCCTGTCCTTTTTCGTTCCTTGGCCAGCTCCGTCGCTTTTCCACGTGTAACAGCTTTGGTTACATTCAGTGTGAAGTTGTCTAAAGAAAGACCTAGAAAAAAAATGGCGTGTTAGAATTCCTACCGTACCTCAGCCGTCCTGGTTTTGTAGTAATTAAAACCTTAGCGAAACCTCAACTCTTTATCTATGAATTTTCTAGGGTCCTTTTCAATGTTCTGGCAAGGAACTCGAACAGTAACTTTCTTCCACTTCAGCTGTTTTTTTTTTAAGGTTTATACATTTATAACAAAGGGCCAAGGGACTGCTCTCACTCGCAGACGACTTTTCTGAAAAACAGGTAAAGAAAGACTCTGCGTCAACATCAGGTTTTCTTTCATTCGAGAACTGTAGATTCGGGAACGAGAACGACTACGAAGACAAGATTTGACTTTTTAAAAAATTCTTTTCGCTTATTCTGAAAAAAAAAAAATTGACATCCCCGCAAGTTCAATTTCACTCTTTTTCACCACAAAAGTTAGTAGAGTTACTTTAAGTGAAGGAGGTTAAGTCCTTTCCCGATTGTAAAATGATAAAACTTCTAACATTTGATGACTTGTTTCCGTCTCTGAGAATGGTGACGGGTATCACGCTTTCCCGCCAAAATGACACTGGTTCACGCATGCGCGCTACTTACTATTGAGAAAATCTTGTACTCCTAGTTGCCCTGGTCTAAGAATCTAAAGGTTATTTATAAGGCTGATTTAGCAACAGAACGGGAACGTCATTTGACGATGACAAAGCGCGCGAAAAGGACCAAACTCTACTTCCGGTGCCAGTTGTTTGATTTGCGCGCACCGTCGTCAACTAACGTTCCCGTTCTGTTGCTAAATCAGCCTATTATTTACACCACGACCTAACCTGCACCCTCATCAGAAGTTTCTTGGAGACACTGCTCAGCACTCTCTGTGGTTTTGAACTTCACAAACGCCATTCCTTTGCTGTGACCAGTCCGCTTGTCCACAACTAACTTGCAGTACTCCATGTCTCCAAACTGCTCAAACAGATCCTGGAGAGCCTCCTCAGTGGAATCAAATGAAACGTTACGGATAAACAATGTTTTGCCTTCTTTTACATCAGTCGATTGTTTGAGTCTTCTAGCTTGGAGGGTGGGTTTCTGTCCATGGTCTTTATCTTCATCTTCACTATTCACATCATCATTATCATCATCACCATCATCATCATCATCACCATCATCATCATCATCATCACGGTCTTTGTCATCCGAACCACCACGTCTATCTTTGGCTGCGTCAACATCAGACTCAATTTCACTGTCGCTGTGTAAAACCGCATCATCATCACTGTCTTCTTCCTCACTTCCTTTGTCTTCTTCAAGTTCTTCTTCCTCTCTTTCAGACAATTTGTCTATTTGAACAGAGCACAATTTTTTCTTTCAGTACAATGAAAAAAAAAAATGATGATAATAATTAGATGGTCTGAAGACTAGTCTGAAATGTCTTATGTCTCCAACCCGTAACCCGTGGGGGGCGCAGGGGAGAGAGATGTCTGAATTCCGAGCGTAGTAATGCCGTCTGGTGACGTCACCTAGTAAATTATGCATTTTTGCATATTAACAAGTTGGCAGCCATAAGTCACAGAACTGTGAACAGCAGCATGCATATGATCCTTTTGAGGAGCTCTGCATTTTGAGTGCCGTGAAGCTTGACGGTGAAGCCTCCAGAACAAATGTACGGGGTCGTTTAACCCTTTAAACCCTAAGATCACAATTTGAAATCTCATTTGTTGCCCCTGTTCATTTCCTATAGAAGTAGAGAGGAGAAGTTGATAAAATATCAAGTAAATTCATCTTGTGTGATCATGTCCATAATTCTCATGACCACTCTGTTTTACAAAGCATTGATATCACAAGGAGAAATTTGATGCTGATATTACCTATAATAGCCGACAAAATGAGTTGAGACACTTCGCCCAAAACTGGGCTTTTTTAAGTTTTATTAACTTCAAAAGGAGGAAATATAGCTTTCCTCCCCCATCCCCTCCGTGCAATGTTGTGCCCTTGTTCTAGCTACCTATAGAAAAGAACAACCACCCCAACTTTGAATGGAGGGGACAGGGGAGGGGTGCGGATTCTTTTGTTCTCCGAAGTTACCCTGTTTAAGTACAATGTCTCAACAATTTTGTCGCCGATTGTGGAAATCTCAAAAGTGGCCGTACGTCCTTTAGAAAGTTAATTGAATTCATTTCTTTATGCTGGGATGTAAGACCCCTGGTGGCTTTTTATTTGTTGTGTTCGACTTCACCATACCTATTTTAGAACAATTAGAATAAGGCGATTTCGTTATTTTCAGTGCGTGACATTTCGTGTCACTCTTAACCGTGCCTTGACATCGTGTGATGTGGCGCGTCGCACACGATTTCTTATTCTCTCTTTTATCGAAACGCATCGAAACAAAGAACAAAGTGAAAAGGATAGAAAAATTAACAGATATCTAGGCATTAAAGTAGTTATAGTGGCTAAAATTGCTCTTTAGGAGTAATTTCCACGAGTAACCACGAGTAACCACGATGAGTATAAAATAACTGATAATCTGATTATCTTTTAAGAACAAAGTTGGTTACTCGTGGTTACTCGTGGCAAGTCTCCTCCTGACCTCATAGTTTCTACTGTAAAGTGCATTCTTCAAAGACCCTTACGGGTATATGGGCAACGAATCTGTTGCACAGATTTAGCGATGCTATGCAGCTTTGCTGTGCGTTAGAAGTTGGAACATTTTTCCTGAAAATTCTCCTGCGCATAGCAATCACGGCTATTTTATCGTCCATCCCACCCTTTTCAAATAGCCAAACTTCGAATAAACACTTCGAACTTAATAGGGATATATTCAAATACAATATATTATCTGCCATCGATTCCTACCGATCACACTTAGTTACCAGAGGAAAATCAATCATTCGGTACGTGGGTATGCTGCGTAACTACTTGAAAACACTACCGAGTACAAAGATTGTCATAACTAATTGTCCCTCGAAAAAAACAGGAAAGGGATTATATGGGTATCTTATCTATCTTCTGAAAAACCACCCGGTGAATATAGTAATCTCAACTAATTACCGTCTCCTAATTGGTGCTAATAAGACAACAGCGCGTAGATTTCGATTCAGACCATCGCCGACAAAATGAGTTGAGACACTTCGCACAAAACTGGGCTTTTTTACGTTTTATTAACTTCAAAAGGAGAAAATATAGCTTTCCTCCCCCATCCCCTCCGTGCAATGTTGTGCCCTTGTTCTAGCTACCTATAGAAAAGAACGAACACCCCAACTTTGAATGGAGGGGACAGGGGAGGGGTGCGGATTCTTTTGTTCTCCGAAGTTACCCTGTTTAAGTACAATGTCTCAACAATTTTGTCGCCGATTGTAGTTACCTGTAACATATGCGAAGGTCTAACCGTTTACAGGGCATAGGAAGTTACCTTCATTTCTCAGTTATACTAAACCCCTAAGTATTGGTCTGGCCCACAACCTTGAATTGAACCCACAACCTCCCACTCTGTAGTCAAGCAATCTACATTCTGTACCAACTGAGCTAATCCTGCTGTAACCTGAGATCAGGCGTTTTTTTTTTTTGCTTCTTTGCTTCTTTGGCTCGAGAGGGAAAAAAATAACGCCTGATACATTTATTTAACAAGCAGTCAATCGCCCCCTAATTTACATAATTTAACAATAATTTTTTTTCTGCTTGACCTGTCATGTTATTAGCCAATAAGCGTTTACCATACGGGAATCAAATTTTGGCGCGAATAATGTCTCTTTTGAAATCAATTTTAGGGAAAAGAAAATTTTTAAATACGTCCATGTTCAGATGGCGCTTCCTAAAAAAAAATTTTAATGTGTTGTTTTTGTGATAAAATACTGCTAGCTGGAGCTGCCGTACCTTTATTTAACAGCTACAAATAATAAAGAAGTTACTGGTCGCAGTAAAGCTCGCTGACTTCGTTCTGTACCGAAAGCAGTGAAAAAAAATTAGGCTGAAGCACCACATTTCACGAACTGAAAGGTGCTGTGAAAACGAAGATCACTCAGAATAATTCGCAGCATGATTTCTGAAGGAGGAATTACAGTCAAACCAGGTCAAGATTCCATTCATGAATTGATTATTTGAAAAGTGAACCTGTTTGTCGCTTTTGTAACTTGTAGCTGGTATCAAATTGCATTCAAATGATCGGTGAACTTTTGACTGAAACTGTTTTAGTATAAGATGAGATGGAAAATATTTCAATGGATGAAACTTCTAGTTAGGCATTCTTCAAATTCAAGAAAACTGAGGCAGCAGAAATTTCATAACGAACTCGCGTGTGTATTCACTGCTCATTACGCAAGCAAAAATGTAGACTGAAATCAACAACAACTAACGGATGGCGGCATTTTGGCCAATCGGAACAGCGCAAATCATCCATATTGTTTCCTATCCAATCAGAAAAAAGTCCAGATTCTGGCTTTTTTACATGTGATCCGACAAAGAAATGTATTAATGCCCTCTTCCAGTGAGACACATAAAGGGATAATAGGGAGAGGGCATGATCTCAGGCTAATCCTGCTATGGTTTGTAATCATTACAAATTGATTTGTACTATAAAAATCACCGAATAAACTAAGGTTGAGGACTGATATTGCTCACTTTTTCTAACTTTATGCATAAATGTAAATCATGTGTCAATGGCAAGGCTATTAAAAATAAAACAACTCAAGCAACAAACCTTCTTCGTCTTTCTTTGTTTCATACATCGTTTTTGGAACAGCCCAGTCTACGGCCACAGGACGCCCAAGAATCTCCTTCATGTTTGATTCTTTGATGGTTTTAGCAGCGTCAAAGACATTGGAAAACTGCACAAATGCAAACCCCAGGCTAAGCTTTCTCTTTCCCTCCATCTTGGAAGGAATTTTTACTTCAGTAACTTGTCCAAACTGAGAGAAAAATTTCTGAAGGTCTTCCTCTTTGCATTTGAATGACAAGTTTCTCACAATCACTCTTGACTTCTTCAAAGATTTTTGACTAGGAGTCTTTCCCTCTCTGGAAAGAAGAACAGCTTCAATGGAGTTGCCTTTAAAAATCCTTCCATTCAGTTTCGTAACAGCTTCTCTTGCATCCTTGTGAGACTTGAACATAACAAATGCCGTTGGTTTATCCCGTCCTTCAACTGGGAATGTGACTGTCTCCACTGTCCCAACTTTGCGACACTTTTTCCGGATATGATTTGGATTAACACCTGATGTTTCAATTCCTGTAATCACAATTGTTCTGCCAATGTCATATCCTGAATCTTTAAGGTTTTTGTCATGTTTGTCACTTTTCAACTTTTTCCTCGATGGTTCTTCTTCATAATTTGGCAATTCTTCAGCTTTGTTGTTCTTGATATCTGAGAAAACAAGTCACAAACAATGTATCACACATAGATACAAATTTAGCAGCATTAGTGCTGATTATAAGCTCAGAATTATACATTACTGACCAAGCACGAAGTCAAGATGACTGTTTTTTTAGCGCTTTTCTCTCAGTCTATAGCAATGCAATGAGGAGAGGGGTGAATAGGGGTATGCAAATCCACCGATCTGTGAAGATTTATTAACCAAATGCTCCATTAAAATTTTGCTCTTTAATCCAAAATCCTGGCAGAAATATTTTATTACATACAAAGACCAAAATCCAGGCCCAAAAAAATAAAAATGGATGAATCCGTAATCCAACGCAATTGCAACAACTGCAAAATCCATTACAATTTCGCACTGAATCCGAAATCTGGGCAAAAATATTTTCAAAATACACCGATCCATTGGCACATACCCCCCCCCCCCCTCCCCCCCTCAATGAAGCCATTATTTAGCCACCTTGACCACATGAGCTTGGTTCACAAACAAGTTAATTTATGGCCAAAAAGAGATCTTTACTTTAGGTCAAAGCAGGCAAATCACAGATGGGCAAGATCTCAGGTAGTCAATCACAAAATGGACTCACTTCATCTTGCCTGCTGGTGGAGCCAGCCATATAATACGTACATGAAATGTGAATGACTAACAAAGACGGGTACATGTGGTATTGCCCTTTGTTAAGAACTATACAGCACAGGGCTGTCCTTAAGAATTCTAGTGGCAGAAGAAAGGTGTGATGTTACAGGAGATTATTTTCAAAGAGGTTCTACATCTGAATAAAAAATATTCATAGTATACCGAACCTTAGCTGGAGAATTCTGCGTATTAAATGGAGAATTCTCCGATCTCCGATGCCTAAAGAACAGTCTGTATACATTAGGTGTCATTACACTTGCCATTTTCCCCTTGGGTGAAAGGCTCTTGGCCTTGCCCAAGGGAGGCAACTTTTTGTGTGTGAATGTTCTTCACATTGTGAAATTGCCTCGCGGAAATTTCCAAGGAGATGTCAAAAAGATCAAAAAAATTTTTCATGACAGTTCCTGAGGTAAGTTCTACACATGTATGGGTTAATAAGAACCCAAAGCGGCTCAACCATCAACCAATCATGAGAAAGTGAAATGTACCAAACAGTAGAAATCACATGTTACTTACCTACAAAGTTCATTTTGGCAAAATCCTACATGTAAAACCGGACTTCAAGTTCAACAACAAAACACAACTTCAAGCACTGCAGTAAATATTTTTACTTTTAATAGATTCAAAAACACATTAAGACACCAACAAGATTCCTTTATATCAGTCGGCAAGAATTCTTTTCTCAAGAAGATTGATGGTACCAATTTCATGGACCCGTGCTTTAACTTGCAAGCGACAATTTTTCTCAACAAAAATTCAACAAGGACAGAATAGCTATTGCTACATGTAAGAATGATCAATATGGAGGTTTCATTAAAGGGTAAAAGTTTTCAAAAACATTTTATTATTCAAGCCAGTCTTCAATGTTTACAAGAAAGAAACAGGGTTCAAGGTCTTTCTTCCCCTTTGGCAATTTATCTCTTGGTAACCACAAAATTAATATAGAAGTGATCAAAACCCAGAGAGAACCCAACCCAAGCTATTTCCACAATACGGTGCCTTTGCTAAAAGGTCTAGTTTAACCGCCCCTAAAAAATGCACTTTTTATTTTAATGTAAATGTATTCAGCACAAAAGTACTAATTTGGGACACTATTTTTTTACCTCTCCTACTGGAGACGGGACCGCCATTTTACATGGTCATCTGAATCGCACGAAGGTCTACCCGTTGCAGGGCAAAGGGAGTACCTTCATTTCTCAGTTACTTTAAGACCCTGAGTATTGGTCTGGCCCCAGGAATCGAACCCGCAAGCTCCTGCTCTGCAGTCAAGTGCTCTACCAACTGAACTAATCCCGCCCAGGTTAATCATCAAGTACAGGTTAGTATCTTCTCAATTGTTATTTCAGTAAGTTTCTTTTACCCTTTATAATGTAAGGCACTTTATGTGAGAATTAGAAAATACAATGTATAATAGTAAAACCCATATTTGAAGTGGATACCCACTACACATATCCACTTTAAAAGGTGTCTGCTAAACACACACCTAGACTCATAAAATAAAATGGTAATCTTCCACTTCATGTTGTGATATAGCGATTGTCTACTTTAATGTTGAAATACATGTAAACACCATAACAGCTGCCAGGTTTATCACCTCATTTTTAAATAAATACACTAAAAAAACAATAAACAACAGCTCCTCATATTAGACTCACTGGCACTTTCCTGCTGCTCCCTGTTGTCATCATCATCTTCATCTTGCTTATGTTTTCGCTTCTCATGTTTTGGTTTCTTGTCAGAAAAACAAATACTGAGTTGCCTCCCTCCAAATGTTTTGACATTATTTATAGCTTTTTCGGCATCTTCAGCAAGCACAAACGTGACATAGCCAAATCCTCTACAAAGACCCCTTGAACCTATCAAAGAATTGAAGCAATTGGTCAAGTGATAGTACGTACACCCTGGCAGAGTGGTCTGTCTGTCTTCAGGTAACACTTAAACTGGAGCCATTATCTGCTGCATTGGCCTTACCACTTTAATGGTTAAAGTGCTTATGTGGTTCGTTCCATTTTTTATACACAGCCCCCTAAGGATGACTGGAATATGAACCCTCAAATTTTTGTCAGCAGCCTTTGAAAAATGAAATCTGAAGGGTTTATTCTTTGTCGGCACCTTTGAAAAATTTGTCTGAGGGGTCAAAATCTGGTTGGCTTCTTTGAAGAAAACATCAGAATCCCCTGATTCATCCTTAGGCTGGTGGGCGGTGGATAGAAAAAAAGAACGTCCCTGTGCTGGTCCTTTATTTTGTAGTTTATAAAAGCTTATGTATATAATTTATGTATAAGCCAAATCTCTGCAGTTTTTTAAAAACAGATTAGCTTGTAATAATATATTAAAATGTTGAATAAAAAATCCAGTTTTTATTTCCTTCCCGAAACCGACACTGAATTTAGGCTAAAATAAACAAGCTAGCTTCATACTTGCAAGAATTTGTAGGCCACGTGCAAAATTTCACAAAGCTTCTTACCTTTATTACGGATAACAAAACAACGCTTAATTGGTCCAATCTCGCTGAAAAGCTTCTCTAAATCCTGATCCGTCGTAGAAAAGGGCAGATTGCGTACAAAAAGAATCCTTTGAGAAACCACAGCGCGGTTCTTCGGTTGCACGTTTTCGGCGTTGTCGTCTGCCATGTTGGATTACTGGCTGTACATTTCAAGAAGCATACATCAGGAATATTTAATTGTGGTCGAAATCCGCTGCTGCCTGCAGGCGCTTACAAATCACTTTTCCAAGATGGCGGTGCATGAAGTAGATGTTTTTAGCTTGACAGATATCGGTGAAATACAGAAAGCGTATGCACAAATCCATCTTCACGAGGTATGATAAAGCTAAAAAAAATAATGGCAACAAACTCTGCTACAATTTTTTTTCTAATGTGGGCATATTTGATTTGTATTTTCAACTAGTCATGCTCGCTGCTACGTGTCACCACTAATAACTGTTGTAAGAGTTCCATTCAGTTATTTATCTAATAACTGTATTTTTTTTATTCACCTATGAAACGCTGATTTGTATAATCATTCAAGGAGAAATCCCAGGGAATATTTAAATAAGCACTCCTGTGTACCGAATTTGTGGGGTACAAACAGTTCACTCTTTTAAAATGACCTTTTAAACAAACCTTTTACTATGAATGATTCCTGATGCAAGTCTTTCCCTCCGATCGATTCCAAAAATTAATTTTCCAACACTCTATTTGTTTGTTTCGCCGATTTCAAAATGTCAATCAATTAAAGAATTGAACTAATGCAATGTTAATAGAGTCACATCCAGTTAAAATGAAATTTGTCACGACACTTCCGGACACGCTCCCCTAAAATTAAAGCAATTTAATTTTACTGAAAATGACTCTTCCTAAAATTTTCATTTGCAATGTGCTATGAAGCGAATGAACAAGACACTCAATCTGCACATCAATCCAACAGTTTAGCAGTTGAGACAACAGCATCACAGAAATGGTCACTAGTCAGCATCAGTCCTCAGTCTTTGTCTTGTGATAACAGCTGCAACCTCACTCGGGCGTCCTGTGCAGCGCTTCAAGTATTGCGTCTTAACTCCAGTCCCTGAGCCATAGGTGCAGTACCAACCACCGCAGGTCCCTTGATCCCCAATGAGCATACAAGGTTCAGTGGTCTCTCAATGGTGTGACCCTTGTGTCAAAGAACGACTCCCCTTAGAACAAGAACAAGACCCTTTTTCCACTCTCCCCTGTTTTTTTCTTCTCTGACAATCAGTACGACCTCCTCGACTTCTGGGTAGTTTCATGCCCGCCTTCTGATGTGATGGCTCTGCATGAGACCATGAAAGTATTCTCTCTTCCACTGTTGCCATACAGTTTGTACATGTTGTCTCATGGCATTAAAACTTGCTCCTCTCCTAGTTTGTTTTCAATGTACATGCACATCAACGAGAAGTTGTTTAGGTATCGTTCAATGTCCATCACCATAGTTTCTACTTGTTCATACTGGAGGCTTGTTCTTCCCTCGGTCTTGTAGAACCTTTTCTTTACATCTTTGATGAGTCTTTCATATAAGCCTCCCCACCATGGCAATTTAGACAGGTTGAACAAGTAATCTGCTGCCTTGCTAAGTAATCTTGCAACACCTGGTACTTTCAGATATAACTCACTCAGTTGGAAACAAAAGCTTTCCACGCTTTCCTGGGATTACAGATATAATAGAGTGCCACCATACTGTCCAACCACGTGTTCACGGGGGTAATGAGCCACTGCTTTAATGCTGCTACCAGATTCTTCACCATATTCGCAGCCATCTGCCCGCTCACCAGTTCCAGCCTTGCGATTGTTGTGCTGCACTTCAAAATTCTAGACGTGGAAGTAAGCAGCCCTTTAACAAAGCCAGTGTAGTGGTCAACAACTGCAACAGTTGCGGCTGAACACGCTGTGTTACTGGCGTCGGCAAAAATGTGAAGTTGTACTCCTTTTATCTTGCTCTTGTCTTCAACTATGTTTCTAGGCAGTTTGACGTTCCTAGTTTGAATTTCTGGTGTATCCTTTCTTTTTTCCCACATGAGGCCAGTATCTTGCTCAGATTAGGTTCTTCATCCAACTCTTGGACATGGGACTCCCACTTGTGCACCAGAAACTTCACACTCTTGAGGATTTCAATGGCTTCTTCTTTAAACCTGCTTACTAGTTCTCTGATGTCACTCCCGTCTTCATCAGGTTATCCATGTAAGTATTCTCCTGGAGCGACTCGATCGTTTCCTCATATGCTAGTGATTGTTTGTTGAAGTGATGTTGCAGTGTGGCACCTAGCATAAACGGGCTGGCTTCCGCCCCAAATGGTACTGTAGCAAAGCGCAAGTGTTCCTCTCTGGCATTTATGTTGAATAAGAATTGACATGTGTCACGATCTTCCTCCTTAATCTTGATCTGTCAAAATGCCTTTTTGAGATCCACCAAGAGAAGATGGGTTGACATTCATGCTCGAATCATGATATCTCATAACAGAGGTTGTAACGGCAGGCCATTGTACATACACTCATTGACACTGTTGGCAAGAGGATGGGGCTTAGCACTGACATCGAAAACCATCCTTACTTTTGCCATTGTAGCCTCTTCTCTCAGTACTGGTTTATGAGGCATGTACAATGTAGAAGACGCAGGGACCTGTGGGCTGCTCTGGTGCTATCTGACTATGCCCTGTTCTAGATACTCATGCATTATCTTCTCATACTCAATTTTCAGGTCTTTGTTTCTCCTGAGTTTTTGCTTGATGTTCTCGAGTGTTTTCTACTTGCCATCTCATTTGTATTGGACAGCTTGCCACCTGGAATCCATGGAACACCTACTTCGTATCGCCCATCACTTCTCTTCACAATGTTCCCTCGAAATTCAGAGCACACATCCAGCTGATCATCCTCCCGTTGGTCCTCTACTCCTGAAACATCAAGGAAGTACATTTGTACAGTTTCTCGTAGTCACTTGTCTCCCTAGTGAAAGTGCATGTGCTGTTTGCGTAGTCCTTTCTGCCATGAACAAACCAATGACTGTGGTTCCCTCGATGATTGGGTCCTCTGGTCAAACTTTGTACACCTTCTCTGTTTGGATCTCGCAGTAGGTGTCGTTTCCAAGTGTGAGGTGAATTGGGTACTCTTCACTTGAGGTCCTGTAAATATTTTTCCATGCAAGTGTTCATACTTCGCCTTTAGCTCTATCAGAGTTGGTGTCTTTATAATGGTTATCTGTATTTTCTCACTCACTTTATCATCAACATAATCTATCTATCTAACAACCAGCAAAGACTGTTTCTTTGTTCCGTTCATAGTGACGATTTGGTGTGACTCATGACTTACTGGTTTCAATCCTAGTCTGTAAATCTCTTCTTTTGAGACAGTGTTTTCCCCAGTGTCCTGTGCGGCCACAATTCCTTTTCCTGGAAAAACTGCCTCCTTGCTTCCATTGTTTTAACGACCTTGCACGCGTCTGCCAAGTTCTTTCCTATACTAATGCTTCTCCCTTTTTGGTCATACACCTCTACCCTCTCTGCATGCATCATCTACACTGTGTCTTTTCAACCACTGCTGAAGGTTGTTTACTTTTTTTTATCCCTGTTCTCCCAATTTTGCCGGTTCACGCTATATAATCAGGCCTCACTTGTAGTAGTTTGTTGACAGTGGACATCACCAACCCTGAAGCATGTCGGCTTTGCCCATTGTCAGCAATGCATCTTAATTTCTGCTCACGCTCTCATAAAATTCGTGAATCTTTAAGTAATTGGATCCTTTGACAACAGGAAGGTTCACTGTTTCTTCTACAGTCACATTCACAACAAGTTTGCTCTGGCCATACTCGGATTTCAGTGGCTTTGGGTTTGCTATCTTTGCGTGTACGTTTGGATTGACGATTTCCAACAGGTAGCCAAATTTCTCTTCTGCGCTGATTGATTTGTTTTGGACTTATGTAACAAACATCTTCTCAAATCTCACCCTGTTGGTGGGTGTTCGCTGGAATGGTGTTATTATCAATTTGGGCAGTTCTACTGTGGTTGAATGGGCTTCTTTCTCCAATTCGAGCCGTTTATGTGTCGCCTCTAATTCTGCATCAATTTTCTCCTGCCACATACGTCGCTTGTACACTCTTCAACACAAGTCAGTTAAACGGCAATCCTTTTCTCGCTGTTGTTCTTGTTTTGCTTCTAATTGTTTTCTTTCCATTTTCTTGTATATTTCCTTTTGTCTGTTGTTTAAGAACTTTGCAAGCTTTTCTTTCTCCACAAGAAATAATGATATACGTGGCCTTCACGTCCTTCTTCCATTGTCTCACTAATTGAGCAGATACACTGTACATCATGATCTATTTTCATTTCCTCTGCTTGTGAAATAAGATCCGATAACTTGCCCACGATTTTCTCCACTCTTCTGTTGGCAATATCCGTTTCTGTGTAATCCCTTAGTTTAATTAGCTTATCTGTTTCGTCCAGAAAGTACTTGAGTTTTTGTTTTTCCTTGTCTATTTCTTTCTCTAGTTGCTGTTCATCATCACAGTTGTGCCGCGTGTCCGCTTTTTCCTCACCGTCACTCATGGTTTCCAATTCCTTCACTCGTTGTATAATAGCCAGTAGAAGTCCGCAGTTATCCCATCCTCGGAGACCCAGGGGCGGTCAGTCGGGCCGGGAGAAATAGCGCGACAAAAGTTTTCAAGTACAGGCGGAAAAGCCCCTGGGTACCGACTCTCACCGGACCATTTCCAAACGGTCAAGCGAATGCTGGCTCCTGATTGGGCACAAAAAATGCTTTGTATTATTGTGCCCAATCGGCGAACAGCATCTCCTGAGTTCTTTTCGTGAGTTCGTACACGACGGCTATTATTTCGCCACAGTTGCCCGGTTCGTTCACCAAGCTTTCCTATGACCAGAAACAAAGGAACTACTGATGAGTCGAAAAACGTTTCGGATGCTATCAGCAGGAGCCGTTTTGCACTGAGAAAATTCTGTTTCTGACGGATCACAAGGCAACACAACAACTTTGCACGTGCATCACCCTTTTTGCATATATTTCTTTGCCGTCACTGCACGACTACCACGTGAAAAATGCCTAATTTCACACGTTTTGTGAAGGACGTAAACAAGCAATGACAAAATTTTCTTTCTCTTTATGAACTTGGATATGGTGGATAGAAATTTAATTCCAGAAGATTTCACTTGCATTTGACAAAGTAAGTGAGTTGGAATAGTCTAATCACGATAGAGACTGAAAAAATGTCAGTTCACTCTTCATGCGACGTTTTCGTGGTTGTTAGCTGTCGCGGCATATATTTAAGAAGGCGTGATCGATGCAAGCGTAAATACCTGTTGTAAGCTCGTCAAGCTTGTTTTTTTTGGAAAAGCGTCTTTAGTTTTCGTGTGGAAAGTGGTTGTCTTTACACTAGGCTGTTAAGTAAGACTTAAGAGCTGCTAAGTTTTACTTAACCAAAATTGCGCGTGCGAAGGCCTAAGCAAAATCTCAAGTAACTTTGCTTTGCATCTCATTAAAACCAACTTAGCAAACTTGCGGTTTCCAAGCTTTCAGAAAGGCGAAGCATGTCAATCAATCTTAATTACGTTGCGTGGGAAAAACTGAAGTAAAAAGGATAGGTTGTGTGTGAAGCTTTCTTTTACTTGAAGAATTTAAAATTTACTTGTCTTGAAATATTTGTTAGCTTATTTAGGCTCTAGTGTAAAGACTACCAGTATTTTGAAATGCAGCGTTTATATCAAACTGAAAGATTCCTGATTGCGTGCATTTCTTTGGTGCATGAGCGCGAGCCAGACAAGCCGTAATTGAGTCAATAGCCGTCGTGTACGAACTCACGAAAAGAACTCAGGAGATGCTGTTCGCCGATTGGGCACAATAATACAAAGCATTTTTTGTGCCCAATCAGGAGCCAGCATTCGCTTGACCGTTTGGAAATGGTCCGGTGAGAGTCGGTACCCAGGGGCTTTTCCGCCTGTACTTGAAAACTTTTGTCGCGCTATTTCTCCCGGCCCGACTGACCGCCCCTGGGTCTCCGAGGATGCAGTTATCCTGGTCGCGGCACCACTTTTGTACCGAATTTGTGGGGTACAAACAATTCACTCCTTTAAAATCACCTTTAGTTATAAACAAGCCTTTTACAGAGGCTCAGAGGCTGAGGCTGCGGCAAGTCATGGCATGGTTTGCGGTAGGCTGAGGACATGGCTGAAGATTATAAACAAACATAAAGTTGGCAATTCACACATTTACTAATCAAACAAGACTGCCTTGCATTTTCTTTATTGCTATCTAACTTAGGAATGAACCTTACAGATGTTCCAAAAATGTTTTGGAGTGCAGTTTTTTGAGAAAGTGTGAGAAATCAGTTGTCATCTTTTGAGAGTGTGAGATTGGTTTTACTATTGTGAGACTCGATCACGGCAAAGTCTCGACAAGGCAAGTCTGGAAGGTTCTATGGTAACTGCAGCAAGCAATTAGATTTTATAGTCACCAAAGTGACTTCCAAAGGATTGGATGCTATGGAGTGAGTGATGAGGCTTTAATTACTCTTCGCATTTTAAGGGATTTTAAAAATGTCTCTTCATACTGTTCATAGCTATCATTAACCTGTAATCCATAATGTCTTCTACAGCTGATGTCACTCCATATAATGGTTGATAGAAATGGAATTTTTCTGACAGCCCTGCTGTAGATGAATATACATTTTCACAAAATAATGATAATAATAATATTAATTCTGCTCTGCTTTTTTGACTGCACTGCATTTAATTTAGCAAAAACTGAATAATGAACTGGATGCCATCTTGGAAAGCCAGCCCAGACTTGATGCAAAAATGAACACCCTGCAGAATGTTATGTGAGTACACATGACTATAAGACAACAATCTTATTTAGCTTCTAATTAACTAAGCTGTAAGCACTTCACGGTGCGATCAGAGCTTCCTTTTGTCTTCTTGAGTGAGGTACCCCACGAGCAGAGGTTTCTCTTTTGCATGGCTTTTAGCATTTTAATACAAAGACGTTCGTGTGGCTTGTCTGTCACGTGGTCGGTATACAGGGCATAAAACAATACCGACTACACGACAGACAAGCAACTTGTGAGCAACTTCATAAATGCTGAACGCCATGCAAGAGGTACCACTCAAGAAGACAAAAGGAAGCTCTGTCTGAAACACGTACGTCAAACCTTTGAGGTCGCCACAGCCAAAATTTCTGGACTAGTCAATCTTGTTCTTTTTCTTCAAAGTAGTTTTTTTCTAGTACAAGCATCCAGTTATTAATAAACCAATGGTCATAACCTAGCCTGCTGCAGCAAGCATAGTAAGCTCGCGGCTATTAGGCCTGGGTTCAAGCAAGTGAGCAAGTGAAAAAAGGGCTTTGCTGACAGGGTGTCAACACTTAAGCAGTAAAAATGATTGTTTTTATCAAATGACACGGACTACAAATTCCTGTTACTGTGCCTAATCTTCTTGTTACTTAACAAATCGACCACAATTTTCCATGGTCTGCTCTCTTATAGACCATAGAAATAACATCATAAAATGTTCAAAACTCAAGTGGAACCACGAGCCACAGGCGAGTGGTTTCACTGCAAAGTTTTGAACATTTTATGGCATCATTTCTAAGGTCTGTAATAGTGTTGACCATGGAAAATTCTGGTTGATTTGTTTTTTACAATAAAGTTTAATTTTTAACAAGAAACTAAAAACAAAACAACCAGCACTGCGTGACATGTTATGTCATTTTTATGGTCTAAACTCTGTAGACCATAGCTCTCGACCATTATCTGCGTGTGAGAATTCGTTCTCAGTTATTGTAAAAAAAAACGTAATACATGTATTTTAAGGTTTTATGATAATGTTAACAACATCTCGACACCTTAAATATATATTCCCAGAACTTCCTGTAAAAAAGTCTACTACATAAGGAATTTGTGAAGTGAGTTCTTTGTAATGAATTTTGCATAATAATTATTTTTCAGTCCAAATCTGCAGCTGGTGATGAGAGATGCGCAGCATTTGCATACCATGATTTCCAACACTTCTGATTTAGCAGAAAAAGTCAGCAGCAAAGTACGACTTCTGGATCTTGTTAAGGTACTACTACTAACTGGTCAATAATATTTAAAATACAATTGAATCTTCATTAAGCAGCCCCTTTAGGGTACTGACAAGTAGCCACTACAGTGTATGAAGGCTGGCCACTCAATAGAGGTTCTTGGGAGGACCTTACAAAGGGGTAACTTTGACTAACAATGCAAAACCATAAAAACCCTTATGCAGTGTTTTTTTTTTAAATTATTATTTTAAGTTTTAATTACTGTAACTTAGTGGAACTTTTTAATAGCTATTTTTTTTAAAAATATTTTAGAACCGAGTTCAAGAAACAATAAAGCGAGTGGATGACATTCTTGATTTGAAGGTAACTAAATAAAATTGTTATTATAAACCTTTTTCTTTAGCAACGTTAGAGACGTTTTAGCTGATACTTTGTTTTATGTTACTTGCTTAGCAGTAATTAGGGCTGCAATAATGCACCAACACATCAATGAGCTGCAATATTTCTTCCCATGAATATTGGTACTTTGAGCAGATATCATGCCATATATTACGTAGACGATATTACACGGTGGCGCGAAGATATGAATTTTATTTTCGACTGGCAAAACAATATTTTATGAACGAGCGCAGTGAGTGAGTAAAATTTTGTTTTTGCCACGAGAAAATAAAATTCATATCTTCAAGCTGCTGTGTAATATCCTCTGTGTAACATATGGCATGATATCTGCTCAAAATACCAATATTCATATCATGGGAAGAAATATTGCAGCTCATTGATGTGTTGGTGCACCTACTATGTATTGTGTATTGTGGTCTTTGTACAGCAATCTATAGTATCATAATTATGACTGAGTCATTTGTCACTTTGTCACTGCAACTGTAGTGATGATCTATTTGTTATAAGTGGTTAGCAGTTGGATTTTGGACTTAGAGGGAGATGTTAAACTCTTGCTGTGATGTTGGTTCCATAGTCAATAAACATGAAAATGTTGCTGAAAAATAAACTTTGCATCCTTTCAAACTGTAATTTTTGTGATTATGCCAAGTTGCTGTTACTCAAAAGAAGGGATTTAGGTTGAAGCTGAAGAAAGGGGACTGTGCCCAAGTTCAGACAGAGATGATAGAATTTATTACCTTACCATTCCTGTTCTCAAGTAAACTTAAAATTTGGTTATTTCAAATGTAGTTGTGCAAGGATGGCAAAGTTATTTTACTCTTTCAAAAAAGCCCAATGCTTGGCAGAGTTGTTCTTTTGCTCAATAAACCTGTTGCTTTTTTTGACATTCCTTTTGTAACCGTCATCATAGTTTCCTAGGGTCCCTTTTTCTTCTTCATCAGCTTTATGCTACTGAAACCTAATGAGAAAATTCTGCAGCATTAAAAATTAATGCTTTCAATTTATTGCAGTACGCCTTTACATTATTCTATTTTACTGTTCCCTTAGCCTGACCTTAATAATTATTGTTTTTTTTCTTTTTGCACTGTGCTAGGCTTGTGTGGATGGTGTACAGACAGCACTAAACACGGAACACTATGAACAGGTATAAAAATTAAAAATAGTTGTTTCAGTGAGGAGGGTGCCATGTGCTCCACTTAATTTAGTTAACATTTATTGTTACTGATTATATATTTTTCATTTATCAAAGTCCCTTATACAGTTACATGTACAGGCAAACTACACATGTAGGTGCCTGCCACAATATCAGAGAGTACTGAGTTAAAATTAAGCCAATACACCTGGCTACAGAAGTCCTGTATTGAAACCTAAAGCCATTAATCACGCCTTTTATGCAAATGTCCTGTGGGTCATTCTCCTGTAAATCCTCAGCAAAATCAACACAAAAATTTTGTTTGTATTTACAGTCATCTCCCTTTATAGTGAACACCGTAGGGACCTTGAGTTAGTGTCCTCATTAGTGAGAGTCTGTAATAGTGGGAGATTATTTCAGTCAAACATCTGTAATTTATTTTTGCCCGGGATTTGGCTGCTGTCCAAATTATCGGGGTGTCGGCAGGGCAAGAGTTGATTCTACTTATTTTGGTTGTGGGAAGAGAAAAGCTTTTAAACAAGACATATTCATTTTGATGCTCTTGGTACTGTCGTCCCGTGGGTGTTGGGAGTTCGACAGGACTCCCTATTATGGCCTGTACAAGGAGACTCTGCTCAAAAGGC
This sequence comes from Porites lutea, assembly GCF_958299795.1. Classification (NCBI taxonomy): domain Eukaryota; kingdom Metazoa; phylum Cnidaria; class Anthozoa; order Scleractinia; family Poritidae; genus Porites; species Porites lutea. The sequence goes on from NC_133202.1 coordinate 15,500,936, forward strand.
CGAGTATCTTTCTCAGACTTGAGGTTTTTAAATGGTAAGATGTTCATGAGTTGAAGTGACTGAAAGGGTGGAGCGTATCTTCTGGTCTCCAGATTAGAGCATGAAATCTCCTGGATAATTGCTGAAGTTTTCAGTAGACTCGACTTTCCGACATCAGAGTGCCTACTATTATGTGTCATTTGAGCTAATTAAATGTTAGCATCAAAATTAAACCTCATAAACTCTGGTATGCCATTGTAATGATAATAATGTGATCGTTGAAAGTAAACCTATCAAGCAGGTCAAATGTTACAATGCCAACAACATGTTGAATGCACATTTTGTGTTATCACAAATTTGTGACAATTGGAGTGAACAAGTATTTTTTGCACAAATGATGTCATGTGAGGTGCCTTATGACATCATCTATCATCCCTTCCCTTTCAATTCTCAATATTTGAAGACGTGGGGGGTTAACAGCCCTGCATTTAGATACTTAAAAGGGCCTTTAATTAAATTCAGCGAAACAAAAAATTAATGAAGGGGGTACCTTTCCTGTCAAAAAACAGTACATAAAGGCAGTAAGGGGTTGGACCTAAGGGCAGAGCCTTTCTGATTTGCCCTGACACCTAGCCCCATCCTAGGCTTTTTCCATTGAAAGCATCCTATTCAATAGTTTATTGATTTAATTATTATTTCATTTTTGTTGAATTCTCCCATCAAAGGCAGCAGCTCACATTCACAGATATCTTAATCTTGATGCAGAGGTGCTAAAGGAAATCACGGGCGATTCAAAGGAAGGTAATTAAATCATTGTTTTTAATCTTCTCATATTTGGAAAGAAGAGTTGAATTTTAATTTTTTTTCTTCAAGATCACCTTAATTAGTTGCCCTTTCAACAGCAGTTATACATCTGTTTTTACTGTAATGTCAAGGGTTAACCCATTTATATATCTTAACATTGGTGTAGCTTTGCTTGTCTGTGAGAGAGGGAGAATCTTAGGCATGTCACCTCTCCCTCCCCCTCCTGCTTGTCCATCCGCCCCTCCCCCATCTCTTGAAAGACAATAACAAGCCTTTGTGTGGGTACATGCAGTTGTTGATTTGATTGTGCATTTTCCATCATTAATTGTTGGTTTTTCAGGCAAAATTGTCGCATATTATTGAGAATTGTTTGGTTGATAATTATAATGCTACTGGCAAGCTTAGGGCAGCCACAGCAATGATGGAAATGAGGAAATGAAAAAGCGGCAGGTTTAATAAGCAAAACAAAAACTCTGAACATGCAACACACTTTTTGGCAGATTTCTTTTTCGGCTTTGCACGACTGACATTGTCAAACTTGATTGGAATGGCAATCTCTAAGAGCATTGTTGCATCAATAGTGAACACGTCGTGACTTTGATTTCATCAGAAATACCCATTCCACACAGGGGCTCAATAATGTTAGGACAACCTACAGTTTTAGCTTTCAGCTACTACTTTTTTTATTTCACCCAGGTTCTGATTTAGCAGGAGCTTTTGCATTGCTTCATGAGGCAGAAACAAAACTGAAAAGAATAGTTCATGACAAGTTTGAGGCTGCCATACAGAATGGTGACAGGAACTCTGTTGAAAGGTACTGCTGCATGTACTCACATAGCAATTTACAATATTATTTTATTGGTGTTCTTATTGTGAAGTGCAGGGCGTTCATTAGGCATCTAAGATTGGAGAATTCTCTGTTTACTACGCGGAATTCTCCAGCTAACGTTCAGGTCCAGGTTGTTCAAAAGATGGATAGTACGATCCACTGGATAAATCACTATCCCTTGGAAAAGTATTTGGAAAACCAATTGCGCTATCCAATGGATAGAGATTTATCCGGAGGATAGCGTTATCCATCTTTTGAACAACAGGGGCCAGTAGTAGAGCCTATGACCATTTTTTATTCAGATGTAGAGCCTCTTTCAAAATATTTTCCACCTGTTAATGTTACACCTTTCTCCTGCCACTAGAAGTCTTAATGAAAACCCTGGAAGTGATATGAAACTATAATTTAAAGAGTTTTAAAGAGTGGTCATCAAATCTGCCAATATATTTTTAGGTTTTTCAAGATTTTTCCATTACTTGGGCAGCATCAAGTTGGGCTGGAGAAGTATGCAAAATATTTGTGTTCTCAGGTAATTTTAAATATGTTTTAAAACTTTGTATACATTGAACCATACACAAGCTGCATAACTCATATTAATTTTTCTCAAGAAGTTATTGAGACTGGTTTTGTTCTGGTTTTGTTTATGTTCCTCTAAGCTTTAATAGTTCAGGAATCAGAATTGGTTTTATTAACCTTCTTTGCTAAAATGCCATGATCTTACAATCGTATCACCTGAATGTATATTGGTCATTATTGGTTGTACTCGTTTCAAGGGATTGCTACCTTATTCCTGTTATTATACATTGTAGTCACCATCTGTCTTCTCATAAAGTATAATAAAACAATTATTAGATTCGGTTTTTGTGATATCCGGAATAATCAAGGTCTCGGTTAGTGTTATCAGCCTCAGCCTTCGGCTTCGGCTGATAACACTTACCTTGACCTTGATTATTCCAGATATCACAAAAACCTCATCCAATAATTGTTTATAATCTGGTCAGGCAATGCAGTAAATTGAGGGTAGATAGTAGTGAATATGTCTGCAATCAAGCCGTCTGGAATTCCAGAAATGAAGTACGTGTAGCTTTTTAGGCTAAAGGACTGCTCTGGCTAAACAAGTTTTCACTGATTGTAATAATGAGTTGTCATGGATGCTTTATTATTATTGTAAACGTGTTTTACAGATTGCTGCTCATTGTCAGAAAAATCTTGATCTTGCTGTTGCCGCCAAAGAATCTGGTGAGATTGTTGGGGGGGAGGGGTTTTTTGTATCTATTCAGGCTCCAGTTGTTTAAATGTTGGATAGTGCTATCCTCCAGATAAATCACTATCTAGCAGATAAATATTAGCATTAGGGTTAGGATTGATTAGTGAAATCCTTGTTGCATTATCCACTGGATAGAGATTTATCTTGTGGATAGTGTTATCACCCTTCTGAACAACTGGACCCAGATGTATGGTGCATTTGGTACATTTTAGCGCAAATAATGTTTTAAACGAATTTGGTTTACAGAACTGCTCTCTTCAGTTTTGGAAGCTATACAGAGAGGAATTTAAGCTATGCAGAGAGGAATTTAAGGAAATTTACTGTATGTGATAAGCTCTCACATTTTTTTGTTGTGGGGGCGGGGGAGGTACGCGCCCCTTTGGCTAACTCTGGCTAACTCCATCTGATGATTTTGTCAACAAGACTTTGGTAACTGGCCACTAAAACATTTATTGGTGGAAAGTGGCGGCTCAATGAGAGATTGCTTAATAAAGGTTTCACTGAATGTACATCAACAAATTATTGTGAGCTAAAACGAGCATGAGGAAAAAACTGTTAAATAACATAATTACCACTGTTCAAGACAATACATGTGGTTTGAAAAGTTTTAAAAAGTTTTGGAACAATTTAGTTCTATATAAGACGCAACATTAAGCTTTAAATTATTTCTTGATTACAGATCGTCACGCTAATGTTGTTTTTGCCAACTCACTAACTCTGTTGTTTGAGAACATCGCACGGATGGTGGAAGAGCATCAGCCCTTTGTAGAAACCTATTATGGTGAGTAATATGAAGCAGTCAAGTGATGATCAATCAGTTAATTTTTCAATCATTCCAGTCACCACATCTTATTGCTGCCTCTTGCTTGCAAACACATACACCTTTTTTTTAAAAAATGTAATGTACTTTATTAAGTGTCAATGTATTTAGCATGAAAGTACCAATTTCGGGACCCTGGATTCAAACTGGAAATCCAACTCGTGACATCCCGCTCTGCATTCATGCGCTCTACAGACTGAGCTAATCCTGCCATAGTTAATACATGGATGCATTTGAAAGGCAGTACATGTACCATTGATGAATGGACCTCAGCCCCCCAATCTTCCTATCACCAATAGAAGGGTACGGGGCAGGTGCTGCAGGCACAAACTGAGGGAGTCGTGAGTGAGTGAGTGTGGAAGGTATCTATGACAACCCTTTGAGTGGCAATAGAAAGGCACCATCACACCGAGAACCTTTGTGAACCTTAGTTTTGACAGATCGAAACACACCAATGATATTATGAGTCTTCATAACCAAAAACATCACAGCTTAACTGACAGTAACTGACAGACAACAAATAACACTGCAACTTAATTGACCAATCAGGTCAGTAACCAGAGTTTAATCCCATGATACAACTCACTTTGACCCTGAAGATGAATACCGCACAGGTTGTTAAAATGTCAGTCACCCTCAACGACAGTCCTATTCAGGACTTCATTCGCCTGGATGATCAAACTCAACCTACATGTACTTAATATAGTTTGTAGATACTTGCCAAGACACATCCAGAGGGACTGGGAGCAAAACAACTAAAATGACTGCATGTGAAATGCAATATGAGTAACATAAATTGATCTCAATAAAGGTGCTATAAAATTACTGAGGCCTTGCAAATCCCCTAGGACTGCCCTGCATATTATAGACTGTTCACAGAAACTGTAAACCTCTTCTCTCTAAGATCCCTTCTCGAAGCCTAGACCTTTTACCCAAACAGGGGATTGCCTTTTCCCATTAGTAATAATTATTACTTATTTTTTTTCAAACCTGATTATGCATTTTTTTTCATTGTAAGGTCCAGGAAAAATGTTTATCCTGCTACAATCTATGCAGGTATGTCTTAAGGATGGTTATTGCTTCAGAGACCAAGTAAACAAGAACAAGATCTGATTTGTGAGCTGAGAAAGTGTCTGTGAAATTGTAATTATATTTATTAATTATAAATTAATTAATTTATTAATTATATTTATTTTTTAGGCTGAGTGTGACAAACAGGCAAATCAAATAGTGGACCAGTTTTTAAAAAAGAGGCAGTTTAAAGAAAAGGTACCTGAAATTATTGATGATTTCTTTCTTTATGAAAATGAACCAGTGCATAGTTAGTGGAGCATTAAATTACCAAAGACTGCTTAATTATGCACAATGTGGTGGTTAGCAGTTTTGGTGAGAAAAAAAAAAAAGACAGAAAATGCCAACAAGCTTGTTAAGGTGGCTGATCAAAATAGTGTGGCATTTTTAGTTCTTTTCCTTTGAAGAAACAAGTTGATTGATTAAGTTTTTAACAGGGCAGGGATCCACTTGTCCTATGGGCAAGTCAATCTTACTAATTTTCACTTACCCCCACTAGTACATAATTACTGTGCCAGATACAGAGTCACTACTGGAATTGACCAACGTTGTCAATTCCAGAGCAGTAGCGTTAGAAAGCAGATATGCACTTAGATTTTAAATTGATTCATGCTTCCAACTAATTGTGTAACTCATGCATCTTGCAGTCTTCAGATTTGAAATAAAGTAAACACCCGCATATAAGAACAAATGGATTAAGAACACCCGGCTGAAATTTGGCCAATAAAGCCCCATTTTTATAAGAACAAGATCAGCCTGAAAATTGTAACATGTTCTTATAAAATGAAAAAAGTGTCATAATTTCAAAACATGTAAGTTTATGTTTGCTGTCAGATAACTTCTTTTGTTAATATAATCAAATTACAGGATAATTATTTATTTTAGTTTTCTAAAATATGCTAAATATACCTCAAGCAACATGTTTTAGATAGTATTACTAAATAAAAATGGAAGAACATTTTAAGAACATTTTGAAGCTGATTTGTCATTAAGCACCCGATAAATGAGAACTCAATCAGCCCGACCTCCGAAATCGAGTGTCCTTATAATTTATGCGGGTGTTTACTGTAGTTTCTGTCTGACTGGAAGTTATCACTTACTAAGCTGACACTTTTAGAGAGATTCACGGGACCACCAAGCTAATTTTACTTGCCCCCATTGGGCCACCAAACTTCTATTTTTACTTGACCAACATCATAATTTTCCTGCTCCGGGCAATCAGACCTGGGTTTTTTCCTGCGCTGCAGTAATTTCAATTGTTAATTGTTTTTTGAAAATGCGTGATGGCTTTGAACCCTTGATACATGTAGTTTGAATACATAAAAGCTGAAAGTTGCATTGTCTTGGTGAGATCTACAAAATTAAAAAGAAGTTGTACTGATCTGATTGATTTATTATGTACTCTTTTTATTTGCAGTTTAAATCAGTACAGAGCAGTCAAACATTGAAAAGTTCTTCCGCACATATGGAAAGGTGGGCTGTACTGCATATATAGTGCAAAAAAAAAACCTGACTTTGTTTCCAAAAATTTAATGCTAACGAGCAGCTTCGCGAAGACGCGAGGCTGCGTGCTAGGCAGCAACATAATAAAGCCTTGCGCGAAAGTTCCAAGGTAGAATGAATCTCGAAGGGGTGTAACGTTAAGGTAGTGTAAGTAACTTTTTTGACGTAATTCAGAACAGAGAATGCATTGTTTTCGAGCGAACAGGTTCATAGTATAATGCGTGAGTGCGTTTCATGACGGTAAATGACGAACACATGACTAACCTGCAGCCTGCATTCTCGTAATTTATGGTAATTCATGACATTTCTAAACAAATTGAACAGCGCGCGCGTATAGGTGAAATCTTTGCTCGTTGGCACTTAGCGATAGCTATAACTAGTATACGGTAGTTATTGCGTGTGAGTTTTTCAGTTGTTTAGACAAAAAATCGGTCCTGATGTTTGGTGACGAGGCAAGAGGGCAGCGTGGCCAAGTGGTGAGAGCAATTCAGAGGCCCTTAGTTTGAGTTCTGCCCTGACTGCTAGCTGGATTTGTTCACGGTAGTCCCAAGTTCAGGTCCTCTATCACACTTGTAAATACAGGGTTCGTACAGGGTCTTGAATTCTTGAAAAAGTCTGGAAAAAATGGTAAAAGTCTGGGGTGTTTTTCAAAGCTACAACAAATGCCTTATAAGTGAATTTTTGGCGCTTTGGTCAAATCTTATTCAGTCTCTCTGTGCGTTTGCAGTACATGGTGAAAAAAGCTTTGTTCCTGCCTTTTTAAAGATCTGTATTGATCATCTATTTGATAACCTTGAGTCTGGAAAAAGAAATAATTGTTTTGGAAAAATCTCTGCGAAACCTGTAAATAGCCAACAGGTTTGCCTACGGTCTTGGTTGGGATTCTTAACCCCATTAGGTTAAGTTAAATTAGTTTTTTCAGGCATTTGCCCGGCCCCACTAGCATTAGTGTTATAAATACTGCAGAGGATAAGTAACTTAATATTTATTTCATTTCATTTTTTGTTATTTCACATGTGGTGATTGTTTTAAGATTTGACGAAGGCAGGATAAGTGAAACATTAATCCATTCACTTCTAATAAGGCTAAAAAAATTATGGAATTTTTCAAATGAATTTTAGCAAAATCCTAAGAAATAAATAGTACTATGCAAGAGTCGTGCCGAAAAGATTTCATTTGCACGGTAACACCATAGGTTTTTTCCCCACAGAATCAAAAGTTAGAGTCACTGACAGACTTGCCACAATGTGGTCTAGGAGTTAAAACTCAAGGTTATTGGCCATGGTAGCCTAGTTAATGATGTACAGGCTCATAACGTGTCTCTCAGGCTTGGACCTTAATTTAACTGAGTTGATTTGTCATCTAACAATTTTTCAGAAGATTATGCGTTGCTTTCAATAGGACTTGTCAACCACCAGAGTCTAATAAATGGAGGGATAAGAGGGGTGGTAGCCCTTGCAATTCTAGTAGAGTAACCTTTCAACTAAACACCAAAATTATTTGTTTTTGTTTTTTTTTTAATTGAAAGCTTAATGTACAAGAATTGCAAGGGCTGCCACCTCTCTTATCTTGCTCAGACATATATTTTAAAAGTTATTAATATCTCTGTTTGTTATTTATGTTTACTTTTTATGTAACTTTTTTGTATCCCATGTTCAAGGATGGCCTCCTCTGCAGGCAACTGGGCTCCTATTGTAACGGTTACACTGACCCTCAGTGGAGTCTGAGCACAAGAAAAGGAGAAAACAATGTGGTGGATCACTGTCACTCCTTGTTCTCTCCCCATTCTCCCACTCGTTCTCTAAAACAGAACAGTGAAGCCTGCGGAGGAGGCTAATTCAAGGAGTGATACAGTGGAACCTCCATATAACGAAGGGCCAAGGGACTGGCAAAATCTGTTCGCTGTAACGAGGTTTCGTTATATCGAGGTTCTTTTTCATATATTTTACTATTATTGGGGTTAAGAAGACTGTTCGCTATACCGAGGACTTTGTTATAGAGGTTCGTTATATCGAGGTTCCACTGTATTTTGTTTTTCAGATATGATCCAAGAGAGCTTGATGTTGTTTTAAGAGAAGTTGTCATCATGAATTCAAGGGCTGAGATGTATTTAAAGTTTATTGAAAAACGGATCTCGGTAAGAACCTTTTATGTAGAATATTTTCACCGTTCATCCCTAGCCCATTACCCGTCATGCAGAACGACGTCCCTTTTACCGCTTTTAATTTCGTTGTGCAAGGGGAAGAGGTCTTTCAAACCATACCAGAACGAGCATCAAGGAAAACGAATTCGAATATCCTGTTGTTGGGTTTATGACTCTTTCTTGGAACTGGTATTAATGACCATAGAAATTAAAGAATGCTTAGGGGACATTAGTTTGGAAATTATTTTCGTTTTGTATTTTCAGGATGATATGGAGAATATTCCTGAAATGGAAAGAACTGAAGGTAGCTATTAAATAATTAAATGTGTAGGTCCAGAAAATATCCATACCTCCCCCACGCAGGGCAACAGAAATTCCGAGGGGAGGCGGGGCCCAAAAGGAGGCACTTTCCGTAAGGGTGAGGGGGGGGGGGGGGGGGGGGCTTCTTGAGGACTTTTTTCCAGGGGCATCTTAGTTATTAAAAATGAACAGCTGCCCTGTTGAGCAAGATATCAGTTTTTTTGGTAAAACAGTGATTCAAGACAAGAATTATTGTTTACGTTGACGATCTTTTATTTACGGTCGGCTGAATCCTTTTTTCATGCCTTACGCGATAGTTTGTGTAAAACTATTGTCATCGGCTCATGAATAAATGATATATTTTTGGTTCTTTATATTTTGGCTGATTAGATCTCTTTTTCTAGCGATCCAACGTTTACACTGGCAGGATCTTCGTCCACGGTTTTTGCAGTTAATTTAATCCTTTATTATATATTGTGGTACCAACCGTAATGTGGTCTTGACTTCTTCTAACATGCTTTTAACTGAAAGGAAGCCATTGAAGTTCACTCGGCGTTTAGTTTGAAAGTTACTGGTTATTCTAAAGCTGGTTAGGTATCATTCGTCTCAAGTAACGTATCGCCTCCATGTTTCTTAGTGACTTACAGTTAATTATTAACCAAGAAATACTTAATTAAGATTATTAGACACAGTATCTCTTTATCAAAGAAACTATTATCTTTCTCAAATAGTATAGTGCAACGGCAATTTTGACGGAAAAATTATTTTCAGGAGGTCTCAAACCAAGTTGGAAAATTACCAAAATTCCAGGGGGTGGGGGGTCTAAAGCAAAGTGCCCTATGTGGAGAAGTATGGCTATTTTTTGGAACAACATAATATGTATCCATTTTCCACATGAATGAATTCTATTAAGAATCGCCAGTTCCCGCTATTTCCCATGTTTATTGTCCCTGTAAGTTTTAAACAGAACACCAGTCCTAAGGGGTTTAAGCACAGTACTCTGATATTTATCTGTTTATTCCTTCCCAAGAACTGTTAGGAATTCAGGACAAAGTTATATCCAATTGTGATCTCAGCAGAAGAATGCAGGTAATCATACTTTCATTTAGATAAGATAATAATAATAGTAATTTTATTGATAACAAAGTTAACTACAAAATCCTATTTACAATTAATTTTGCTTTAAAAAAAATTAGTCAAAGCTCTATTTACAATTCCTTTCGATTAAAAAAGCACTTAGTTTCAATTAACATTTCATTTCAATAATAATAATAATAAAAATTTGGTCTAAGGAGCAGGATGTTGAGATGAATAAAATCTCAGATGTGCGATCGAGTGATGTTTTGAAAGGGGATGCAGAAGGATCTGCTATCCAGCGCGCTGAATATTGTGTGCACATTCAGCCACAACAAATTAAGTGACTCTCTTTACCCTTTTGTCCTTTTTGTTAAGTGGGTTAGCCTTCATTAGTTTTAGGATTCTTTTTGAAGTATTTTTTAAAGTTTATTCTAGATATGATTCAGGATATCAGCAATTTTCCCCTGATGAATTCCTGCAGAGCAACATAGGTTACTTTGAGCTCATTAGGGCTAATTTTCTATGCATTCAAACGTGACTCTGCATGTAATTTATGTTTTTTATGTCTTAACGGTGTTGCTGCTGGAAATGTATATAATGGGCGATGTATAGAGTTATGATCATTTAATATTTAAAATAATTGCTCTAGGTCTCAAAATTCAGCTTTATATCAATGAATTATTCTGTTTTCAAAAAGACTAACGGCATTGCTTTCCTGGGAAAAATCCAAGCAAAGTTATAATAAGAGTTTTCAATTTTAGAATTTTCGAGTTCTTACCTTTTTTTCATTTAATCGTTTAATCTAATTCTATTTCAGCGGCAATAGTGAATAAGAAGTCACTCTCTTGTTGTTTATTGTTTTTACATGCCCTACACTATTAATATTAAAAAGCCCTCACGATTCCTTTTTCGGAGATTCAAAGTACTTAAGTAGTAGAGGCAATTTTTGTTTATGATAAACATTTTTTTTCCAGGAGTTGATTGGAAACTATATTTTCATGGAAGAGTATTTTATGAGAGAAACTGTTATGAAGGTGAGTTGTGCAATGTTTGATGTAATAAGAGTTTTTCCCTCAAATGCGTGGACGCATTCATCCCTAGCCTCTTATGACTATTTCACCATAAGGTACTACTGAATTCTCTATTCTGCATCCAGTTGAAACCCTTCTCAGTTACTTTTTGCTTATTTTAAAGGGTATTTTCATATGTTTTTATTGTTTGTTGTCAGTAACAAGGTTTGCGTTCATAGAAAACGAACTCGTGAATGCGACATTTACATTCACGGCAGCCGGAATTTTTCTTGGTTTTATCATTTCTATTTTATCTCATCATACCTTCGCTATTTTCTACACAATGTACCCACGAGTTCCCCATAGTTTTTACTTTGATTTTGTTTCTTCTGATAGGCTGTCAAAATGGATGTGTCGGAGGGTGGTGACGATGAAGCAGTTACTTCCAGTATGGTGGATGATGTTTTTTTTATTGTACAGAAGGCTGTCAGGTGAGAAAGCACAATCTTCAAATCCTGAGTTGAAAATATCAGAGTATCCTAGGGCACAATACAGTGAAAGTCGAATCCTCATGTTCTGGACTGTGGTTTGACTTTTAACAGGGCTCTAATCTGTGTTTTTAAAGCTACAGTTCACTGCGCCTAGATTTCCTCTACAGACTGTGCTATTTTATGTGTCATTGTCTGTGTAAGTTGACGCTGACATGTTAAATTATTTCCCTGTAATAGACGTGCTTTGTCCAGCTCTAGTGTTGATGGAACATGCGCAATGTTGAATCACGCGTGGTAGGTACCCTCTTATGTTATTACTTGTGATTCTATGCACTCTATTATTAAGTCTCCTACTAAGCAATAGTTTCTCGTGGCACTGTTTGTTATTCTGTGCAAAGTTTCTCAAGAACTTTTAGGGAATGAGCGGACTATTTCGGCAAAAGAAATGAGGGCAACTTTTACTTGCAGACTATACTCTACTAAGCCGTACTTCCTCAGTGCAGGACTGTTAGGGCATGGATCTACAGGTGTACCCAACAACGGTCTCCTTCTAAAAACATAGAAAACACTTTTTAGGCTATCCAAAGCACTTTTAGAAATCTCTAGAATTGCTTTCTCAGCAGTACTATAAAACTTGTATCTGTTAGGTCATCCTAGGGGAACTTGAGTCTTTTCGAAATTTCAAGGGCTTCAGTATTATTTTCCGGAAAATTTTTGATGCATTTTAATGTGTTGCGAAAGTGAGAATTTTTCTGATTCCTCTCTCCATCACATTTTTGAATCCGAACATTTTTGGTTTCCCTTTTGTAAGAAAAATAGCCTAACCTGGGTAGTGAAATGTGAAAAATAAAACTTCAGAAAATTGCAGGGAATTTACTAGATAAGCTTCGAAAATTGTACATGAATGGAATGTTCATCTAGACATTTTAAGCTTTCGTCAAGTTATAGGAAATTCTAGGCAATGTTTGCCTCATCGAACAGATATTTTACAGACAACAGTCGTTGGGTGTTCCTGATTCTATGAAGCCTGTTACTGGGGTTCAACAGTTTCTGTTATTACATGCTCACCGTAAGTCTATAAGATCAAGCTAAGTTCCTATTTACCCCCGTAGATACACCGCAATCTTATTGCATACACCATTTCAGCTTCCTTTTATAGAAATCTTTTTTCTTCTTTAGTCCGATTTAAGAAGGTGTTTTGCTTCATATTGTTATACATTGTAGAAGTTGATAGTCCTGCCAGCAGCGCACTTTTTTTTGTTTTGTTTTTCTTGTATGTATGTATTCTCGTTAACTGACAAACTTTAATTAACTCAAATAAACTTGTTGGAGTTAAGCTAATTTCTTTCTTTTTTTTTTTTTTAACTCTTGCTCGTAGCGCTCTCCTATCATCTGATTACCGTGACGTTTTAACGTCGAGATTAAAAGCAGGATTTCCATCTGGGAGGTACGAACTGTGTTCTTCTGGTTGTGTTTTATTGTCAGTTTGTTTTGTTTTGTTTTTTGACTGTGCGAGCGCAGGGCGAGAAAACAAGCGCGAACTATTCTTTCCCCACCCCTACCCCCTTGCGCTTCAGGTCAATAAATCTTCCGCGGCCGGTTTCATATTCTTACGCGCTGGACAATGTCTACTAGTAGCGTAGCGTCCGGCCTGGAGAAACCAGTGCTCATAAGGTAGACGATCCCTAAAGAGAAAATAGAGGAACTGTGAACAGGCTAATCTCGCACCAAAATATCTTGAGTTCTTATCTTTCGTTTTTGCTAGTATTGATTTATCTGGAATGTTACAAGGCAAGATTCAAGTTGGTTATTCCTCAACCGCGGAGAATGCAGCAGCAAGAAAGGCTTTTCTTGTAAGTTTTTGTTGCCTTCTTGAGTTTTATTTTGGTTGTTTTCTTTAAAGTAGTGGAAAAAGAAGCGGCGGGAGATTTTGCAGCGAAACAACAAAAGTATCAACAACAACAACATTTACATTACATCCGTTACATTTTACGATAGTTAATGGAAAGAAAAAAACAGTGTTACATGGAAACGATATGTTGTGATTAAATGATGTCCAGGAGCTAAACTAACAAACGTTTTCGTGCTAGCTCCTAGCTATAAAGAGATATTAACCCGGTGATGACAAGTTTAATAGTAGCAAAGAAAAAGACTATAATAAAGACATATGAATAAATAACACACACACTATACACTGTATGGAGGAAAGAACGGATATGGTCAATTTTCAGATTTTTTAATAGGTTTTGTTCCAGTAAGCAACAAACAAAAGGCGCAGAAACTCCAAACCAAAGCAATTATATTGAGAAACTGTGTTTCGACATTCACTGGACGAATTACCCTAAAAGCACTGTTCTTCTAGGCAAAGGAAAGGGAAGAAACAATTGCTGTTAAACCTACCCTTTTGTCGTGGTTGGCTGTGGTTCATTGCGAAATTTTATGACCATGCTGTTTTTTGTTTTGTTTTAGGTCACACTAAACAATCTTGAAGTTAGCAGTGATAATATTCAGAAACTGAAGAAAGATCTTGAGGTATGGTTAAAACTGAAGAGTGAATTTTTATAATATTATTGACCAGACTTAATATTCTGTTTATACAAAAGGGAATACAGAAAACGATCGGTTAGTGATGAAATATATACAGTTGTATTTTCATATGTTGTACTACTGTGAACGGTTTGAACCCAGGAGTCATAGGTAGGTTTAGTATGATCGTCCGGGTGAACGAACGATTATTGGCTTGGTAGCCAATAACGTCACGGCTTTACTCACAGACGACCAATAACATCACGACTAAATTGACCAATCACGTCAATAACCAGAGAGTTTAATACCATCAACTGACGTGATACAACTCACTTTGACCCTGAAAATGACTACCACACAGTCAGTCACTGTTAACAATAGTCGTATTCAGGACTACACTCACCCGTACGATCATACTCAACCTTCTTACATATTGTACTTACATAATTTTCTCCTAATTTGTCTCCGCTCAAGATTGAATGTGATAGGAACCTCGCTCTTGGAGAACCGGCAAAGCTTAAGTTAGAGGTAAATTCATTTAGTATTTGCTGTGAACTAATTCCACGTAAATACAGAAACACTATTTGAGGAAGACACATGACATGATATCTTCACGCCGGTGATAGGCTGACAAAACAGCCTGGTTGAAGGGAATTTTCAACCAATCAGAAGCACTACCCAGGTCAGGGCAGTGACATGTCGTCAGTTCGGAATTTCTGCGTTCGTTCCTCAGGCGTTATTTCGATAGAAACCGTTGATGTCGTCGTGAAATGCCGGCTGTTTTCTCAAGCTGCGCTGGCGGAAAACTGTTTACGTGGGATTGAAATTAGAACTTGCAAAGTCTGTACAAGATGTTTAGCTTGTACGGGGAGCAGTAACAGGCGCGGGCAAGAAAAAGGAGAAGAGACCCTAGAAGAGGTTTCGAAGTTGTCTTCTCTCGCTAGTACACCCTGGTCGGTCCGCTGCCTCTCTTCTCTGGTCACTGTCAGAAAGATTAATAAAACTATTTCACGGCCTTTCGCTGAGTTGTGAAAAACCCGCCGGTCAGCTCTAATCCTGGGTTAACTGTAAACGGAGCATGTGAGTTGTCATGGCAACTAACCTAAGATTTGCACCAGTTGGACCGTCGAACTCGGCCCTGGGGTCGTCCCGGTATAACTTTTCGGGCCCCCCATTTAGATTTCAATTAATATAAAGAATAAACACGCTGGTCGTACCGAACAAGCCAGGCCACTTATTTTGATAGTTTTATCATGTTATCTCCAAGACTATTGCAACCACAATCTTGAATGTAAGTAGCAACAGCTTTCCTGGGCTGGTAATTATCGAGACTTCCGAGAAATGGGCCCCTGATCCTCTCAATTTTCGTCAAATTCCTGGCAAATTCCTATTTTATTTTGTTTGTGTTGTCTTCCACATCCAGAGCTGCCTCGCAGACTTCATGAACACGTCGAATATCTTCAAGGATTTACTTCAAGTAGGTGCCTTTTTTGTCTTTCTTTTACCATGTCAGCTGTAGTAATGTTTTAACCCCATATACATCGGGTTAGAATTCGGATTTATCTCGCTTGTGCCATTCATTTCTAGTTAGTTTTGTTTTGTGCCAGCCCGCGCTAACCGGTTAACTGTCGCACAGCTTGTGCTTTACAATTAGTATGTTAAATTAAACTCGTCTCTTTAGTCTTAGTAGTAATGTTGGATGAAACCAAGACGAAATAATAGAGACGTTGAGATTCTAAGACGAGTACAACAACAAGTACGAGATTTTCTCAATACTAAGTAGGACACGCGTGAACCAGCGTCATTTTGTCATTTTGGCGGGAAAACGTGATAGCGGTCGTCACTCTTCTACGAGTTTTAGCGAGAATGTTGAAGTGGCGGGAACAAGTTATCAAATGTTAAACGTTTTATCATTTTGCGATCGGGAGACGGTGTAACCTACTTCACTAAAAGTAACTGTGTTAACTTTTCGAGTGAAAAATGGTAAAATGAAGCTGTCCGGGGAGTCAATATTTTGGGAATACGCTAAAAAAACTTGAAGTCAAATCTCGTACTCGTAGTCGTTGTCGTCCTTGAGTCTAAAGTCTCTAATAGGGAGCTTTAGGGAGCTTTAGCATCGACGACGGCCGTCGTCGTTGCTATAGGGACTGGTCAAAAAGTATAGGTGGGGGTGGGCCGAAGCAGAGAGGGGGTGGGTCATGAGGTTTTGAGCCTTGTGCAAGGGGTGGGTCGTGCAATTTTTAGCTACCCTTAGGGGGTGGGTCACCCTATTTTATTACATAGATAGGCACTAACTACTAACGAGACAGTTGACTACACTTGTTATATAAAACACAGCCAGCTGGAATTATTGCTAAAATACTCACAAACCTGTTGTGCGAGAAAGTACAAAAGGGTGACAGGCCGCACATCTATACGGGCGTGGAACCCTCTGTTAACCTTTTTTTTTGCTCTTACGAGCATGTCCTTTAATGATTTTCCATTTTTGTAAGGAAACGATTGGTGGTTCTTTAAAAATTTATTGAGGTTACATTTGGTTTTGTATAAGATTCCATTTTTTCATTCAAGCTTCCTTTATAGTAGACACTGAGGGCTAGTATTGTGTCACGAATGGCAATATTTCTTTTTCCTCCTTGTTGTTTTGTTTTAGGAGTTTAGACTCCCTTTTGTGAATTTTATTTCTGATAGTATGTTTTCTGTCAAAGTTTGTGAGTAGCCTCCATCCATCAAGCGTTATTTTTTAAATTTGAATTATTTTCCTCAAAGGTTGTTTCTGAGGAGTTTTTTCGTAGGATTCTCAAGGATTCTCCTTTGACAAATCCTTTTTTCAACATTTGGAGAGTGACACGAGGTGAAATGTGTGTGCAAGAAGGTTTGCCTTTGTTAAAAATGTGTCTTTGCATCAAGGATAGATTTTTCCTTGAATCTTGTACCTTTGTATACAACCGTGTCTAAAAACGCATTCTCAGTGTCAAATGTTTTGGCCGTGAATTCAATAGTTGGGTGATGTAAGTTTGTTTGTTCAATGAAGGCTTCGATGTCTGGTTTACTCATGTCCCATAGGGCAAAGATATCGTGTACGTAGCATTTCCAAACTGTTGTTCTAAAGACAGTTTTACCTAGAGTTGTTGTTTCAATGTCATGAAAATATTGGCAAAGGAATCAAATCTGCTGTCTTTGTGCCCATGGCAGTTCCATGGTTTTGTAGGTAGTGCTTTCCATTGAAGTGGAAGAAATTTTCTTTCAGGATCGATTAATCTAAGCATTTCCAGCAAGTAATGTGTAGGAATGGGTTATCTTTGTAGAGATTTTCATATGCTTTGTGACAGATAATTTCAATACCCTCGTTTTGCTGTATATTTGTGTCAAGACTCATAACGTCCATCGAAACAAGGAATGTTCAGTTTTTCCCATTTGTCTTTTCAGTGAAAGGTATGATTTCTGTGATTTTGATATTGGTTGTAGCAGTGTATCAACAAATTTTGTCAAGCACAGAACAAGGTTTTATTGGATTATTAAGAGGAAACCAAACATCCATGTTTTAACTAGGGGGTGGGTCATGCAATTTCCAACCTTGCTTTAGGGGTGGGTCAGTCATTTTTGTGCCGAAGGGAGGGGGTGGGTCATCTGTTTTTTATCAACCACATTTCCAAATGCTCCACCCCCCCCCCCCCCCTATACTTTTTGACCAGTCCCTAAAGCTCCCTTTTAGCAACGACGACGGCGACGGCAACCAGGACGTCAAAAAAGCAATAGGTTTATTACGCAAAACAACAACTTTGCACGTGCATCACGCTTTTTTGTACGTTTCTTCGCCGTCCTTGCTCGACTACGACGTGAAAATGCCTAATTGCAAGTTTTCTGGAGGACGTAAACAAGCGACGACGAATCTCTTTTTCTCTCTCTAAACTTGAGTGCGGTCCTCAAGAAATCAACTCCAGGGAAATTTGCCTACATTTGCCATTTTCACCAGATTGAAATAAACCCGACAAGGATTGAAGAAACGGGAAGTCATTTTAAAACTGATGTTTTCGCTGCCGTTGCCGTGGTCGATGCTAAAGCTCCCTAATGTGACAGGGAAGGAAACGCCTAGTCTAGCCCTTTTCACCGAAGTTATTTTCAGACCAATTAAACGCTTGAATTAACCGAAAGTCGGGTTCCGGAGAGGTCCGCAAACTTTTATTCAGCGTTGTCAATATAGAATTAAACAGTCTGCATTTTTTCCTTTGAGGCACTTGGACCTGATGACTTTTCAAACAATCGATTGAAATTTGCGGATATCCCAGAGATCAGACTTAATTACAACCTCTAAAAACAACTAACGGAAATTCGTATATCCCGGCCAACGCGCTAAGATTCCCTCTCTGTGTCATTACTCTCTCCAGCGACGGATCCAGGGAAGTCCCCCCCCCCCCCCCCCACCTCATTTTTGAACCAAACTGAGGCCGGAAGGGCCGAAAAAAGACCGCCCTCTCTTTATCTCAGGGTCTGGATGACCGGGGGCCCCCCTTATCCGTAGGTCTGGATCCGGCACTGCTCTCTTGATGAAACCAATGTAGCACTGAACAATTGACTAGCCTGTTAATCTCAACGCCTGGAACATGCTAGCAATTGACCCGTTGAAGACATTACAAATGAACACTGGCAATTCCTTTAAAACACAGGAGCGAGGGATCCCTCAAATGGTTTACGAATGAATATTAGCAGTTCTTTCCAAATATGCACTCAGAGTTACTTACATAGACAATATTTTTTTTCACTCCGAAATCTCTCTCCTGCCATCAGATTAGCAGACTACCTCATGACTAGTTCTTTCCCGGCACATTCAAGGCTATCTTCAAAAAGGTTCTTTTTTATTTGTAGGGCGGAGTATATCAGCTTTGTTCCACTGCCGTCATACCAAGACTGAAACCTCTCATCGATGGCTTCAACTCAACAAGTCACAATATATCTGAGGTAAGTAATTAATGATATTGATGAATTAAATGGCAAAATGGTAATAAAATAAAACATGAAATAAAAAATAGACGTAAGTGCTGGTCTGTTTCACACGTAAGGAAAGTAAACTGATGGTCAAAAGAGAGTTGGAAAATTTAAAACTCATTTATGAAATAAGAAATCAAGAAGGATATACGGTGATTCACTGGAAAATTAAATTTTATTCAGAGGTCCCCATTGGATTCATACTTTTGACACTATTGAAACCATTCTTACACTCTAGCAAACTCAGCTACTTAGGCAGAATCATGCAAGTTTCCCCTGCGACACGTCATGCAAGCGCGGGAAACGCTAACGATACAATACAATACAATATTCTTTATTTAACGAAGGTGACGTAATAACCCAATGAGTTATCTAACTTACGGCCTTCACAACAATACAAAATACACATATAAAAACAATGCCTAATCAGTAATATACGACTACAACAAGCGAAAAAATAGAACTAGACAAATGTATGGTTTAACAAGATATAAGATGATATAAACTAATTACCTTCTAATACAGTTACAATAAAGAGAAAAACGACAATCATAACACATTAATTCTTCAAGATGAGAAACGTTACTAGCAAACTTAGGGAATAAGATAAAGAGTTTATGCTTAAAATTATTTAATCTAGATGAATATATAATACAAGAAGGAGATATACACGCTATTTGCTTAAGATCAGTGTCAAGGCAATTAAAAAGAGTGGCAGCAGAGTAAGCAAATGTGCGCTTTCCAGCATTAGACCGAGGGTATGGAACTTGAAGATTAAAAGCACAAGCTCTGGTGCTAAACAATGCAAGAGCCGCGCGGGGGAAATCGTTCCCTGTGCCATACATGTAACGCGCAGGAACACCAACTACTTGCAAACGCAGAAAACGAGAAGTGTCTATTTCAGGTAAAGATTTCAAACATGAAACAAACGCTGAGTCATGGGCCGAGTGATGAGTGCGAAACTTGTAGGATTTGGGTGAAAGTGACTAAGCCTATGTGACTGCAGACTTTCAAAAAAGTCCTTCGTCCGATTTAATATTGTGGCGCCGCTTCGCAGCCTAAAGAGCTCCCTCCGCTCGCATAAATTAGTGAGGTCGACATGTGGCACCAGGGTTCTATCTAGGGTATTTGAGGGGTAGAAGGTCCCCTGCCCCCCCCCCCCAAAAAAAATGCCCAGCTTCCCCCCAAAAATATTGTTATCATTACAGTGTATAAGTAACTAAATTGGAAAACTCTTCCAGACGCTACGATGTCAGTGCACACGAAGTAAGTATTCCCTGTCTAAGGACACTATATGACAAGGAACATGGAGTATTGTAACATTGTCAGAACGCGATCACGACTACAAAATAAAATAAAATGCCCTTGTTACATTTCTCAAAATTGTGTCTCAAAGTGCACCAGATTGCATCTCAGTGCATATTCATTTCAAAACCTTTCCGCGAAGGCATGCCCCCGGACCCTGCTAGGAAGCTCATGGCCTTTGGCCACGTGGGACTTCTCCCCTAAACGATAAATCCTAGACAGGACCCTGGGCACGTGTAATATAAGTATTGGAACAGTGTGGCCCGGTTGTTGTTGTTAACGTAGCCAATAGCTCCAGTTTTTTTGCCGCATTGACGGAGGCATGTGCTCCTTGAGGTCAGCTTTAGGTTACTTTATTTCAAAAGTTGTCTTGTTCCGCCCGGAGAAACGCGTATGTTACATACGCAGGGCAACAACCATCTAGTTTATTGAAATCTCCGATGTGTAATAAAGTTAATGCATCGACATGACTGCTAATCGGGCTTGACTTATCTCTCTATTTTGGGGAAAACTTGAAATGTTTCCAAAAGAGGAACTGAAGCAAAATGATCTATTTTTTCGTTACTCTTGTAGGAGGAATTTGCGTTTTATGAAGTCAATGATCCATTTGTACAGAATTTCATCACTAGCCTGGACTCAATGTTAACTTCTTTTAAGGTGGGTAGTTAGTAGGTAAGGACATTCCCGCCCCTCCCCCCCCTTTCCTATTTTCCTATCTTCGTTTCTTGCTCATTTTCGCCCCATGCCCTCGCGCGTCCGCTTATCTCGCTTGACTAAATGAAAACGGCGACGGCTGCTGTGCTACGAAGGCTACAGTTAGTAATAATTGTAAGCCTTAAATCGGCAAGGGATAGGTCACTTTTAGAGCAAGTAAACAATGTCAGTATGGTCTTCCAAAAACTTATAAAAATCGTGCATGACTTTTTTACAGGATCCGCTGACCCCTACCAACTACGACTCCCTTGTTAGTATGGCAACCACAGAAATAACCAATCAGCTAGAAGCGTCGGTCATGAAAGCGTCATTCAACAGAGTAAGTTGTCAGATCAACTTTGTCAGTTATATACCCCATAATTTATTATGTTCTAACAACTTGTTTAAAACTTCTTCCTCGGATTAGCACCCCAGGATTATCACAGCGAAAGGAAAGTGACGAAATTGCCTAGTTCTGCGACGAGTGAGAACTGTGATTTTATTACTAAACAATTTTTTCTGATGTGAGTTGGGGATTATAGCCTGTCCGGTTCACCTACTTCGTAGATCTTTGACCCATCTGGAAGAAGGCAGGTGGGAAGAAAAGGAAATGGAAACTTGGAAAAGAATCATGAGACGAGGAAAATCGCTACGCTGTACAAAGATTCAGGATACAATCCCCAACTCACATCACATGATCAGCAAAACATGTTAAGTAATAAAATCACGGTTAACAAAATAAACCTTGTTCTCAGAAAATTGAGAAAAACGTTAAATGAGGTTTAATTAAGCTCTTACAAGTGCTTTGTTTTATGATGCAAAATTGAAGCCAACAAATATTTGTAAGCAACTCTACGCAGACGACAACTTTAGTCTGCATTTACCTATATAACTTTTGAATACGTTTTGGTTCGAATGCCAAATTATATCTCCAACGAGAGGCCGTTAAACAGTACTGATTTGCGTAGTGAATTTTCGTTTGATTTATCTTGTGTCTCACTGCATAGGCAGCTTATCAGACGTTTGTTTTGATATCCACTCTTATTTTCTTGAATATTAGTTAGGTGGTCTTCAGTTCGACAAGGAACTCCGTTCATTGGTTGGCTACTTGACAGCTGTCACTCAGTGGACAATAAGGGACAAGTTTGCCAGACTAACGCAGATTGCAACTATTCTCAATCTAGAAAAGGTAAGGGCTTTTACGGTTCCTCAATTTTCTCTGTAGCCATTTAACGTACGAAAAAACAGGGAAAACAATTTTAAATTTTGTGAAGCGCGGTTTGTTCAGCAAGCGAGGGAAATCTTGGAGCCAGGGTCAAGTAACGGTGAAAAGCGCAGAAACACGTAACCAGTCAAGCAGTGGTCACTTACTGGTGAAAATCGCAAGAAAGCATGTAACCAGTCAAGCAATGCTGAAAAGAGCGGGTAAACTTGGAACGGTGTAAGCGTTGGTAAAAAGCGCGGGAAAACATGCAACCAGTAAAGCAAGGGTGAAAAGCGTGGGTAAACTTGTAGACTTGTAAACTTGTTAAACTTGTAATGGTGAAAATCGCTGGAAAACGTGTAATCGGATAAACCATGGTGAAATGCGCAGGAAAACATGTAACCAGTCAGGCAATGATGAAAAGCGCGGGAAAACTTGCAACCGGATAAAGGATGGTGAAAAGCGCATAACTTGTAAGCGATCAAGCAATGGTGAAAAGGGCGGGAAAACAAGTAGCCAGTCAAGCAATGGCGAAAAGCGCGGGAAAACACTAACATGTAACCAGTCAAGCAATAGTAAAAAGCGCGGGAAAACATGTAAGCAGTCAACCGGTCAAGCGGTGCCAAGTGAGGGAAAACGCCTCGTGTAAATGGTCATAAGCGCGGGAAAACATACTGAATGGTATCAAAAATGGGAAAATATGTAATTGGTACCCACTTGCCATGCGCGAAAAAAATTCGTAGTTAATGGTTACATGCGTGGAAAAACAATCCTGTGACTGGTTTCACTGCAATCTCGTCCCCAGAGCCTCTGTTACTAGCGATCCCCGTCGCTGTACATAAGGATCGCGGCCTCTGAGAACGAGATTGGTTTGGTGAATGGTGCCAATGTAACTGCTGTCATGCGTAGTTAGGGAAATGTAACTTGCAAGAAGCGCGGAGAGCGTAAGATTGGTGCATAAATGGTATCGAGGGAGGGAATACGTCACCTGTGGCAGGGGCTGGAAGGCACCACTTTTGATATCCATTTTATTGTATTTATAGGTCGGGGAGATAATGGACTATTGGGGGGCCAACTCAGGTCCAATGACGTGGCGACTAACTCCAGCTGAAGTCAGACAAGTCTTGTCATTGAGGTGAAGTACAACGATTTAATCTATTTTGTGACTTTATAGTTTTTACCACTTTAATCCTGTACGAAGCAACAAGAGAGTACTGCGCAGGAGCAGACTGCTTTTCCCTTAGTAAAAGCCCTGGGGACGACGTTGGCGGAGTAGCTTTTATTTCACTGGTCAGTGCAAGGATTTCACCTATTAGCGTCGACTGAAGCATCTACAGTAGTATCATGAAATTAGGACTTCCGCTGTGAATCTGGCTCCAGTAATAAGTCTCAAGTGATTCTTTCAATGCTGATCTATTCCTAGGAAATTAGTGTGTTTCTTGATATAATCAGCATATTGCACACTCAAACTTTGTTACCTTGTGGTTTGTCTGTTATAATACTATTTGAGAGAGTACGATATACTTCCCTTGTCGATCAAAAGAGTTGTGTGTAATTTATCCGAAAATCCACGAATACATTGGAACCCCGTTAATACGGTCACCAATGGGCCAAAAAAATTGGCCGTATCAGGGGCACCCAACGAGAATATAGTTCAAAACCACTTAAAAATAGAATGGTTAAAGGTATTTTAGTATTAAAACGGTAGATATATGCATATTTTTATCCCCTAAAAATTTTTCATCTGTTCGGATTTCCTAGCTGAAAGTCTAGTGATTCGAAAATTATAGGGATCAAAACTTACTTTTCCGAAAATTTCAGCAAGAAAAAAGGCTCCCGAAAATTCTAGGTGGCCTTTTTAGGGCAAAAATCCGTTAAAAATGAGCAATTATACCATTTTTTAGATGTTCGAAAATCCTAGGAGAGGCAGACCAGCAAGAAATTTTGGAAAAAATGTTCCGAAAATTATAGATCTCAACTCGTCTTCCGAACAGATATTTTCCGAAAATTGTCGTTGGGTGCCCCTGCCGTATTAACAGGGTGTACACATGAAAGTTTGATCCACACATTCAATCGAAGCAGACCACTAAACAGCATTGCCGGCAAGAAAGTACTGAAAAGCATTTTAATGAGATGAAAAGTCAAGCCTTAAAATAAGTGAAAATGTTTAGAAACAAGGTTATGTTGTCATGGCAAGTAAGAACTTCATTTGGAACTTTTTCCCGCCAAATTTATTGTCTTCTCACGTGGTTCGATACCTTACTTCCAGAAGGAAGAAAATTCCTGCTTATGTTCTCTCTTTTTCCCACAGAGTCGATTTCAGAAGTGAAGACATCAATCGCCTAAAACTCTAGCGAAGAAGAATCATTGTCATATATAATTATGAAAACACCAAATATTTTAAAAAGACGTAGAAAATTGAACTGTAAATAGTAAAAGAGTGTTAAGAAGTAGTTAAATTATTGGTAATAAACAATGCAAAAGAGGACGAAAGGTTGATAGCGTCTAATGCCCTCAATCTCGTTGTGCGCATTTTTTCGCACCCCTGCAATAAAAGACAGATGGCGAGTTGAGATTCAGCACTGTGTGATGGTGGCGATAAATAAGTTTTCATGTTACCGGAAGTAGGCGTGAATTCTACTTTGTGTAAGACAGACCTTCCTTGCGTGCGTAGGCTGCAATACGCTCAAAAAGCAGCCCCAAGTCAGTCAAGGGTAGCAATGAAAAATGTCAATCGTTTTAACTACTGAGGTTTGAAAATGCACCATTCCTTCCTCCTTCCGTCCGTACTTTTTCCTTGTTGTGCTTCGGGTGGAGAGAAGCGATCTCATATGCCGCCGATGCACCTGTGACAAGGCCGCCGGTACTGCCTGAGATACTGTTCCGATATGAGAACAGAAGTGGCCGACAACATTGGTCATCCCAGTCTTTATCGCCGGCATGCCTGCGAAGTTGACTCTAGTTCAACTTCGCAGGCATGCCGGCGGTAAAGCTCTGAGATGGCTTTAGTTGCCGGCGGCGCATGTTCTCATTCGTCCAGGTAGTAGCCCAGACGGTACCGGCGGCTACGTGACTACCAAAATTTCTCGGATGCCTAGGTAAGTAACAGACCGTAACAACCAGTAACAAACAAACCAAATGTCGTTGACAAAACTTTCAGCGCATGGGCGCTTCCACCCCCTGCCTTTTGGAGGTATTTTCTTTGCGCACGGAATTAAAACAGCTATATTACACTATGTTACGCGATATGTATAAAAAAATATTTAAAACACGGGATAGATATATTACAAAATATGTACAAAGAATATTTAAAAACGAGATATAGAAAATAGATAAGGATACAAAAAGAGCGATCTCACTGAA
Organism: Porites lutea; assembly: GCF_958299795.1. Lineage (NCBI taxonomy): Eukaryota > Metazoa > Cnidaria > Anthozoa > Scleractinia > Poritidae > Porites > Porites lutea. Next base: position 15,526,304 of record NC_133202.1, read on the forward strand.
ATTGAAGGTTTGGTGAGTGTGAAACAACGTTCAGCTACTCACGCATGCCCAAAACGGTGTGACGCGTGACGCGTCACAAAATCTCACTTCAACCCAGTCACCCCTAAATCGGGTACCTCTGTAAAAAAAAACCTTACTGCTTATTTTGGGGACTTGCATGTGAAACTAGTCGACCTTTGCGCGGGAAATTGGGTTCAAATTCTTCGATCCAAAATACAGTGTAGTCACATTGAATCTCTGTTCAGACTGGTTGTCCCCGCTGCCTCGTAATGCGCAGCGCATGTGAGAGTAAGCGATGCTTCCTTCCCATCATACCTCTTTTTATCATGTTCAGAAGCCGAGTGAGGATTTGTAACGAGTAAGGGACAGTTACGCGAAACAATTTTTAGCCCATGAAATCGGAAAACTAAATCTGGCAACTTTGCGCGCCTTGTTCTTAGAGATATTGCAAGTCATTAGGAATAAGCTTGAGCAAAGGTGTTTTAGAGCCACTTACGTCAACCGGAAGTAAAACCTTTCTTCTTTGTATATGCATTGACGTTACCAAGTGTCTTTACTCTCTCAGAGACGATTTACCTTATACTACTACATGAGAAATTTCTGAAATTTGACTGGCTTAGAGCAGTGGTATTTCAGCTTAATTTGAAATACCTACATGTGAAAATTACAAACCTTTTGTGAGTAGTAGTATAAACAAATAATAGCATGATTCGTACGTGATATTTGGCATAAATACCACTTGTGATATTTCAAAATTGTCTCAAATTTCACTCGCATAACGACTCGTGAAATTTGGTATTTAATAACAATTCGTGGTATTTATGCTAAATATCACTACAAATCATGCTATTACCTATACTAATTTGGGGAAAAGCATTGCCCAAGTATGCTAGAAGTCCACTTCGGCACTGAGTGACTATTTTTCCAAACAAGCGAGTGGCGTAGAGGCGTGCCCTGAGCGCGATCTAAGGACAGCCTCCAGAAAGAAAAATCAAAATACTAGAACAACCGTTTCACTTTTTAGTCTCGCTTGCGTAAGAAGCGAGACTCATAATCTGCAACGCGTTTTTCGTCGTGTTTAGGACACAAAAGGGGGTCATTGTGCCAGGCGTTCCTTGTGGAGACCGTGGAAACTGGGGATAAGAATCACTGCGTCATCGAAGCCATGCATGTTTTGCGAAGAAAGCTTTGGAAAGATTAAATTTAGAGCTTTCCGGAACGTGTCGGTCCACGAATTCTATCGCTTGAAAGCGTTGATTACTACACTACTGAATGGTCGAAAAAAAATAAGAATCTTAATTAGCAAAACTGCGATGGTCGGGTGTTGTAAATTTTCAATGGATGCAAATGGTTCCTGTGATGAGCATGCGGTTTATTTTCGGTGATGATTAAAATCACTTTTTTGATCTCTGGCAGTGATGTAATATTCCTCTGGAATCGAGGCCCTTGAATTTTCAAGTAGTTATACACGCGTATTGCCTGCGACCACAGACGTATTTCCGGTCTTCACTAACACGCATACTAAATCAATTCAGAAACAAATAAAAAGTATCGACGTCGATAAAGTAGGAAGTAAAAAACCTTTAGCGAGTAAATCCTGTTTTGTGTAGAATAAATTGCCTCCTCATTTCTCGATCTAATCTCCAAGCAAGCGAGACCGACTTGCGCTGTAAGAGCGTTCTTGTGTTGTTTTAGGTCTGGCTGTTTTTCGAAAAAGGTGGAAACCGGCTTGGATTCGTGCCTTTACTAAATTTCACTGCCTCACCACTATACTTCTGCTTCGGCTACAAGAAAATGGCATTGGAGTTTTGGGTTCAGTCGCGCTTTTTATCTAAGAGTAGACTACGGGTAGGCCTTTATTATCCTCAGGGGTAGAAAAGCAATAGAAAATTCTGCCAAGTTTTTTTCACAGTTAAAGTTGACATCTTTAACCCGGGGTAGAATGTTTGAGGGTTTTTTGCGGCTTCTCGGTTTTCGCCTTTTTCTTAGCAAGCACCTACAACCAACCATTTACTTGTAGATTTTTATTAGGGTTTTGCAGTTTTCAGCAGATCCAATATGCCCCTCCTTAACTGGCAGAAACGAAGCCTTGCAGCCCTGATTTTAGACTGCGAGCAGTCTCTTTTTTCTTTTGAGTCACAGTAGATCGAGAACACGCATGGTGGGCCAGCAGCAAAGCTGTTAATTTGCATACTGTTACTGTTTCTCTGGCCTGTGTGCAGACACCCCCTCCCCTCAGAAAAATCCCCGATATTTTTTTGGGGGAGGGGGCATCTGTACACAGGCTTGCGCATGGCTCTGAGAAGAGGGATGACCCTTTGCGGTCCACCCCAATTTGAAATCTGGGCCGGCGCTGTATATCATTATACATTTCTGGGAAACTGCCCACCTACCTCTCCCCTAAGCTAACATTTTGCCTAAGTGAGAAGTAATGTTAATTAGGGGGGGGAGGGGGGCAGTTTCCCTTAAAAGTCTAATGATCCTTATTTTCTACTGAAAGGGCACGATGACCTGTGTTCCATATCCTATCCAACTGGATTATTACCCACTTTACAGTGTCTGGATATCAGATTGAACACTGTGTCTTGTGCTTGGTATATTACATGGGACAATCTGAGTTAGAACAATGGGACCAGAAACCATTAGAAAACTATAGTACCATACACAGGTGTTCTTTATAGGACAACCTGAAGAAAGGCTGCCTAAGAAACTAAAACAAAATGAGTTATAGAAAATACTAAGGTGGTACCAAAATATATATTCATGCATCACAAATAAATTAAAGAATGAACAGAATTTGGGGAATGTGTTTTTAATTTTGGCTGTCCCTTAGGTGAAATAAGAAATAAATCATTGGTTAATTTCATTTCTGTGACTGTTATCTTTCTTCCTAGAAGATAACGTCACAAATAGTTCAAAACACAGATAACCTGAAAAACATTTCAACCTGAGAGTTACAAGTTTTTTTCTACTTCTTATACAGGATGGTTACACGGTAAACACATCAAAGCTAGCATTTAAAACGAAAAAACCTTGACAGAGAAAAACTTTCTGAGTTATCAATCACTTTGCAAAGCATCCTTTGGGCCACTTGATAGTTTCTTAATCCCAGAGACTGGACACATCAGCAGGAATTAAAGACTGTAGACCTGTTTTCAGTTCTAGCACAACTCTTTTAAGACTTAAGAAGACAATAATCCTTTCTTCATACAGTCAATGAGGATCTGGCTGGTAAAAAAGCACTATTGCCGATCTTGAGTCTGACTGACTTACATATAGTCAAACTTAAACATTTCTTACATGTAAGTAAAGAACAAACAAACAAAGGAATATCAGTGGACCATTCATGCAGCTTTTCTAAGCCCTCCTTTAGCAGCTTTGTGAATTGCAGGATCAAGTTTCCAGATTTTGTGCTGTCCCTTCACTGGAAACTTAACTGTAAGCTGTTGAGGGTTCTCGCAGACAAAGACATAAGGAGATTCAGACTCGCCCTCTGGAAACTCCTCTTTGTAATCTTCCTGGGCAAGACAGTCCACAACATCAACACATCCTAAAAGACATGAAGTAGGGAAGTGCTTGGGAAAAGTCACACTTTCAGGGCCATAAAGAGCCTTATACATCCCCTCGACACCGGCAATGTCTTGTTCAGAGGGAGGCTTAGCTGTAGCAGCAATCCAAAGAAATAAAATAGAAAATAGAAAAATAGAAAATTCTGCCAAGTTTTTTTCACAGTTGAAGTTGACATCCTTAACACGTGGTAGAATTTTTGAGGGTTTTTTGAGACTTCTCGGTTTTCGCCTTTTTCTTAGCAAGCACCTACAACCAACCATTTACTTGTAGATTTTTATTATGGTTTCGCAGTTTTCAGCAGATCCAATATACCCCTCCTTAACTGACGGAAACGAAGCCTTGCAGCCCTGATTTTAGACTGCAAGCAGTCTCCTTTTTCTTGAGTCACAGTAGATCGAGAGCACGCGTGGTGGGCCAGCAGCGAAGCCATTAATTTGCATACTGTTACTGTTTCTCTGGCCTGTGTGCAGACACGCCCTCCCCTCAGAAAAAATCCCCGATTTTTTTTGGGGGGGGGAGGGGGCATCTGTACTCAGGCTTGCGCATGGCTCTGAGGAGACGGACGACCCTTTGCGGTCCACCCCAATTTGAAATCCGGGCTGGCCCTGTATATCATTATACATTTCTGGGAAACTGCCCACCTACCTCTCCCCTAAGCTAACATTTTGCCCTAAGTGAGAAGTAATGTTAATTAGGGGGGGGGAGGGGGTAGTTTCCCTTAAACGTCTAATGATCCTTATTTTCTACTGAAAGGGCACAATAACTTGTGTTCCATATCCTATCCAACTGGATTATTACCCACTTTACAGTGTCTGGATATCAGATTGAACACTGTGTCTTGTGCTTGGTATATTACATGGGACAATCTGAGTTAGAACAATGGGACCAGAAACCATTAGAAAACTATAGTACCATACACAGGTGTTCTTTATAGGACAACCTGAAGAAAGGCTGCCTAAGAAACTAAAACAAAATGAGTTATAGAAAATACTAAGGTGGTACCAAAATATATATTCATGCATCACAAATAAATTAAAGAATGAACAGAATTTGGGGAATGTGTTTTTAATTTTGGCTGTCCCTTAGGTGATAATAAGAAATAAATCATTGGTTAATTTCATTTCTGTGACTGTTATCTTTCTTTCTAGAAGATAACGTCACAAATAGTTCAAAACACAGATAACCTGAAAAACATTTCAACCTGAGAGTTACAAGTTTTTTTCTACTTCTTATACAGGATGGTTACACAGTAAACACATCAAAGCTGGCATTTAAAAGGAAAAAACCTTGACAGAGAAAAACTTTCTGAGTTATCAATCACTTTGCAAAGCATCCTTTGGGCCACTTGATAGTTTCTTAATCCCAGAGACTGGACACATCAGCAGGAATTAAAGACTGTAGACCTGTTTTCAGTTCTAGCACAACTCTTTTAAGACTTAAGAAGACAATAATCCTTTCTTCATACAGTCAATGAGGATCTGGCTGGTAAAAAAGCACTATTGCCGATCTTGAGTCTGACTGACTTACATATAGTCAAACTTAAACATTTCTTACATGTAAGTAAAGAACAAACAAACAAAGGAATATCAGTGGACCATTCATGCAGCTTTTCTAAGCCCTCCTTTAGCAGCTTTGTGAATTGCAGGATCAAGTTTCCAGATTTTGTGCTGTCCCTTCACTGGAAACTTAACTGTAAGCTGTTGAGGGTTCTCGCAGACAAAGACATAAGGAGATTCAGACTCGCCCTCTGGAAACTCCTCTTTGTAATCTTCCTGGGCAAGACAGTCCACAACATCAACACATCCTAAAAGACATGAAGTAGGGTAGTGCTTGGGAAAAGTCACACTTTCAGGGCCATAAAGAGCCTTATACATCCCCTCGACACCGGCAATGTCTTGTTCAGAGGGAGGCTTAGCTGTAGCGGCAATCCAAAGACGTCCACGGTGAGGTGTATACCAGACACGGCCTTCAACCTTCTTAATTCCCATCACAAGCAGTGAGGCCCATGGCTGATGCATGCTTAAACAAGCTCCACTATCAGTCATCTCTTGAAATTCTTTGTCCTGGATACGCAGTATCTCTTTTTTCCCCTTCACAGCTGGACCTCCATAACTTAATGGTTTACTTTCTCTGTTTCCTGAAGAAACAAATTTTAAGGAGTTTACATTTGGAACAGTAGGATTAGAAACTCTTTGTGGTTCTTGATTTTCATCGGTACTGTAATAGCCAGAGGCTAGAACAGCCATATCAGAATCAAAACTATAATCAGGCTCATTCTCGTCAATGACTCTGCGACCTGCAAAGTCGAGGGTTATTTTCTGCTGCCTGCAAGAGCCATACCGTTTCTCTCGTAACTCTTCTTCTTTCTTCCTTAAGGCATCTCTCTCCTGTTTAGATAGCCATCTACTGTTGCTTGCAAAGTAGTCGCATTCATCATCAATTACTTTAGTACGACGCACCCCACTTTTGTCATATTCAATAAGCTTGTTTTTGTGAGCAATGGCTTCTTGTAGGCCTTTGTCTATCACTGAATCTTCTTTACTATTCATGTCTGCTATATCCTGTGTCATCAGCTTCTCCAAAAGTTTTTTGCTCTTTTTAGAATTTCTATCCAAGATCTCTTGTTCCTCTCTAGTGCAAACTAAAGCTCCACAAAAGTAACAAGGTCCAGAGCCCTCCTGCGTGCAAACAATACGCCCACAATCTGTGCAATTGTTCACTAGACCATGTTTTTGGCCCAGACATTCACATGCGTGTCTTCCCGGCAAGAGCACGGAGCTTCTCGCTTGTCCTTCTGCGCCATACAGGGGTACAAATTTCTTCTTGGCTTCCTTGACTGGGATGTTTCTTCCTTTACTTTCGATTTTCTTTGGAGGCGGATCCGTTTTACCATCAAATATGCCTGAACACTTTTGAGAATATGACATAGTGTTCAAGTCACAGGTTTCCGTTAACTTGAAAAATTCCTCTAAAATTTTCTGATGTCTGCTATTTTGGGGATCAAGAACTTTTTTCATATAAGAAGTTAACTCACTAGCAGTACTCATGGACAATATATTTTCTGACACTTCGTCTTCCTTCTCTGTTATTTTTAACAGTTCTTGAATGCACCAAGCTTTTACTTCCACCGAAACGACAGCCATCTTGATTTTGCCACATGGTACGTCCTAGGCATGCGCTCTGATTATTACCGCTGATGGTATCGATCGTATGTTCAAATGAAATCAGATGTTTGCTTGAAGTTGTGAAACGAATGTTCAGAGTTCAGTGAAAGATCAGAGAAAGCGCGCCGCGTTTCCGCTTTCTTGAATGATCTCTTTCCTATGTTTTCATCTTCGGGGACAGCGGGTAATGTGAAATATGGACAGCGTAAGGTATTTGTCTTATCATCAATGGAAAGAGACTAAAGGCGACACGAGCAAAGCTCAAACTTATCATCAGAAGCTTCTTACGAACGTGGGAACCCTCGAATCGAATGTGGGATTGATCGAGAAGCTCATAAAAGGTTACTTAGATGCCACAAAAGCTTTCTGTGGAGCAGGCTCCCAGTTAGCTGAGGCTTTCTCGACGGTTTTAAAGGAAACGCCGCTGTTAGAAATCTCGCAGCAGCTGAAGCAAGTTGTGGAAGAAATTGACCATGTCGCTCATAAGTCGAGTGTTCATATCACGAGTCAAATACTTGGGACCCTTTGCGATTTCACGGCAACGTTGCCAGAGCTCAGAAGAGCAATTGAAGCTCATAAAAGAAGTGTTCAAAACTACGAGTCGTGTCAGGAAAACCTCGACGTGTTAGAGAAAGATGATAGCTTAGTAAACAACGATGGGAAGAGACTCAAAACAAGCAGACAACGATTTCGAGCTGCCACAGAGGAGCTTACAACGGTAGAAGAACAGTTATACAGAAGCTTTTCTGAAGTTGAAGAAAATCGAGTCAAGGTGGGTTATCCTGTTATGAGAAACGTTTTATCTCTCTAGAACATTCTATCCGGTTTGACATTTAAGATTGTTGATTATATTTCAAAACCACTGGCGTGTTTCATGTTGTCTTTTGTGCATTACCCTTACTTTTTTCTAGCGTCTCCCAATTGTTTCTTAATTTTGGGGATGTTTGGTTAGGTTTAGGCGCTAAACATTAGCGTGAGATACCAAATTGTGTTTGTGAAATTTCTTGTATTTTGTACCAAACTACTGAAGCCTTCACCTCAACTATTGTTTGTCATATTCCCAAAATAACTGTGGGTGTAAGGTTAAATCCGAACAAAGCGTATTACATCAGATGTTAAGATGTAAATAAGCTCTGAATTATGGTTGAAAATGCTAATCTATCCCCAGTTAGAAAGAAGTTTAATACAAGTTTAGAGTTAAGCTAAACGTAGTTATTTAATTTCTTGGCGGGCGATTGAAGAGGTGTGTTTTAGAACATCTGGCGAACTATGTCACATGTCGCCTTGTCCTGAGGCGTTTTTTGGAAGGTTTTCAAATTGCATCGTTCCTTTGGAATAAAGACAGCTTTTTGACAAAAGAAAGCGGAACTCTCCGTCTTATTGATCTTTTTAATCCGAGCTAAAACAATCACTTCTTAGAGTTCATGGTGAGAATCTTCACCATTTTACGGCTTATAATGATTGTTTTGCGTAGGAGTGGCGTCAAAACATTTTTATAAACTTCTTTATATACGCTGTCTTTATTGGTCGAATCTCTTACATAATTCAGGAAGATTACAAATATAGCTTGATTGGTATTTTAAGCTGAGAATGAAAATTTGGGTTTACCTCGGTGTAAAAACCTGTGAAGTTTTCTTTGTTTTCTAGCTATTATTTTCCTTGTCTCTATTGTGTTGACTTCTCAGTGGCTTCTTTGTATTCATTGTTTTACATCACTCGTGAGTCTCACAGGTTTTTTACACTGAGGATGAGCCGAAAATTACTAATGTAAGAATTATACCCCTGAACTGGAAAAAGATTATTAATAGCGTGTGCATGTGAGCATTGAGGCCAGTTCAAAAACAGTTAAAATGCCTATTGGTAAATGTGGTTGGCATGTTTTGAAAACAAAACAGTCCTAAGTACTGTTTCAGTATTGCTTTCCCTTGTTCAGGAAAATGAAATGTGTTGTATTTTGCCGACAATGATGGCCGTTTTTCCCTTTTTTTCAGAAATGGCTGGGAGGGGGGCATTTTCTGTAAAATATGCACCTTATCAGTTGGAACATATTGTCTAGCTGCATGTGCCATAGCTGTCGTGTTGTAATATCATACCATTGCAGGTCTCCTATCTTATCTTTGAAAGGCCAGCTGGTATTCTGATCTAAAGAACCCTCAAAGTCTTTCTGAGTGGGTTTACACAGTAAATTTTACCTCAGTTAATATTCAAAAAGAGCAAAAATCGATATAAAGCAGTTAAAAATTTAAAGTTTGGTCCAAAACTGAATAGCCCCATTGCTTCTGGAGGTGTAGGGGTTCCTGGGACTGTCATTTGATATTCAGGGGATCACATGCTCATGTAGAGTTTTGCATTAGTTGATCATGTGATCAACTTTTGGTAAACACGAAAACAGTTCACTTTTGAAAGATTTTGTTAGGAAGATCGAGAGAAATATTGCTATACAGTTAATAAAGTGCTGCTGACCAAGTCAAGATTAGACTGTGGGCTCCTCTTTTCGCCTGCAATTATGTAGCCTGTAAATTGTCAGCATTATATATCTCACAAGTAGCCATTACAACAGCCGCTGAAAATTAGAAGGATTTGTATGAGAAAAACAACTCATGCCACCCAGTCATGCTTAAGTGGTTTTCCATACAACTCATTATAAATTCTGAAATTTTTAAACTGTAGTTAAATCTTTCCCTTATGCATTTAAGGGCTCAAAGTGCCTGTTATGAATTAAAAGGAGATTTGAGCCCTATAATGCTTAAGGAAATATTTCATGACAATTCGAAAATTACGAAATTTACAAGGATTTGTATGGAAACCATTCAAGTGTGACTGGGCGGCAGAAGTTGTTTTTCTCATACAAATCCTTCTAATTTTCGCCGGCCATTGCAATCACTACTTTTGAGATATGTAGGGCTGAAAATGTATGGGTTACCTAATTTTAATATATGCTCTTTCAGCTTGTTCTATTAAAATTTTTCAAAAGCGAACTGTTTCGTGTTTACCAAAAGTTGATCACGTGATCAACTAACGCAAAAGACCTATTATTGTAATAATTTATATCCTAAACAGTAGAATGAATTTGTCTTCAAAAATGTGACTTGTTAGAGATTTATTCAGTGGATAACGTCATCAACCTTGTCAACAACTAGGCCTGATGAATATGCAAATCTTTGCTTCGTTTTATTTTTGCTTCATTAACATATTTTACTTGTCAGTCTTTGGCTAAACCAGTAATATTTTTGAAGAGTTAAAGAGCATTGCAATATCAGTGATCGCCAAAAATGTGAGCCTCGTATCCCTAATAGTTTTAGAGAAAATTTTCTTTAAAAAGTTGAAATTTAACAAGGAATGTATGGCTTATTAACATTTTGCCACCCAGCAATTTTGCTTTGCAAAGGGCTGAAAATTACTCAGATTGCTTAAGATACGGAAAAACAGGCAACAAAAAACATTCAACTTGTTTTGCACTATTGCTGCAAAATGAGTTGCATATCAAGCCTGTCTTGCACCAAATCAAGTTGTTGACAGGTTTGAACGTGGGTGGTAAAACATGCAATTTAATATCTTTGCAACTCTTTTGCAGCAATGGTGCAAAACAAGTTGCATGTTTTTTGTCGCCTGTTTTTTACCAATTGCTTTTCGGTGAAGTTTGCCCCGAAAACACCCACGAAATTACCGCGAAATCGGCTGATTTTTCACGAATTTGTCCCTAAAAATCCAGTGAAATTTGATTTTTTCTTCCGCGACCTGTCAGAAGCCCTGAAGTACGGAAAAACAGGCAACAAAAAACATGCAACTTTTTTGTAGTGGTGATGGCGAAGACAGAGGAAAACCTGTACTAGAATTCTTGTGTGGATGGAGGGAATGTCTGATGGTAAGAATGATTTGAGAAGTTATCTGACAATATTATTATTATTAGATGCTGGGATCTTGCTTCCTGTCGCTATTGCAAGTTCAGGCACAGTTTTTGATGTCATCAGCCGACTTGACAACATCGCTTGGAGGCTTCCATGAGATTGGTGACTATCTGCGGGACAGAGAAGTTACCCTGGCTCTGAAGGATGCCACAGCTACTTGGATTTCCCTTGCTCAAGTAGGTACATGTGTCCTTGGACAGTTCATATGAACTTGGGGCTTGAAATCTAGAACTCTGTAAGCTATTTCAGTTGAGTAAGAGAATCAGTCTGCTTTGTTCCAAAAAGAAAAAAGAAAAAGGGTGATAGAGATGTGATGGTGAATATATTTTTGAGCCTGACTCCAGTTGTTCAAAAGGTGGATAGCACTATCCACCGGATAAATCTCTATTGACTGGATAGCGCAATTTGCTCCCCTAATATTTATCCACTGGATGGTGATTTATCTGGTGGATAGCGCTATCCAGCTTTTGAACAACTGCAGTGGTTCTGTGAGTCTCAACCTTTGATATGAGTGAACTGGTAGAGGTGGGCAACACATCCTTGGAAAATACCCTTTTCCATCTTCAAACAGCGGTGTGGGCTTTTTTACCTTCCCCTCAAACTGAGTTAATAAACAAAGATAATAATCCATTTTACAGTTACAGGTGGAAACGAGGCTGGAGTTGCCTTTGTTTTGATACAACCCTTAGCTTCCTGCTCCATTATGTAAATTGTGTTTTTCTTATGCTAACTAGTATTTTTAAAGCAAAGTGATGGTAGAAAAGAGAGGAGGTTTGTATCAAAACAAGGTCAACCTCAGCCTCACATTCACTCCAAGGCTAGGACACTAAGCCCATAACTGTAAAATGGCCTATTGGGACAAGGCCAAGAACTTTATGTCACCACCCAGTGACATGATCATCTGAACCATGATGGGGTGTTAAACACAGCCTGCATGATCATACCAATATTTTTAGACCCGAGTTGGTTCTGTGACTAGGGCTTGAATCTGAACTTCTCGCTTACCAAAATAGCCGTCAACCTGAATAAAGCTATACAGGCAGCAGTTAACATGGTGGTTCACCAAAGAGCAAGATGCAGTTTACTAGTCTGGGCAAGCCTACCAGCCCCCCTTTCCCAATCAGATTTTACTACGTGTATTTGCCTTCCCATTGGACAACTTGTAATCATAACATACTATCCCAGCAGATTACAGTGTACTTCACTAGCCCTGGCCATAGAACATCACTTTTTTGCTTCCTACATCAGAGAGGATTTGAACCTTTGTCCACTGTGTTCTATATATATGTCACTATTGCACTACATGATTTTACAGAAGATGGCTCTTGGCACAGTGAGCCTGTGTCCGTAAGATTCCAGAGTAAACTGGAATGAACCCAAGTTTTGACAAAGACCAATTAGTGAATATCCATTGACTCTGCTGGAAAGAGTGCCTTGAAGTTAGCAAACTTACCAAGGTTAAAGGTGATACTTAAAAAGTGCCCAAAGAAATTGCTCCACAAAGTCATGATGGTGTTAAAGACCAAGTTTAACAGTGATAAGTTAACCCTTTAAGCCTCATTATCAACATACAAATTCTCCAAACTGATCTCCATACATTTCCTTAAAGAATAGTTGAGAGAATTTGATAAAAGATCAGGGCATTTTCTCTTGGGTGATCATTTGATTTATTCTCATAACGTATCTCTTGACAGTGTATGGATATTGTTAGGAGAAAATTATTGATCTTGGTCACTGTCGAACTTAAAGGGTTAACAGCTTGCAAAGAAAGTAGTGTCCGTTAGCCCAGGGCTAGTGGATTTTGTTTTCAGGCTAGTGAATTCTGTTCTTGACTTGCCTGACAGGCAAGTGATGTTTATTGAGGAATTCAAATTGAAGAAGAACTGCGAAATAGTTCTGCTCGTCAACAAGCTTTTGGGGCTAGTTGAAATGACATTTGGGCTAGTAAATGCTTGCTTCAGCTTGCCAGAATGGCAAGCTGTAAAAATGATTTTCTTTGCACCCTGATTAAAAGTGAGCAAAGATATTGCTTTACAAAGTCATGAAATTTTGCAGATGGATTTTTGCTAATTGGTGCCAGTCAAAAGTTAAAAATCCCGTGGAAGGGTGTATTGAGAAGGGATACAAACACAGGTGAACCTGCAGAAAATACCTCTGTTCACAGGGGTCCTTGTACTGAGCTGTGATCTGCTTTTCTTGCAGTCTAACCAAGCTTTGCGGCACGGTGAACTGTTGTCACGTGAACAAGTCCAGTTCCTAACACTGGGTGGTCAGGGAGATCTGGCCGATCCAGACAGAAAAGATTTGATACAAAAAGTCAATACTCTGCTTAAGGTAAACATTTCTTCTTGCTGTTGTTGTTGTTGTTGTTGTTGTTGTTGTTTTTCATTTGTTTCTTTGGCTGCTTAATAATGTATAGAATATGGCATATATTGTAATAATTCTATACTTTTTTTCACACATTGTGTTTGCAAACTTTTTGGTCAATATTGTTAATGATTGTAGAATTACAAAAAGGAGTTTGAACGAGCACCAACACCAGAAGCAGACATACCAGCAGGCTTCCACAAAAACCCCAGAGGAATAGAGCTGGCTCTAAAGGCAAGTTTAGACATGAAATTTATAGAGATTATTATTCTGTTCTTCATGAAGGGAGGCCCTATCCCAGTAAGCCCTAAGAGTGATCAGCATCAAATTTCTTCTTGTGATATCAATGCTTTGTAAAACAGAATGGTCATGAGAATAGACCTTTCCTGCATTACACTCCAGTGAGCAAACATAAAGAAATGAGTATGAGGCTCAGGTAGACAATTTCATCAATTTCAAATCACTGTATTTTGCCCACCCGAGCCTCAAGTTGGTGCCTTTGTTTACAGGAATGCGGGAAAGGTCTATTACAGACATGAGCACACAAGATAAATTTGCTTGATATTTTATCAACCTCTCCCCACTACTTCTGTAAGAAATGGGGGCAACAAATGAGAATTCAAATTTTGATCTTAGGGTTTATATTATTATTATAGAACAGAGGAAGTGTCCATACTCTCACCATGGAAGGTCATGTGAGAAACAGGAACTTACTTTAACCATCAAAGAATCAAAGTTATGAATATTAAATTTTACTGTAACAATACATTTTATAGCCTACATCACAGACAAAACTTAACTTCTGGCTAAGTACATCTGTGAAATGGCACCAAAATCCTTGTTGTGGGCCCTACTTGTGTACCAGGATTTGAGTATACCCAGGAAATTGGCCTGTTAAAAAAGCCATTGTTAATTTGCCAATCAGGGGCCCAGAGCAAGGATATCAGCGCTGCTTTGCAGACAATACAGTAACCACGTGCAACTGGGGTTTGATTACGTCTGTGACGCAGGCGTCACACTATAATTAGCAATCAAATTGCTACACTATATCTTGCTTTAAAAATTAATGTAAAAGTAATCTTTTCTTTAGATTCTACATGTACAATGTATTTATGTCAAGGGATGTTTTCTCAGCTGTTAATCTAAAGGCAGGTCAAATAGCTCACAGTCCAAGGTATCAAGACTAAACAATGGCTTTCATTGGCTCTCCATTGCAATATCTAACCCATTCTTGCTTTCCAGACTTTTGGCCCTTATTGGACCTTTCTACATTATAAGAGACTGATGATGAAAAGCATATTGACTACCTAATTAAGCTTTCATGGTGACAGAAGTTACAGGATAGAGGTGGGTATAAATGCTTATTTTATGACCTTTCTGCTTTTAGGGATGCTGCAGTGAGCTTGAGGCCATAGCAGCTGGTGGTGTTACAGAAGCCTCCACTGTTCAAGAAATGGAACAACAGATTCTGAAGTTAATTCCTAAACTACAGTTAAAAATTGGTGAGATGCATGTGGCATTTATAAAAATAATGATGATGCAAAGTCAAACTCAAGTCTCCTGTTTTTCAGTCAAGTTTTCTAACAAGCAAAATAAATAATAATGCGGTCAATTCAGGGGGCAAAGAAGGTCAGTTTTACAGCTTGCCATTTGGGCAAAGTGTAGCTGCATCTACAGTGTAGCGTGTACTATCTCAAGAGTAATTTAAACCAGCCCCCTAAAAAATTTCTGATGAGCAATATTGATTACAGTTCTTCTGTAATGATTGAATTCCCTGAGAACTTCAGTTTCACTTGTCCATCAGGCAAGTAAAGAACAAAATTCCACAGCAAAATCCAATATCCCGGGCTATCAGACATGCCTTTCTCTGCACACTGCACTTGATATTAGTTTCCTTAATAAATAGTGTTGTTTGATAATCTTCCTAGGTTATGTCATAACTGAAGTGTGTTCTTCTCCAAGTAAAGCAAACGACAATTTCAAGTCTAAAATGGTAATTAGAGTCTTTATTATTGTCTTTATTCATATTACAACAGAAAGAAATAATTATTTTAAACTTCAGGTTTGCCTATATTGCCTCAGAAGTTTTCACTGTTAATACAGTATTGTGGTGGAAATTAAAGCAAACAATTTAAATCTTGATTAATCCAGTCCTAGAAAGTCTGAAAAGTCAATAGTCATGAGAAGTTACTTGTAGATCTTTGCATGCAGTTTGTCCATTCAAGGAACCGATGAGACAACCCTGGGAAAGGATTTGTCGGTTCATTTGATGTACCACTGTTACTTATCCAATTGATTTTGGATCACTGATCCTGATCCTGATCTGGAACATCCAAAGAAATGCACCCCTATTGTTTGACATAACGAATCTGTAATATTTTCTTTCTGAGCAGCACTGCATTAGAGACCTCGTTAGTTCAGTGGCCAAACAGAATGACATTCCACTTAACCGTGAGACCCTGGACATGTTTGTACTGATGGTGTTGTATGAAGCGTGTTCTCCAGTGTCCAGCTCTGCAGCAAAGGCTGCTGTGCAGCTTCTCTTTGGCAGAGCCCACCTGGTGAGTAAACATTGATTGTTCTGGTACTGACAACTAAGAGAAGAAAGTTTACTTTGAAATAATGAATACCATATTTACTTGAATAAGCGCCCTCCCCCGAATAAGCACCCACTCCCTTGGCCATAATATCAGACAAGCGTCCCCCTGAATAAGGGCCCCCTCCCCCTCCCCTCACTTTCTTAAATAGCAGGGATAAGAGAGGAATGAGAAGATCTCCATATCATTGACAAGGATGATCTCGAGGATGATGAGAAAATCAATACTTTATAAACATGTGTACAGTGTTTAATGAGACTAAGGTACACTTGATTACAAGTACTGCTTTAATAAATGAAGGACTATTTAATATTAACTTAATGTTTTTAGCCCAAAGAAAGTTATGCTTCATCGAAAGGAAAACTTAATAAGCGCCCCTGCCCCCCCCTCCCCTGCCTCAATTACACGTAGGCATTTTTCTTCCAATAAATGCCTCTCCTTTTAGCTGTGATTTTAAATAAGCACCTGGTGCTTATTCAATGAAATACAGTGTATGAAAATCAATGACCTACTGTCAGTTGTCTTGTTAGCTCAACTAAAAAAGTGTTGTACCAGTAAAACAGAGTTCAATAACAGTAACAATAACAATAAAATGGAAAAGTGCTGTACTGGTATCAATGAAGCCATGGGTTCAACTCCCATACAAGGTTGAATTTTCAAACTTTCTTTTCACAACTGCCAAAGTTGCGTCTATAACTAGGGTGATCTTATTTCATTTAATGAGGTTCACTTTATAGGGATAACTACATTACTAGTGACTAAGAAGAATGAATTGTGGCTACAAACAATTATTATTACCAAAATAATAAAACATAAGTAAGAATTTCAACTGGCAGGAGGTGAAACGTTTACTTATTTGGCTGAGGAGTCGACATCATGTTCTACAAAGAAAATTCTCAGCTGAAGTAGCTAGAGTAAGGTTTGAACCTTTGACACCAAGGTTAAATCCAGCAGCTTAACCAGTCATTCTTCCTATTTCATGTTATGTGCTGCTGACTGTTGTCTCCACTTAATTGTTATTAACCAGTAAATGAAAGTAGTTATGATCAGAATAGATCATAGATTGTACTATTTTTTTTGTATGATATTGTACTTTTTGTTTGCTGTGATAGGTGACCGCAAAACCAAGTAGAGATAAAAACACTCGGCTGGCCCAAGTGTATGTTAAAGGAACATCTATTCATGTTGAAGTCTCCACTACATGGTATGTGCACAGATGTATAAAATTGTTTCTTTAAAATTTTGTTGCATTATAAGACAAGCACAAAAAAGAAAGGGAGCCACGACAGAAATTTAAATATGGGCTGCTCCCAAATTGTTGTAATGAAGTGAAATTAAGGATTATCTCAGATAAAGAAAGAAATTTGGGAATCTGAAAACAAGTATTATCCCCAAGGGAATGTTCCAGACTCAGCAGTGACTATATCAGTTGGAAGAGAGTTCTTTCACCACCACACTGTTCCCGCATCGAATCCTCTTTTGATGAATATACAGTAGAAGGCATTGTATTAGTTTTGTTCTTGGTTTATGTTAAGAATGCTTACTCTGCTCTTAAATTTTACATCATCTGCTGTGTCCAGTAAATTAATGCTGATAATATGAATTCAAACGTTATTGTTAAAGAAGTGAAATTGCCCTTGACTTCTTTCCAGCTAGGAAATATTATTGTGCTGTTAACTGTTTATCAAAATTAATGTGTTGCTATAACTTTGTTATTGTTGTATAGGGTCATCACAGAAGATGCTTCTACTTTTTCCTGTCTTTCAAAAGATTTGGACTTCCCTTCTCCTCTGGGAACAGTTGATGCTTTGTACACATCCAAGTTTAGTTTGATGGATTATTTGGAGGACAAGTAAGTGATGTCTTTGTGACAGAAGGTGCAAACTAGCTTGAGCTCTTTGTGGGTTGTTTGGACTTGAAAAAGAATAATTTCAGCTAGTCCTTAGGATAAGCAGCAATCAAATTTGCTTGCCCAGGACAAAAAAAAATGTACTTGTCCCGGATGACTGGACAAAAGGTTTGTTTAAGTTCTGTTGCTATTGTCAGTACTGTAAATGAAAAAAACATTATGTCGTTTGTTGTTGTTACCATGTGGAAGTTTCCAGATTTGATGTTATTGCAGCTTTATGTCTTGTGGAGGTTAATTTGTTCCTTAGGTCATTTTTTTTTTGCAACCTCAGTCACTTTATTAATTTTCAACTCGGGCAGGTTAGTTCCAAACCAGTTTAATTAGGTCTTAAGCTGTTTTTTGTCATCATTCCACAAATTATAGGTTATTACATTTTAAATTGCCTGAAGGAAAAGTTAATCAATTTAAGCAAGGTCTTGTTATTGTTAGTAATAGTTATTAATTATAGGGGGTTAGCATAATTTATTCTTGTTACTGACAGAACTGTTCAAAAGTAAGTCGACAGTCTTGCCTCGTGACTCAATACTCGATTCTTGCATCTGTGTCTTGTGTTTTTTGAGATGCAAGAATTATAGTAGAAGTCCCAATTTTTGCATTTCAAGTTTTGAGAAACCAGCCTTTTTTAATATTTCTCTCACGAAAGGATTGTACATGTACCTTTGGGTAATAATGAGTGGTTTAATTTTTCAGAGAAAGGCCTCTACCTGCCATTCATATCAAACAGCGCAACCGATCCAAGTCCCCGCCCCTGTTAACAAAACTTGACACTTCTCCATGCCACAAGCACAAAAGTTTTCGAAAGACCTTCACAAAAGCCACATCCAAGATATTCTCACGAAAGTCTGTGGCTGCTAAAGCAGCTAATAACTCGAATGCTGTAGCTGATCCAGCCAGTCAAAATGCTGTTTCTGGAACAGGAACAAGAAATGAATCATCAGGTACTTGTGTGATTTTGTAGTTTTAGAGTCCTGTTTCTTCACCATATTACTTTTTCACTTGCCCTGACTTACCAAATTGCCTTTGCAGCATTGTTGTGGTAGAAATTGTGTGTGAAAGGTGAGCAATGTAAGTTTCCTGTTAGGGAAAGTTCATTCTGAGTGAACCCTTTGATCTTTAATCCCTTCAATGATAATCAAGAGTAGGAAATTAGAATCAATAAAATAATCACCAAAGGGAAAATGCTTTGATCTTTTATAAAATTCTCGTAACTCATTCTGTATGTAAATGTATGCAGATCAGTCTGGAGAATTTGTTTGTTAATATTGGGTTGTTTATAGTGACATTTAGGCATGGTTTCTTAATTTGAGTCAGCTATGACTTGATACAGGCGAACCTTTAATTTTTTGTGAGTTGGTGTCAAGTGCAGGCCTTTCATTTTTTGACACCAGCGCTTGTTTAATGCCACATGGTCGATTTCTCATAAGGTCTTAAAAGTGAGCAAAGCGAGCTTCAATGTATGAGGTCGCACAGCAACCAAATGACCGAAGAAGTCTCGAGGTCGACTTGTGTCACCTGAATGGATTTGAATCATATTATAAATTCACACGGGAAAAAGAATGATTGACATATTGCTGTGTCAGAAGCGGCATGAAATATCACTCACTGTCCTGTTGGTCAATTGCCATGACGTAACTAGTAGAATTTTTAACTGATGAATTTCCCACCAAACAGGTATGTAGCTAACCAGGAAAAAAAAATGAAGGACTCTAGAACGTCTAGCCACATGGTATGCATTTTGCTTTACCTGTGTGGGCTGCCTTTGACTCCCCTTGCAGGGTAAAGCCTGTGGCTCTGTAGGCTGCAAGTGTCTTCATAGGTTGCTAGTGACTGTGGGCCGTTGGTGATAATGTGATGGATGTGGGCTGTGCAGATAAGTGGTGATGAAACAAATAGGTTATTGCTATGTGGGTTACCTGTGGCTGTATTTGTAGGCTTGTGTTTGTTTGTTGGTACCTGTGACTGATATGCAAAGTGACTGCGTACCTTACATTCATTGCAATTAAAATCATTAATATTTTATTCCCCAGGTAATCGCACATCTGTAGCCTCCAGCACCGATACAGGTGATGATCATGACACTGACATTGATGACCCTACGCCCCTTCCTCCACCACGCCCAAGGCGCTGGGCCAAAAAAGCAAAGGAACAGTCCATGGCACCAGATAACAATACCTCCAGCTCAAGTAAGGTGGTGGAAGAGCAGGCTAAAACTGATGACCCACCATCACCCAGTGACTGGTCTAGATCTGTGCCTCAGTTTCCTCTGCCAACTTTTAAACCAACCATGCAAAGTAAGTAATATGTGACAAGAGAACTTATTAATTCTTAAAATGTACATTAGATAATTCCTGATTTTTGTGTGATAATCACAGCCAATTTTAGGGATGCCAACATCACCCTTACCTAAACGCAGGATCTGCCACTTTAGCAAGCCTGTAGAGTAGGAGAGTTGTCATTAACAAGCTGACCAATGCAAGTGACACAAAGTCAAAACACAACTTTTCTCTTTGGAACAGGATAAACAGTCCTGCTTAAAGAAGTGTATTCTCCTCATTCAATAAATTTTGAAGTTGTCACTCTAATTTTATTTTTCCGAAGTTTGTCAAAGTGAGCTGTCACTTGCTTCCCAAGAGGAACTCACAGAGGTCATTAACTTCCTTTCTGGTGCACCCATCAAGTTGCGGCTATTGAACGAAGATGATGTCAATCCCAGCATGGCAGAAAGTCACATGACTCCTATTGACAGTGGCCTTGGGAGTATTTATAGTATGGCTATGAGCAATGTCACACAACCTAGCAGTGCTCTGACGCAAGTATGTGACAAGGTTGACGACAGTGCTAAGGATAATCAAGAAGTGATGCCATCAACTAGCTCTTACGAAACCACAGAAAACCCTCCAGTTACTGTTAACACTGAAGGAGATTCTTCTAAAGAATTCAAACTGCCAAAAACCCACATGGTTACCATAGAGACACAGACTTCTCCAACAACTGAAGTGAGCCCCACTTTCTTTGTTAAACCTGCTGACACTGATGAGAAAGAGCAATGCACAGAGACACCAGCAGCATCTGCTGAGAAACAGGACAACCAACCCCTGCCAGAAGATAAAGTTAACGGAGGTGACGAAAGTAAAACCGATCGTGATAGTGATGAGAAAGACAAGGATGCTATTCTTCAAGAATCACCACCATCATCTTTGATACAAGTGAAGGATGGTGCAACTATTGGTAGTGACGTGATTCCCGAGAATGTACCAGAGAAAGAAACAGCAAAGTTAAGAGTTGATGATAAGCAGACCAACCCAAATAAAACAACCAGCCCTGTGCTTGTCACAGTCAGCTCAGAAGAAGGCACTGATGGCAAAATTTCCATTAGTGAAAGCCTTAGGTAAGGTGGACATGAATTTACAGGAAAGTGTGTTGCATATGCAGAGTTGCTGTTTTGCATACTAACAGGGTTCGCCACACCTTGAAAGTTCTTGAATTTTAAAATGAAAATTCAAGGCCTTCTAAGCCCTTGAAAATTGCAGTTGTTGCTGGAAGTCCTTGAATTTCGGTGCTAACTTTATCCAACCCAAAGGAAAAGGAGCAAACACAGAAAGAAGTTCAGGATAAAATTGCTCGTGTTGTGGAAGAGCTAAAAAGGACATAGACTCAAGGCTCTTTTTTGCACTGAATGGAGAAAAAAATGGGAGATGTGTCCTTGAAAGTTCTTGAAAAGTCTTGGAATCTTTTGTTCAAAAAAGGGTACGATCCCTGTACTAAACCAATTGTTTGTTTGACCTTCTCATTGCTATCGCCATGTTAGTTTCATAAGGTCCCCACTGATTTTTAAAAAAACCATTCATGTTAGTGCAGCTGTATAATATTAAAGAAAAAGCATTTAAGATGGCACAACTCAAGTCACTGCACCCAGTAATCAATTGCTACAGTTAAACTGCTAATTACCAAAACAATTTTGTTCTAAAAGGAATGTGTGGGAGAAAACCAGCGTCCCTGTAGATGCTTCTGATCCTGGTAACAGCAATTCAGAAGGCTCGTCACTCCGCAAAAAAGACATTCATGGCTCCCAGGACACTCTTTACCACAGCTGTTGGTCCCTGTCGGATTTCCCTGGTAGCGACAAAAATGAAGAAGCCGATGAAGATGCTAAGAGTCTGAATGAAAGCTTACTACCAAGTAATTCAGGCCCAGGGCTTCTTGACCTTGGATTAAAGTGGCCAAGTTATGGTAGCAGTATCCATGGCAACCCTGTGTGGGCCAATTTTCCCAGTGTAAGAACTTTGCTGTGTTATAATTTTATTTTACTGCAGTAATGATAATGGTTGTACAGCTGCTAGTCTATAGAACTCCTTAGATTTGAGGGCAAGAACGAGTACGAGTACGAGATTTAACTGAAAGTTTTTGCGAGTGTTCTAAAAGAAAACACCCCGGAAAGCTTCTTTTTATTTATTTTTTTTTTTTTCACCAAAATAGTTAGTACGGTTATTGATACTGAAGGAGGTTAAGTCCTCTCCCGATAGGAAAATGATAAAACTGCTTACATTTGTTCCCGCCACTATGACATTCTTCCTAAAACTCGTAGTAAAATGACGACGGCTATCACGTTTTCCCGCCAAAATGAAGCTGGTTCACGCGTGAGCAATACTCAGTATTGAGAAAATCTCGTACTCGTAGTCGTCCTCGTCTCAGAATCTAAAGTTCTCTTGTGTGTGTTAATTGGGGGGAAAATGTCCTGCTCCAATACTCCTAGGGGTAATGACTTGAAGAGGCTGTTTCACAAACGTTTTTAAAATTCAAACAGCGGGAAGTGCTGAGCCGCCCGTAACCGTCCGCACGGACCCACGTCCCCTCTACCGCTTGTGACGTCAACAGTTTTAATGGTCAAGGAAAACTTTATCCGCCAACTTGTGCAGAGTGAAGAGAGCTTTCAAACCATACCAGGATAAGCACGATTCAATCAAGGACACCGAAGAAAAAGGCGAAAAACCATGTAACATTGACCGGAAAATTTCCTTGAAATCTTGTTCCAGTATCCACCTACCTTTTCTTTCCTCTAATCCTAAGATCCTGAGAGCGTTCTCCAAAACTTTTCTCACCAAAATGAAGCGTACTAAATCCTCAGCAAAAGAAAAAAATGCGGCAAGAAAAGCGAAAAGTAAAAGTCAATGAATCAAATAGAAATTTTGCTTTCTGCGCATGCCCGAACTACGGAAGCTAAGATTTTGCATTTATTAGATCAAAGGGCTGCGGAGTTAACGACCTGTAAACGGCTTTGTGGTACGTTGTGGCTCTTTATAGCACGACAATGATCAGAAAACCGCTCATCTAGCTTCAAAACGCGTCTTCAGCAAAATTTCCAGGGGCTAATGGGTTAAATTTGTTTCGCATGGCATGCAATGCAGTGCTTATATCGTGCGCATATTATTGGTAGCCTGAGAAAACAGCCGACATTTGGCGACGCTACCACTGGTTTCCCAGCCAAATGACGTCTGAGAAACGAGCGCAGGAATTCCATACTGATGACGCGTCACTACCCAGATCTGGGTAGTGCTTCTGATTTGGTCGTGCCGCGTGGGAAATTCGATTCAACCAATCAGAAGCACTACCCAGATCTGGATAGTGATCTGGATAGTTCCTCAGCCGTCATTTCGCGGGGAAACCACTGGTGGCGTCGCGAAATGTCGGCTGTTTTCTCAGGCTAACACATAGGCTCCCTACACCGGATTCTTAAAGAAAATTGCGTTGTCTGATTTGCAGGGCCAAGGAGGCAATTGGAACCAGTCTCATGAGTCTCTCAACAAGGACGGATCAGGCAGGGGCAAGACTGTGTTCTCATTAGGACTGGGTATCACTGGACCTGATATGCTTGCTGCTGCTAGAGGAGGAAGGTACATAACATAGCTATGCCTAAATTATCGTAAACTGCTATATTACCCCCTCCCCTCCCAGCTTATAAACCCTTCCAGTTGTAGAACCATCTACGCGCAGACAAAAAAATACATCCGATTATAGCGGTTACAAGCCCCCCCCCGGATATTATTAGAATATCTCTTACTCTAGATAATGCTTGTCATGACCAAGTTTTTGGCTTCATAAAAGAATCAAGCTTGCTAATAAAAATCTTTGGTTTGTTTTTAAGCTGTGATGCAGTACACAGTGGACATTTTCCTTCCACGCCAACTGTTGGAAAACCTTGGAGTACTGAGGACCTTGCGCAAAAGGTAATAGGTTTTGAAAGGGAATTTGTCTGATCATTGATTTGAAGGAAAAACGTAAAGGAGTTGTGTCACGAAATTTGTTCATATTCAAAAAGTGAGAACTGCCACCAAACTGAGTAAAACTTAAAAATAACTGCTGAAAACATTAATCGAAGGTACAAATAATACAGCAAATACAAGAGGAGGCATGGATGGTCTGAACTTGTGGAAGATTGAAACGGATTGCGATCAAATATTGTCATTCACAAGTAATATCTCAAGTTCCACAGCGAATAAGGATGCGTAATTGGCATCATATACAAAAGTGAACTAGACAGCTGTGACACAGCCCCTGTAACTGTTGTTCCGAGATGTCATGCAAAGTTTTCTGATCAGTGTTTTGTCATATAATTTATCAAATACCTCACTATGTTGTCATTGCCAGGGCTCGAAATTAACGCTCGCAAACTCGCAAAATGCGAGTGATTTTGATGATCTGCGAGTAAGAAAAATATCCACTAGCAAACGATTGCTAGTTAGATTATCAATGTCTCCCAAACAAAGGGAAATAATTTGCTTGTGGTCTCACCAGTTTGCTAGTGGAAAAAATCTTACTAGCAAAACTTTGCAAGTGCACTAAAAAGAAAACTTCGAGCCCTGATTGCACGTACTTACCCGTAGTTTGTTGTTGATTCTCTCCTTTGCTCCGAGAGGTTTTTCTCCGCATACTCCAGGTTTCCCCTCTCCTCAAAAACCAACATTTCCAAATTCCAATTCGACCAGGAATCAGGTAGACGAAGAACCACTTTGTGGATGTGCTACCTCCGAATCATTATCTATTTATTTTATTATTTTATTTATTTTACTTACCCCTGACTGGTTGAAGAACTTTCATATATAAGACTGCGAGGTATTTGTGGGTTTTGTTTTCTCATAGTTATTAGAGGAGACTGGTTATGAAAAGCGGCAAACATCAATGATAAAAACAACAGTGCTGCAGTTTATGTTGGAAGCACCCTGAAAGTGCACAATCCTTTGTTTTCTGTTGGCAAATTGTCACGGAATGAATTAATGCAACGTTTTTATTGGTCAATACAATCAAAATGATAGGAATTCTTTTGAATGTTGTGCACTTTCAGGTCCACAAAAACATATAACAAAGGAGTCTGACGGGTTTCATAACCATTCCACTTAATTAACTATGGTTTTCTTTATCTTCTCTGACGTCAATAGAGCAATTGAACCTAGCTTAATTTTTTTTCCAGCAATTCATCAAGGGAAGTGGGGTGCTGTACCTGCAGTGTTAAGCGAATAGCGAATAATCCGTTGTCATGTAAACCTTATAGGGTGTCCATTTTGTTGTTAAGGACGAAATAATATACATACTTTTGTTTCCTGTGGTTGTTTTTAGATTCCTTGGTCAGCGCGAGACTCTTCTCCACCCCCACTGTGGGCCAAGACCACATCTTTAACAGAAGACACCTTGAGGCCATCTCATCACCGAGCCCCCCTCCCACCGCAACACTACAGTGATCCTTTTCTTCCGAGGGAGAACTGTTGGCCAGGCCATGGTAGGTCTGCAGCTCCCACAGGATACCCACACCCTGCTTATGCTCGGTACCAGTCCACCTTGCAACGTCAGCGCGCATTTGATAATATGCAGTATGGAATGCCTGGTGGTTTACAGAGAAACCGTGGTATGATAGGTGGGCAGTCAGCATTTCAACCGGTTCAAGCAGGTTTTCGCAAGCACGGTCAGCAAATCCTACCAGGTCATTTGCAAGTGCCTCCCCACTACACAACAGGACATGGATCTCATCACAACTCAAACCCGCGATTTTAAGAATGGCAGGAAGTAAGGAGATGCTATGTACTCAAGGGGGTTGTAGGTTTTGTGTATAGCTTGATAGTTCATTTTTGTCGACAAACGAAAGCAATTAGAGACTTTAGTTCGAGAAAGAGTACGACTACGAGTACGAGATTTGACGGAACATTTTTTCGCGTATTCTCAAAATATAGACACCCCGGAAAGCTTCATTGTACTTTTGATTCACCAGATAGGTTAGGACTGTTATCTTTATGGAAGGAAGTTAAGCCCTCTCCCGATTGCAAAATGATTTGATGACTTGTTTCCGCTACCACGACATTCTCGCTAAAACTCGTCGTAGAATGCGACGGCTATCACGTTTTCCCGCCAAAATGAAGCTTGTTCACACGCGCGAGCACTACTTAGTATTGCGAAAATCTCGTTCTCGTGGTCGTTCTCGTCTTAGAATCTAAATGTTTCTATCGATTTGACTACTTTCGTGGTACCAGTTGCCTCTTAGCTTGGAAAAGTTTCTGTGTGGGAAATAAGGCGATTGGTGTCTTGATGTTGTCAACTGGATCATTTTCCCCTTATTATGGAAATAGTGAGCTACAGTTGATTTAAATAAGATCCTACAGCCACAGAGTACAGGCAATGTCAACCTCCCAAGCAGACTTTGTTTTGGCTGATCACGCAATCCTACCCTTCGTGGAGAAGGAACGCGTCACGCAAATAGAAGTGCGTGACCAGCCAAGAGAATGTCTGCATTTTTTTTAACAATTTGGCTTTGGTAGTAAGCTGAATTCTGTCTTTTGCACGTGCCGAAAATGGCCGGTTAGAATTAGAAAATAGAAATATTACAGTTTACTGTGAAATACTATAACATGACTGTAAGTATTCAAAATGTTGTCAACTGTTTGAAAAGAAGTTTACTGATCTCAGATTTATAATTGACTGCCAGTTGTTAACCGGAAGTTGAACGTTTTGAAAAATCTTAGTAATAGTTGAATCGTAGTCGAATGCTTCAATTTTAAGTAGTTTAGTCTGTGAGATTACCAAAGGACGTCATAAAGTTAACATAAAGTAAAATTCCGTTATTTTTGGAAAGCATAAGTCAAACGGATGACATACAGAGATAAACCGATTTTTTGTCATTTTAATGTCTAAACATAAGTTACTTCATTGGCTTTTGTGTACGGCTTTTTAGAGTGCTTTTGTTTGTAGCAGTCTCATACTATGACCTTGAAGCAAGGGAGAGTGGAGAAGGTTAAAAAGCATATCAAACATATATTTTGCCAACCTTGTCCCCAGGGAAAGGCCCTGCGGACGAGCTTGACATGTTACAAAACTATAGTATTTTCTTAAGCATGATTAAGAAGGAAAGTAACGGTAATTTTGATGATTTTGCTTGTTTTGGGTAAGTACCGGCTTGAAACTATTGGTTGGAGAGAGACACAATTTTTTGACCATATAACAGCTACCTAACAAATTTAGATTGAAGGAGCTGTGTCACAAAATTCAGTCAAATTAGGTAATTACAAAATGCCCGTTAAATTAAGAGAAACATAAAAATAACCACTTAAAACATTAAGGAAGGTTAAAATAACACAACAGAAACAACAGATTCCACGGATGGTCAAAACTAAAGAAGATTGAATTGGATTGCAATTAGGGATTTTGAGAACTGTTGTTCAGCCTACCAGTTTTTCAAAGTTGATCTCTGCCGCTTGCAACTTCAAAAATAATGCTCGAGAGACATATTTGTTTGTCTTGGATCGCTGATTTTGTCATTTACAAGTAATTTCTTTGCTTGCTTTAAGTTCCATAGCGATTGAGGGCGAGTAATTGGCAAAGTTAAACAAAATGAACTGGACACCGTGACACAGGCCCTTTAATGCCGCTCACAAAGTCAAATGTATTTCAAAGGAAAGCATGCAATGCGACAAGAGAGGGACGAGGGACTCCTCTCTGACCCTGACGTGTTCGGGTGTCTGCTGAAAAACATTTGCACCCTTAATTTCTTCCTCAAAATCATTTTCTTTTTAAAATTATATCAAACACTCAAACAGTGTTTCATCATAACATCCATCACCTCGAATTTTGTCAAAAATGCTCCGCTGTGCGTTGTGTTTTATCTCTTTTCTCAGTGTTTGATACGTGATGGAACACTCTGTCTCGTGTTGTCATATTACACCAAACCCCAGACGTCCCAAAAGTGTTAAGCAGCAGCCAATTAGACATCGACTTATACTTGCCCGTGCATGACCCACGTCAGTAGATACAGGCATTGCCCCGAAAAGCGATATCTTGATTGGCTTGTGCCTAACCCACTGGGCATTAGAGAGGCACCTATTATTTGGCCTTTCTCTTGCTGGAGGTTCATCATTCAGTGTTTGGTAACTAGGCAACCTAATGCTTAGTGCCAATGAACCTGCGGAAGGTTTTTGCCGTTAAATGAGATTTTTATGTATAATTTACGACTTTGGTTGTAAGAAGCCGCTGCTTGTCAAAGCACAGGCCAACCAACTTTAATGTGAGAGTTGATCATTAATATGTGTGGTACCATATTGTGTAATCCTCAAATGGCCGTGAACATAAAGGATTTGTATGGGAATTCAGTTTATAGATTCAAGAAGATGAAGGCTCGCGGGAATTTTCAATAAGAAACTCTTTACCTAGGCTAATCAAGGCGCAAAGCCATTACCTGAATTCCCATACAAATCCTTTTTGACCTTTAGGTTTACGGCCATTTTGAGGATTGCACAATTTGATACCACGCGTATTAATGGCTTAAAAACTCTCGTAGTGAGCTTGGTCTGTCTGTGGTTAAGTTTTGCTTGGGGCGCAGGCGAACCAGGTAGAGTTGAGATTTAGCATTGAGGCTCCATATTTGCTTTTTATTTAATGATGTTATCAAAGAGAGACTTGCTGCGGCGTGTGTTGACATAGCGACTTTGCTTGTGTAGAGCGTAGCAAGCTTTTTACTTTACTTTGTAGCAGCTTTTTGAGTTTGAAGTTCGTTATTTTTTCATTCTTCAGGATTTCGTGGCTTTTATCTTCGTCAAAAGAGTCATAGTTTATTTAAAAACATGTGGTAACCTTACGGGATTAATAGACAATAAGAAAGGTTTTTTTATTTCGAGAATATGTATGTTACTAACTATATTGATGCCTGTAATTAGTAGATAAAATAGTAACCAGAAGAAAAGTCTTAATAATTTACTTGATTTTGACTGCTGTTAAAACTTACAAGCTGGCATTGTCGAGAAATAATCAAGTAAAATTAAATCTGCCATCATTCATAGACTCAAGTGCTTTTTCCCCATAAATGTACGACTTGTTAGCATGGTGGAGACAAAAAGTAGTTTTTTGTTTGTTTGTTTTTTCTTTCCAACTCGTCACGCACGAAGTTTCATTACGTGCCAGTTCGGCCCTCTACATCCTGTCTTGAGGTGTTGGTGGCGGCAAAGTATTGATTTACTGTTATCCTCAATGTCCTCGTGGCTATTCTCATACTAGGGTAAATAAGCTTTATACTGCAGGTGGAATTTCAAGAGATACTAACTAGGCAGCATTCCTGTCGAATCTCGCAGACAAGATTGTGATTACAGTAAAAACCCGCATATAAGTACCTGGAATATTCGAGGTCAGGCTGAACAGGTTCTTATATTTTAGGATAGTTTTTCACAGTTTAGGCTGATTGGGTTCTTAATAGTTCTTATTTTACAGAGGTTGTCTAGTGTAACCATTGGTAGAGATATTGTACTACTAATTCATAATGGTTATGGAAAACATATTTCTAGTGAAAATCCAAATAAATGTAAATGAAAGAAAACGTATACACAATAACTTTTTGTCAGAATTTTCTCACGCAATCAGTTTAACTGACTATCAAAATTGACGTGATTTTTTTTGTAAAACAATCTATTTTTCTTTGCTAGGATGAACAGTTTCTTATATTTTGAGTATTTAAATGCCAAATTTCAGCCTGTAGGTTCTTATATGTGGGGTTTTACTGTACCCCGAAAAGTGGTCCATCTCTGGAATCTGGAGGGGCTTCTCTTACCCGACCAAAACTTGCGCTCAGACTTCAGTTCTCCGTTCACTCCCTCAGTAGTCTAAATTTCGGTGGAGAAATATTACAAGGTTTCGTTAGGGGTGGAATTTTTTAACAGTGTTTGACTATGCCCACCATTTCGTATTTGGTTACTCCCACTGATCTCTGACCTCTTGTTCCTGAAGAATGGAAGGCATAGGCTTGGACTTCTGACTCTGGTCTTGATTTGGTCGCACCGCGATTCCAATCTTTTACGTTCAATAATTACAAAATAAGATCACGAAAAAGGAACTCTCTATTCCCCCCTCCTCCCCCTAAAATAACCCCACCGACCTACGCTCTCTTTGAACGGGAACGAAGCGCGCTAATGAATAACGCGAATGCAAAAAGGGCGCGAATTATTTCCCGCCAAAACGTTAGCGCTGGAACAATCACGCAGACGCAGGGCTTTCCGTCGTTGACTTCTTTTCCGTTTTCCTCTCACAAAACATATGCGTAAAAGTTTCAAGTTTCGAGAGCAATATTCGAGTTTTAGTCTTTTCTCTTTGAGGGTATTGAATTCACAAAATTGTGAAGTAGACTTGGTGCGTTCTCTTAGAATCTTTGATGACAACTGTATTGCTAGACTTCGAAGATGAGGAACCAAGATGGCTTCTCCGGTCTGTTTTTTGCTCCTCTGCCAAACCTTGAGGAACTGATCGCTGTTGAGGCTGTCATACGAGCGGGAAAAGACGATGAAATAAGCGCTATTCAGCCAAAATGTTGCAGGTATTTCTTTAAACTGGTCTTGACTGTTGATGTTTAAACCGAAATCTGGATAAATTTGCAATAAATTCTGGAACCGATGGTGAAGTTTATTTTAATAATAAGACTTTAAGTCTTATTTTTTGCAGGGAGATCATCTTCACAGAGCCCAAAGTTCTGTTGTCTCCACTGTTAGATGACAGGAATAAGCTGTTCCTCATAACACAGGTGCAACTAAAAGTCAAATATGCTGAAATTTGCCAACGTTGTAAATATAACTTTTAATATGCCTACTATGATGTTGAGCTGTGTTAAGGTAATGGACTTACCAAATGAAGAAATATCAGAAAACCTTTTTTTATGGGCTTACTTTATCTTAAGCTTATTATTGAACCTTACTTTTCTATTTCTCTTAGGAGATGATTTTTCATTCCTCTGAATTTCAAGAGCTGTTACAAAGGCTAAAAATAAAGGTAAGCTTAAGCTTTAAACTGAATTCGAAGTTTCGAAGTGGATTTTAAAATAAGCTTACCTCACTCTTATTTTTCCATCCAAGTTGTCCATGTTCTCAATAAGCTTAAGTAGGTTTAGTATATGAAATACGACCCTTCGAATAGTTTTGAATGAAATGAGGACTGACTAGATGTTCAACACTGAAATTCACATGTATACATTTGTTAGTTGCGTGTAGAACTACCACAATCTGTAGAATGTGAGGTACTGCTATCAACTAGTAATCAGATTCGTTTAAAGCTTGATTATATCATTACACAAGACCCACGCTCAGATGTAAAATTTCCTGTTGTTCATCTTTTTTTTTTTTTTACCAGGAAACAGAGCGAGTAGATCTGACCAAAGGCTTGTTTCAGTTTTGTTTTTCATTCACAATGAAACAGAAGCTCGCACCACTATGGAACAAGGCTGGAGAGTTCTTTGTACAAGGTAATTGATGGACATTCAATATCTTTATTAACCCAGAAAAAGGAACACTAAAAAGTAACGGAAGTTATCCTCCGATCAATGCTGATTTAAACTCTTAAGAGGAAACGTAAGAGATAAATTTCAATTGAACAACTGAAATGCCCTCTTCCTTCGCATTGATGAATCTAGAATACTGTTATTGGCAGACTCTTAAGTTATGTCCAGTGTTTCATATTTCTTTGTAGGTCGTGACTTCATGCTGGAAAAAACGAAACTGAATGCAGTTTGTAAGTAAAACTCATAGTTAGGGTGAATGATTAAGTTTTCTCGCCTATTCTCTAAAAACAGACACCACGAAAAACTTCCTGTGCTTTTTTCACCACAAAAGTTAGTACTCTTATTGGTGTTTAAGGAGATAAAACTCTCTCCCGATCGCTAAATGATAAAATTCCTAACATTTGATAACTTGTTATCGCCACTAAGACATTCCCGCTAAAGCCTGTACTAGAAAGACGATGGCTATCACATTTTCCCACCAAAATGACGTTGGTTCGCGCGCACACTACTTAGTATCAGGGCGGATAAAGGTGGACACTATTTAGTATCAGGGGGATAAAGGTTGCCTAACATTTATCCGCCCTGCTTAGTATTGAGAAAATTTCGTTCTCGTAGTCGTCCTGGTCTTAGAATCTAAAGCTCTGTATTATTCCTTGTCTAGCTGAGAAATCAGCCTTGTGGAACAGTTTCTGCCTGTTTTTCAATGAGCATCTGAGAACACAATAGTCCATTCCCTTCCCTTTGTGATGCCCACTACAGAGTCTAATTTCTTGTATGCGTTTTTATGCAGCCTTGGAAGTAACAATTAGTGACAAGATCAGTATTGGATTACAGGCTTATTCTTTAAAGTCAAGCCCCTGCATGGTAATATAATTTGAAACAGTGTAGGTGCTGTTTTCAAATTGAGACGAGTTGACTAAGGCCAAATTTAAAAATGGCCGGTCTGAGGGAAGCGTGACCAAGATTTATTGTTTTGAACTATTTATGTCATGAAAACTGGCAACGGAAAGTGAGAGTTTTCGGGGATGACTATATTGTCTTGGGTGGAAAACCTTTCAAAAGCATTAAATTGTGCTTTGCTCAAGCCCAAAAAATTCTTTCCAGGGACATTTTGAACTTTAGAATAATGGGCATCCATAAATCTAGCTAGGATTACGTGAAAGCTTTAGTAATAGGGTTGGGGATTAACTACAATCGTGGACAAAGGTCCTTGGGACAGTGCAGTATTCATAATTTTCTTTAATTTCCCTCATAAAACAGTGCATCCTTTTCGAAATTGTCTTGCAGTTCTCCCTCCCCCCACCCTATATAAGTTCTGTATGCACGCGTCCAACTTTGTTTGTGGGGTGAAGGGAGGGGTTGGGCATTAGAAAACCCCCCAGAAATGCAAAAGTGTCCCAAGACTTTTGTCCATGATTGTAGCTACGTTGGCCTGGGTGGAGAGGGCAAAGTAAGAGAATAGAAGGAAATTTACTGAGATTAATGATTTGTGAATACGGTAAACTGCCTGTTTTTACTTCTTCAGCCAGAACATTTCACTGCTTCGACAAGAGCATTAGACGAATTTAACATCAACGAGAAAGCTGTGATCACTGATGCAGCTATTTCCGATGATTTATGTTTTGTGTTGCCGAGGTAAGGAACGCACCAATAAATTTTAAAACTCATTTAATTAAAATTTTTTGAAAAAATATCCATGTGAGTCGCCAAGGGTAAAAGAATACAAATTGCCATAAATAACTGAGTCTTGACTTTCTGGTGGTGGTTTGACAGGTCTTACAACAAAAAGTTGACAAACTATTATCATAGATATTCAAACGAGTCGGCTGCTTTCTCAGAAATAGGTTTTTAATATATTACATCCAATTAGTATATGCAGTATTACTAGTTTCTAGACCAATCATCAAGACTCTAACGACGAAAATTTTCATTTTCTTCGTGTTTACCGTTATCCAAGCAATAAAAATCATGAAAAGTTAACATCAATGCCCAGTTGTGTTTGATTTGTAATAAGAGGATCTTAAAGCTCGTTTAACCAAACTTTTTTTGCTATTTTAGCTTGAAAAAAGGGAGAATCTTCAGTATAACGCATAACCTTCCTGAGGAATGCCCGTTTGCTAGTTATGAAGACTTACGAAAACACTGGAAGTTTATGGTAGGTGTACCTTTGAGGTTCTTAGAACTCCCTTTTTGTGTTGAAAAATGGTGGCAGGTGACTTCTGGTAGCTTCATTTTTATTTGTCGTTGTTACTTTTCTTTTTACGCAGTATGGATACAGACTACCGGCTGAGGAAAATGTTTTTTACAACGTACATTTCTATTATATCCGTGGGAGAATATTTACGTATCCTTTAGATGGGCCTGTTTATATCGACAATGCGCTGACGTCAGTTGAATGAGGGTCACAAAAGCAGAACTTAAGTAATCTCTCTTGCCATTCACATGAAAATACTTTCACTTAATAGCAATGAGTGGCGACGCAAAAATCAAATCAAACACGAAACTTCTTTGTTATGCTGTTTCGAAAAGCTTTTCTAGGCTGTCTATGTTGAAAGTGCACTTTTATCAACCCAGGAAACAACAGGTGACATTTAGACACCACATCCATCTTACAGAAGAGTCATTATATTCATATCTAAGATAGCAAGATGTGACTGTATTTTTTCAATCAGGGCTGTTGCTAAGATTTCGAGTTGCCGCGTATATAAGTAGGAGGGAAATTGAGCAGCTAGGAGGTTCTTTTGGGTCTAGTCTACCTTTGTCTCATTTTAAAGTAGCCGGGGCTGAAGGCCGTTATTAGCCGGGGGAAATCCTCGGCCCTCAGTGACAGCCCTGTTGAATACGATACCAGTTATGTTTAATTTCTTTACCAAAAGCGATCAGATACCCAGCTAGTTGTATCCGCAGCAGTCAAGCCATAGCATCGCCTCGCTGCGATCATCAGCTGATTTTTACCACTTTTCTGAGAGACTTGTCTTCCCGAATGCCTTTCATCTGTGCTACACCCCTAGCGCTGACGTCTGCACCTCTCTACCCAACATGTAGACTTCAACAGGCAACCTCTCCAAACCACAGTAACCTAACAAGGACAGCGCCTCACATGAACCACTGTAGACCTTTCACCGTTCAACAACAGCCTGCATGTGAACTGACGAGGCAAGCCATCTCGGCGTCGCCGTTTTCATCTCGAGCAGCATCTTCCGAAATTCATCAAACCGCGACCAGCGATGGTATTGTTAATCGCCGGATAATACCCTCTTTTAATCCAACGAGCTTGAGGGTCACTGCTCATATTTCCCCGGTACCTTCTTACCTCTCTTCAGAAACTCCTTTTGTTCCTCGATTCACTAGTAAGCATGTGCTTAACACTGAACATAGCAGGTCAGCCACATGTAACTCTACTTCTTCATCCACGCCTGCCACAAGAATTGTCCCAACGTTTTCGAAGAAGAGAGTGCAGTCTTGTGGAAACGATTCAACAAAGAGAACCAAAACGGCTACGTCTAGAGTTTGTGCCCTTGGTAAAACTGTGCAATCAGAGGGAGCTTCATCTTTGTCTTCGTCACTACCTCCTCCTAGCGTAATAAGACCGGTCACAGGGGAAAACGTAAGTAATTTACACAAACAATCTCAGCAAAGGAGCACTCAAAACCACAGAAGCATTTTGATGGGACAAGACATCGGTCTGAGTGAAAGCCATGGTATTTCGTCAAACTTTAACAGGGAATTGTCCACTGAGCCAAACGTGGCGATTTTGCCTGCTGCGGTTCACATCAATAATGCTGATGTGACATACAGCGCTAGCACTCCAGTGCCAGTTTCAAAGTGTTTACCCCAGAAAAGACCAGGACTCGTTATAACACAAGCTCCTTCTACCAAAGATCATCTTTCAGCCTCATTTACGGGAAACGTGCCTTCGAAGCAAAGCAACAACAGGACTGTTAATCCTTCCTTCTTAGGTGATGTTCTTGTAAGTGAGTCGCCTTTTTCAGGACTGGTTAGAGGCCACCCAACCTCTATTCAGCTGCTACAGCAAAGGCGCATTCTTGGCCAGTCCCAATCTGTTCTTGATTTAACATTGGGACTTCAGGTATTAAAACCGTGTTAACAATTCTTAAAAAATTTTTTCATTGTTAGATTAAATTGAAGGAGTGATTTTAATTAACAAAATACTTGAAGTCAAAAAGCAGCATTCACATGACAAAATCAACAGCCTAAGCCTAAGGTGGTGCCCGTCATCGTCCAGACGATACGCATGCACCACTCGCCCCAGCCTACAATAACGATTTTTGTCACACCAGAATGAAATATAATGCCATAACGAGAATTTCTGATTCTCATTGATAAATGGAATGACTTCACCAGTTCGGGAATGGAATTTCGACTCGGTATCCGGGATGTAAATGGATGCAGATATATAAATCCAGTGAAACTTATTCCGATATCATGCGAATAGCCCCTACACTACCGAGGAATTAGTCAACAGGAAACTTACCGAACTATGCATAATTGTGACCTTGAAATAACTGTGTTTTTAAGGTGGAAGATTTTCCTCGCGAGGAACCACCTGCTAAGAAGCCGAAGTCAAAGCCTAAAATTCAGGACAACATTGATGTGAGGGAGTTAGCGTTACAAGACCAGGTACAGTACATTTTCAAGCTTACATAACCGCATAACAGTAGGCAAGTTCAGCCTAGCCTTTGTTCTATGCTTCAGTTTGCCTTTCCGTACTGTAAAGGAAGTGTTTGTTTCTAGGTGTTACTCTATCAATAAATCCCAGCTGACTTGCAGCATCTCAGGCTATTTTACACACTAAGCGGTAGGGAGATTGTGCTGAATGACTCTGAAGTTTCGTGATCACAGTTAAGAAGTCTAAAATCAAATAAGTAATTTTAAAAAAATACGCAAGTTGTGATCTGATCCGATTCTCACAAGGAAATGAATGAATGTATGGAAAAGTACTAAAGTATACAGAGCTTTTCGTTTTCTGCGCCACGCATTTTGGAAAGAGAAGATTGAGGACAGAGTAAAATTATTGGAATTAAACGTGATAAAATGTTGTCTAAAGATGACAAAGGCCGATTTGCGTAAAATAGGTCTTAAAATGAAGGAAAGACGTTTCAGAGAACTTAACCCCTGAGTTCCCCAGCGAAAGCAGGGCTATATCCCTCACTCCACCACCCCACTCCCCCCCATTGGAAATTGCGCCTCTGGCTTACCGGCCATGAATGCGGGATGGTCCCTTACCGAACCCCCTCACCATAGACATTATCCACGATGAACAATATCTTTCATGACAACGTTTACATCATTTTTTAGGTGATAGCTCATGATCAGCTTATTCCATTTACTTCTTATAACAGCTCCAAAAAGTAAACACCATCACTCTCGCCGACTGGCTGAAGAAAAGAGGTGTAGCTGTGAAATCAAAAGACAAGAAAACAGAGCTGACCAGTAAAGCCAAGCTGTACTTGGCAACAGTCCCACATGAGCCTTAACCATGCTCTTGCCGCTCCATGTTCTTTACCCTGCCTTCGTGCCTTCAATAATTTGATAAGTGCTCCCTGCACGAAAGAAAGCTTTAAGAATACTAGTTCTTTACAGCCTATGACGAGGGTCTGAATAGTTTAGAGTTTAGTGTTATTTACCCATAATTTTTAGTGCTTGCTGTTAAATTGGCCAATTTTTTCATGTTTACTGTTTCCGGAGAAAATACTGTTAAGTGCTCTGAAAGTTTGTCTTGAAAAAACCGTATCTGTACACTGTGAAAAAATATCTTTCACATATGAATATAACAGCGAAAGTAATGCCGAAAATTTTCGGATTTCTCCTCGGACTTCTTCGGTAGTCTAGCTTAGGAAATGTTGTGCAGTCTTCGAGAATCTAGCTCCCGTAGTTTTCGGAACAAAACAATATTGGCCATTTTGGAGCCCTTTTGATTCCTTCTGAAAAGAAATTACTGTTACAGTGAATTTTTTACTGTTTAACTGTTTCATGTTACAGACCCAAAAAATTTAGTACAGTGTTTAGTGTTATCAAGATACCCCCATTCAGACCCACTATGATATACTCCTCGATCCTTGGCTCTTCCACCTTCCGACTCCGACAAGGAGAAAGACCCCGGAAACAAGCCAAATGCCATTTCATAGTATGGGGTTAGCACTGTATTTAAGATTTGGCTTGGTTCTAACAAGACCAGTACCTCTAGAAAGGTACTGACCTGTTCAACGGTTCGAAAGGGAGTCGAGCAAGCTTCACGTCAGCGATTAGCTGTGCGAGTAGGGGTACAGGCTTTAAATTATAATGTGGAAAAGACCCGCTAAAGGTCAAAGTTATTCAGAAAATTTCCAGTACAGATAAAATTTGTAACAAAAATCATTTGCCACTGCATCGTGTTTTAATCTTGCCAGTTTTTCTCCCTTCCTTTTTGGCATAGTACGTACTACAAGCACACGTTTATTCTCACAATTACCCATAAGGCGACAGAACGTTAAAGAATCGAACCCCAAAAAATAACCATGACTGGTTCAAATTAAAAGGATCATCAGAAAAAAGAAAACAATCCGTGTATAAGAAATGTGGTCTGGGGCAGAAGGAAAGGAAAGGTCCAAAAATTATTTGGTACCACACCCTCAGTCTCCAGGACACCTGGAATAATTAAGGACAAAAAACACTACATTTGGACTCAGTCACCAAGCCAACCCACAATTGTTTGATTTCTTTGCACATTTCAGACGAATGGAAACATTCAGCCTTGTTCACAATTTTTATTTTACTTATGTTGAACTACCTATGATAAACATTAAAAATGTTAAATCAAGGAGACTACTAACAACTGTAAGTAACGTTTTAATAATTACTGTCTAACATCTCCTCAGGGTTCCTAAAGAATTTTGGATTCAAATTCAAGACTTTTTCTTGACTTTTTTCCAAAAGAAAAAAAATTTTTTTCAGAGTCAGGGTTATCAAATAGGTGATAAACAGAGACCTTAGAAAAACGCTGGTGGGCTGCAAACATACGGGCAAGATTTAATAAGGTTTGATCAAAACGAAAAAAAAAACTAAAAACAAAAAAGCACTTTTGGTAGCTTTTACCATTTTTTCCGGACTTCATCTCTATTTTCCAGACTTATTCCAGGTCTGGAAAATTGCTCGGAAAATTTCAAGACTTTTTCAAGAATTCAAGACTCTACGAACCCTGTCTACTGCTGTAACTAGATTATTTCTCTAGAATTAATTTCATGTATCACCAAGGCTTAGACCGAAACAAAAAGATAAGATTTTATGACTTTCACTGTTTCCAATCCAATTTTAATCCTTTCAGACTACCAACACTGACCAACTCCCTCAAAGCTCCATGTTAAGATGTAGATTAAACTCCATTACCTATAAATGACCTGGCGCAGCTGTTCAAAAATTGGATAACTTTAACCACTTGAAATGCTATTGGCCTCCCTAATACTTATCCGCTTGATAGTGATTTATCCAGCAGATAGCACTACTCAAGTTTTGACAACTGAGGCCTGGAATACGATTTTAAAATCTCAAGACCAGATAAGACCCAGGGGCAGCTAATTGGGTTGTGATATTTTAAGGCTGAAATTGTTGAAGGCACAGTTATCAAAAGAAATTCGGCAACAGCTCCCAGACACTCCTGTTTACTAATTGTAAAAAAAGTAGAGTGATAAGGTTCCGGAAGGTTCTTCCCCTTGCCTCAGTGCATTGATTTTGCCAGTGAGTATCCCACCCAAATTTGCTGCACCTGGTGGTCCAAGGATAAAAGAGGCCTGCAGTTTATAGGTACTATCAGTACAATTTTAAGCTTACTCAGCACAATTTTAAGCTTACATTATATCATGTTATAATAAATATGTAAAAACAATTTTTAAATATCAGCATGAAGATTAAAATTGACAAAACTTAATCCAACTAAGGAACTGTACAAATTCTCTTTAAACAGACAAGAGCATGACTGTGATATTTATTGTATTAGTAAAATAATTTGGAAATGAATTCCACTAGTAGTAAGAACTTTTCAAAGAATAATTTTAAAACATGTTTGATAAATTTCGTGACAGCTTGAGTTCGCAAAATATTTTTGTTACCCAAGGCTACAGTTATTATTTTTCCCACACCAAAGAATTACAAGGTATAGCTGCAACCAGAATAGTGTCAGCCCTGTTTTACGCCAGAAACAAAATTTCGCGGTGACTAACCAGAAAATTGTCAAAGACTACTTCAGTTCTATTCATTACTTAACACCAAACCTTGTTACTAACTTGTGCTTGACAAATTCAATCATACAGTTATGATTGATAACACAACTTTTTTGTCATCCACTCTGGTCTGTGATAATAGAGAGCTTTAGATTCGAGGATGTCTACGAAGATGACATTTCAATTTTAAGTTCTCGCCTATTCTCAAGTTCTCGCCTATTCTCTAAACACACACACCTTGGAAAGCATGATTGTACTTTTTTCACCACAAAAGTTAGTTGGCTTATTTCCGTTGAAGGAGGTAAAGCCCTTTCCCAGTTGCTAAATGATAAAATTCCTAACATTTGTTAACTTGTTTTCACCACTACAGCATTCTTGCTAGAACTCATAGGAGAATGACGATGGCTATCACATTTTACCACCAAGATGACTTGGTTTGCATGTGCACACTGCTTAGTCTTAGGAAAATATCGTTCTTGTAGTCATCCTCGTCTTAGAATCTAAAGCTCTCTAACACCAATCTAGTGATAAACAATTCAGTCTTTTGGTAAGAATTTGTCTGATTCCATTTGATCACCTGCTTGACAGATACAGACCAAATTGGACTTTACTCAGTCCTGTTTTCATTTTTACTAAGCTTAGCAACTTTTAAAACTAGAGATTTGGGTGTTTCTAGGAATAATATGAATGTAAAAAGCAAAGTGAGTTTTAAAAAATTATCTTACGAAAGAATGGTGAGGTGTTTTACAGCAGTTACATGTACCGTTGAGGGAAGACTGAATCACATCCAGTCTCATTTATTCTTGCTTAAACATGTGATAGACATTTACAGGGGCAAAAATTGCAAGAGCACCCACACAGGACCCCACTTGAGTGCTTATTCCATACCACAGCAAATGTTTGCGGCCTTTTTCACGCATGATTCCTCCAATGGCAACTTTGACGTATGTCACCACAGCAACAGCCGCAACACTTATCACAACCTATCAGTTGAAGAGAAACACATTTTATAACAATACCATCATATAAGCAACCTGTAAAGCTTATTGTTTATGATACAGCTGTGTGCCACAGGATACTGAATAGTGAGTCAATTAGCGAAATGCTTTTGTATAGAATGTTCACTAGCAGGAACAGAACTCAGACAGGATCAACTCATTTACATAATTTCTGGGAAAACAATAGGTAATATTGTCTGATAAGTATGTAAATGATCATGACGCGATCCTGTCCAAGTTTTGTACTTTGTACCTACCTAATGACTGCCCTGAATAGACTCTTTCAAATAATTATGAGTACTTGACTTGATATAAAATTTATTATATCCATACAAGTCTTATTGCCAAACTATTTCTACCACATAATCTACATTATAGCCAGTTCAAAATGTTTCATCAAAAGCAATGCTGTCACTCCACCATAGTTTCTTTGCTACATTAGGTTGACAAATAGCTAAAACAGGCAGTACAATGTAGTCAAAAACAGAAAGAGGGCATTTCTCTTTTCCTCGATCCTCCCTCAAAATGCACTCATCAAAAAAGCCAACTAAGCAGGCTAATGATTTTAACAAAAGTGATGATGTCACAATGGGTGTAACATACTGTAAAATTCCGAAAATAAGCCCCGGGGCTTATATTTTCCAAAGGCCCTTTCTAAGGGGCTTATCTATGGAGGGAAATTTGCATTTCAAAATCGATTGGGCTAACCTTATACTTGGAAGGAAATTTACTGTTTTTGCTTTGTTTACTTTGTATTTGAGGGCAATTTCCAAATACAAGCCCCTCGGGAGGCTTATATTTAGAGGGGTGATTTAACGGAGGGTTTTTTGCGTTACATGTTTGGGGAGCTTATATTTGGAGGGGCTTATTTTCGGTATTTTACGATATATGGCAACTCTCCTGGAGTATCTGGTCTCTGGGAAAAAGCACAAATCTACCGTCTGACCTACTGGTCACCAAATCTCCTGAATTTTGAGTTTCTATTTGCTTTATGTTGGAAGTAAGCTCATTTTATTTTTTGTCCCCAAAAAATCAAAAAAAACTTTTCCATCACAGTATGGTTTCTGTTGCATTTGGCAAATGTTTAATCGCCAACAAGACTTTATTTGTCAAAAAAACGAATTTTGACAATCTGTACTTCAAGTAACTTTGTATAATGTCTTGTACCACACCCATGTTATAATTTGGGGGAACAGGAGGGGGCAGGATACTGCAAAAGAGACAGTCTCAAGAATTTAGATCTCTAGAGGAAGGGATATGGTTAAACACGTGCAGATAAAGGTTGATGAAGAGTGATGTTTTGAACTTCCCCATGTAACCAAAATTCAAGTTTGGTGGATCAAAGGAGTCTTATCCCTTTGACAGTGTGCAGTTGTCGGCATGTTTAAAGGGGTTAATTTACAAGCAACCAATGAAATAACACATGACCTTTGGCCCAAAAACCTGATATCTTTTCAAGTGCCAATAGCACTGTTTAAGATCACTGTTGCCATGGTTACATTAAAATTGTACCTTTTGAAGCAAAGCAATGTTTTAACATTTCTTCACTTAAAAGTGATTCAATGATTTGGAGATACACAATTTCTTTTCTCATTTTCAAAAATATTTCCCGAGTGAGTGTACTGTCAAACCTCTTTAATACGGACACCTAAGAGACGGAACCAATATTGCCCGCTTTACAGAGGTGTTCGTATTATAAAGATAGGGAATGTGTGATTTTTGGCATTTCTGGGACCAAAGAACTGTCCGTAATAGAGAGGTGTCTGTATTATAGAGGAGTCCCTAAGGAGAGGTTAGACTGTATCAACACTCAAAAGAAAATGTCATATCTCGCCACGGCCATGTAATATCCTCTATTCAAATAGTTAAAAATTAATATACTTACAATCAAAACAGCACCAGAATTGTCACATTTCATCAGCACATCAGGACTTTGTGAGGCCACAATGAGGATGTAGGTACACATACCAAAGTACATGACGGTCAGCGCACTGATAACTACCACTGATGTGGTACTTATAAAGGGGAACAGAATACAAGTGACGGGATTGGCTATGGCTGACAGTGTGAGGGTCAGGTGATAAATGTAGTAGCTGTATGGTATACATGCATATGACTGGATAGCTGGTAAAATTCCATTACTCAGGCCCCCGGCCATGGCTATGATCAGCAACAGGAGCACAACACCACCTTGTGACAAATCTTCATCCATGACGACTTCTTTTTTTTCATATTTCTCATCCATCGGGGAAAGCTCAAGACCTGATTCACTGGGCTGTGGACTTATATGATACAAAGATTTGGAGTCTTTACCAACCTGCTGTCGCTTAGTAATGGGAAGCGTGTTTAAAGCAAGGAACGCCAAACCACAAGCTGTCATCATCGCACTGAGAAACCAGAAGAACACTTCAACAGAGAATTTTGGCTCAAGACCCCAGCTTCCAGAATCTGTAGCATTCCCTGATGTTCCATTAGTACCGTTCACAGGTGCCTCTGTCGGGCTTTGAGCTGGACAAGGGTTATGAGAACCTCCACCTACTCCCTGTCCCAATGCCACAAGACTCGGAAGAAGCCCGCTTAACCCCTCACCGGCAAAATACGGGCTCATGTAGACTTCTCGGAAGATGGCCATGTAGGGTATGAACGACACAGAGGAGGTACAATCTACCATGGAGAGAAAGAAACAGAGGACAAGCAGCGCTGTACTTCTCTCCGCTCCTGCGATGTAACTGGTTTCTTTCCAAAAAAATACCAAGAGAACGCACGACGTAATACCGACCAAAACACTGATGTAAATAACTGGTACCTCACGAACTACACGTGGGAAAAGTTTGTTGCCCACTGCAAATGCCAAGGGGGCTATGTTTGCCAGTTGAATCATAACAGTTAGATATGACGGTAGCGACCAACTTTCTGGGATTTCAGGAACAATTAAAGGTAATTCAACCCAGAGTCCATTGATTGCAATCCAGGAACCTGTCCCGAAAATGACCACGAGTGCGTAGGTGATCACTGAGATGCTGGCGAAGGCCCTCTTGGTCTTGTTCTTCAACCGTTCCAAGGTCATATTGACTAAAATAAAGCACTGATCTTTGCTGTTTTCTTTCAGCACGCTGATTAAAACTAGCTGATGAAAGCGACTGTTATGCAACGGGTGATATTAGTGTCATCTGCGATATTCTCCTTTTTAACTACAATCCGTATCCATGGACTTTGGACTGCCCGCGGAGATTGCTGGGATCCTCATTCAGATTGTTGAAGGGAGACTGGTACACAAGGGCTCTCAAGGTCACTCTCGTTGCGAGGGGTAATTTTGCCTGACTACAACGGTAGTTCCGCTCCTCAAGCAAGTTTTTAAACAGCCAACTGGTTCATTTCCTGTCAGATGGAATTATCAACTTGTTATTTTTCCGATGTCACGTTCATCTCCCTAACGAAACACCCTATAAAGGAAAGGCCAAGTCAGTCCATTGATCAAATGCAAAAAAAAAAAAAAAACACTTAGAACTGTAGAACCTTACTATAAGAGAAAAGCCAAAGAGGGCATAATAATAATAATGATAAAAATAATAATAATAAAAGCTTAATTTATTCTGCATGATGAATCAGCCTACAGCTTGTGTTAACTCATGTGGAGCATAAATAATCTAAAAAAAGAAAATCTGCACATGATACGACTATTTACACTTACAAGCAACGTTAATTAAAAAGAGTCATAAAACCTAGCAATGGTGACTGTGTCCATTTTCGTCACGTTAAAACTTAAAAATTGCTGATTTAAAAGATATGGACCTTATGAGTGTCAATCTTTCGCGGCTAAGTACTAAATTGTACTTTGGCCTATGGCTGTCGTGGCTGTTGGTAGATGTAATAAATTGTCGTCCCTGAGCTCCTTCGTGCGTACGCTGGATCGGCGAGGTAAATATGAGATTAACTGCTCGGCACACTGAAAACTGTGTACAATTTTGAAAATAAGTTGAAACCTAAGGAAACACCTGCGGTTTCTTAAGGTTAATAAATTAAGCTCATCGCGCATTGTCTGAGTACAGGCTTTTCTGTCTGCTTTGAGTATAGATGTCAAATTGTAAAGTCAAAATAGCGAGGTTTTACGAATTCTTATTTACACTAGGTTGAAGATAAACAAAAAGTGAATCTTTGTACAGGTTTTCATTCCCGTAGCATGTTTCATTTCGAAAACACAGCAATTTGAACTTCCGAGTTTTCACAGTGCGTGACACCAAAATAGGAATGCTGTCTCGTTGAAAAAAAAGTCTCTCCTCTTGATTTTCAGCAGTATAACCATTTCAAGTATTAGAAGATATGTTTATGTGTACGTATGTTAGTCCTCGAGTGAAAAGAAAGAGCTTTTATAGAAAAGTGAACTCCAGATGTTGTTGTTGATTTCCGGCGGCC
This sequence comes from Porites lutea, assembly GCF_958299795.1. Classification (NCBI taxonomy): domain Eukaryota; kingdom Metazoa; phylum Cnidaria; class Anthozoa; order Scleractinia; family Poritidae; genus Porites; species Porites lutea. Next base: position 15,571,232 of record NC_133202.1, read on the forward strand.
ATATTGGTGCACCAAAACGGTACATCAATATGGCGTCTCCATACAAAGCTCTACAAAGGTGCATGAAACGTTTCGGAAAATAACTCAGAAACTGTGGGCCACAAAGACCTGAGACTTGGACAAATTGTTTATATATTAGTCTTTTATAAAATTTCATTTTCTTGGCTTCTTTCACTGGACGGTTTCCAATTTATTTTTTTGTTGCCTAACAGTGAAAACGATCTATAGAACGCATAGCATAATTCTGAAAGCTTTCAAGTTTGTCTACCATTACCTTCGGGCAGTCTAACCGCACTACAGATCCGTAGTTAACTATACGTAGAATAGTCAGTTTAAAAATTTTGAGTAGCACAAATTGTGGTTAGAAAATGAGATAATCTGGTCAATAAACGAGGTTTAGGAAACACCTTTTTACAGGTTTGAGATAAGTGTTCATTCCATGTAAACAAACTGTCCAAGTGGATAATGGATTGCCTAGCTGCACATGAAATCAGTCAAATCAGTGACCCGCTTTTGTTAGTCTTCGAGGCGCAGGCTTTGGAAGACTTCTCCGAAGGGAAAGGAAAGGGTGCATCATCATAGACCAGCTATTCGCTTCACAAAATTTAAATTCTCTTGGTATTCCTGGAAGGTTCTATTTGGGTTGGGGGGTGCCTTCCATATAAAAGTAACCGGGATGCTCCTCTGAAGATAAGAATTTATTCATTCCAGCCACGCCCTCGTGGTGGGGGAAGGAAATCGTGACGACGCCGGCCAATGAACGTCTGGGTAGGAGGCTAGCTAAAGGGTAGAGCTGGTAGAGGTACTGCTGACAAAAAATGTGCTTTACTCAGACTGCAGACGAGTAATAGGGTTGGGCAGGAGCCGATTATTGCTTCCTGAGTGAGGATGTCACGAGACAAATGTTAAGAGGATGGGCCTCACAAACGATATCTAGACTTTGAATTTATTGACTTTAATTTATTGACTCTTCGGCAGATTTCAGTACCAAAACATATGTATAAAAACAGACAAAGTAACGGAAAAGGAAAAGAGTCAAAACAACAACAACGATAAACGAAATTTATGATCATGCATGGTTTCTACGCTACCCGCATTTTTTAAGGAATGCTTAAGTTCAGATTTTTGAAAATTCAAATTTTTGAATCCCCCACAACACACTCCTCCTAAATTTTGCATGATCCTGACTCGTTCAGTTACAAGCAGTAATAAAAGCTTTCACTGAAAGGCTTATTGTCATTACGCGAGTTATAGCCTGCGTAGCAGATGCTTGGAAGTAGTCGGCGCAAGAAAGACTCCCTCTCGCGCCCGTTCTTTCTTGTGCAAATAGGGCCATTTATACGAGGAAAAATAAGACGCGTCTTACATAAGACGCGTCTTAAATAAGACGCGAACTGTACCATTTATACGAGCATGTCTTATCTAATAAGACGCGTCTTAGCTAAGCCGCGTCTTATTTTAGACGAAATGTGCCGTTTATACAGAAAGCTCGCGTCTTATTTGAGACGCGTCTTATGTAAGACGCGTCTTATTTTTCCCCGTATAAATGGCCCTATTATATACTTCTAAGCGCCTGCAACGCAGACTACGCGAGTTACAGCCTGAATTGTATTTGGAAAACACAGTTTCTTTTGCGTAAGATGGCCAAATAGAGGAAATGCTAAATATAATAAATAATAATATATTTCCATTGGAAGAATCAAATTTATTTTTTTTCAAATTTTTGAAGCAGTAGTTAATCTTTATCCGCAGTTCAAAGTATGATTCATTTCATATATTTCAAATCATGTCATTTCCACCATCGCCGGTACATTAGTAAAGGACTGTGCAATAATTACCTGGAGGAGAGGGGGGGAGGGTTGGAAAATTAGAGGGGGGGCATAGGAGAAAATGACAACAAGAAAGAGGAGGGGTTGGATGTAAAATTTAAAACATACAGGCGGGGGGGCATTACTTTTTCATTCCTTTTTGCAAACTGGAAAAGTAGTGGAAGAGTTATTAGAGTTCAAATATAACTACTAACATTGAAATAAAACTGACAAATTTAGCAACTCTAAGGTGTTCTGATCTTTGAACTGTTGTTTTCCTATCTGTCATGCAATAGGAAAGGAATGCCTCCGTTATATATGTTAAAACAGTGCTACTTTATTTGCACTAGCTAGGATTTAATAAAATAGGAAACTTTAATTAAAAGTTGCAAAAGTAGCACTATAATGTTATTGAATGAAAAAGAAAGATGCCAATGTTAGCACAAATGTCATCATAATTAAGCAGAATGAAAAACCCAACTGTTGAAATTTTAATAGCGATACAAATTTAAATTATGGTAAATAAAACACAGTATGATTAAATTGAAAAAAAAAAGACAAAAAAAGAGCTAAATCTGACTGGAATTCCTGAGTTCTTACTCACGCACGCGGGAACCTTAGTGCCAGAGATGCTGTAGAAGGTGAGGAATCTCCCGATTCATGCGAAGACGACACAAGCTCAGAGCCCAGTGATTCTGATGACTCTTCGACGAGGAAGAAATCCAACAAGTAAACTATGTATGAGGGAATCGATTGAAGGAGATCTTTTTTAAGCGGGGGGGGGGGGGGGGGGGAGGGGGGGTATGTGATGGAGAGGGGGTGAAATTAAGTTTTGCTTAATGACAGGGGGGGTATGACATAGTTTTGGGGCATATTTCACCCATTTCCCAACCCCCCTCCAGGTAATTATTGCACAGTCCCTAACCGTCACAATGACTTGCTCTCCTGTTGGCTTGATTGGCTCAATGGATTGCTGGTCATCGCAAAGGTCAAGGTTCTTTTCCCGGTCAAGCTTGACATACTGCAAATTTATAAGCCCTGGGGTTATATATCTTCGCAAGGGGTTTTAGGAGGGGTTATAAACGGAGGGACTTATATCCCAAGGAAGACCGGGAGGGGAACGTATAAGCGGCAGTTTGCGGTACCTTGCTATGAATACACTCTGGTATTACTCTTTCATTAAAAAACTATTGAGACAAAGTGGGTCCACTTGTTCGAAAGCCGATTAGCGCTTAACCCAGGGTTAAATTTAACCCGGCTATCTTTGTTCAAAAGCATTTTCTCGGATAATTTTCTCTGTTATTCTTAAGAGTACCCAATCATTAACCTATTAACAAAAAGAATTAAACTGAATTTACTTTTAAGCTTTCAAATCTGAATTCAAATTTCGCACTAACCCTGGGTTATCTTAATCCAGCTTTGAACAACCCGGCCCAGAGGCATATCTAATCACCAAAGTGAAAGTTTTTAACAGGTCGCATTCCCAAAGTATGCGAAAGGGGTCCTTATACTCTTAGACTGTGAATTCAAAATCCTTCATAATTGCTCAAAACACCTCCTTGTGCACCAAAAGTTTAGAGATACACGTCCGAGATGATGACATCCTTTTAGCCTGAGAATCAGGCGCTCAGCGTGGCCCAGGATTTGAACTCAAGACTACCGTGAACAAATCCAGCTAGCGGTCAAATTTCTAGGAAACAGTTAGCCGGCCGTTTCTCCTAGAAACTCGATTCGCCTTTTCCAAGCCTAAAGTCGAACAGATTAAAAATACCGTGGGAACGATGGTTTCAATTATTTTCTCCTTCTGGTTTTAGGAGGAACTAGTGACTAGAATACCAAAATAATAAACTTGATTTCAACATAGTTACTAGAGGGGACTGGTTAATAAAAACCGGCAAAAAATCAAAGATGAACAAATGGGCCATACCTCTCAAGTTTGAGCATTAAGCCATAAGCTACAGTCACCATTTACAAACATATTGAAAACGATCATCACAACTTTATCAGATAAAGACGAAAATTTGTTATGGACAGTTTCATATTGACATCAGTGTCATAGCAACGAAATGTCGTCGTTAATTATTTCTCTTGAAGCCGTAAATTTTTATCTTAGATTTATCGAGCAGAGTTGTGGTGACCATTTTCCAAATCTTAATTTATTTAATAACGAGGTAGTTAATGCTAAAGCTTGGAAGAGTATTGCCCCTGAAAAATCCAGTCGAGCCGCCTTAATGGAACGTTTCTTTTAGTCAGGTAGATCGTCAAAATGCTACTCATCACTCGGTTGTGTACGTACGCTTAAGTCTAAAAGATCAGAGCTATCCTCGTCCCCAGGGCGCTTTTCCCTGGCTTAGGAGACATAAAACAAAGAGATATTTTGGACGGTATAGTCAAGAAGAGCCTGTTCCCGGGGAGTTCAGATGGTGGGGCGCGGCGCGGCGCGAAGTCAGAGAGCCAGAAAAAATTAAGGTGGAAGACTATGAGAGAGATGGAGAAAGCCCCGGGGGAGTACTCCCTTATAAAAGCCATGTATGTATGTGCCGCCCCAAAGGGTAGGGTTTTTGCGCCGTTTTGGTCTGAAAACGGATATAGACTTTCCCTATTTTGGTCTGAAAGGGTTTTGGTTTTCGAGGGAACTACGGGAGAGTATGAACGTATTCATCGTTTCAATTCCAAATGAGAAGAAAGAAAGAGAAATATGCGAATTCGAAATGGATTTTAAGAAATCTCTTTTGTTCCTGTTCTAATCTAAATAATGATGAAATACAGTGAAACCTCTATTGAGCGGACACCTTCGGAGCCTTCCCAAGTATCCGCTTAATCAGTAGAGGATGTACGCTCAACAGGGGCTTGTAAAAATTGCACAATATTTGTTAACGATTAACATTCAACGGTTGCTTAGCACTGTGATCAAGTTCCATATCGTTAAGGAAGCTATCCAGAGTTCAAGTTCATTACCTTTCATTACTAACTTTAATTTGTTTGTAAATGCAAAAACATTAACCGACTACAGTACGTATTTCAAGAACGTTATCCAATACTACTATTGTCAATTCAGTCCGGTGTCCGCTTAATAGAGGTTTTTAACAATAGAATTTAGTCAAATACAATTTATTTTAGTGTCCACGTCCGCCTAATACAGGTGTCCGCTGAATAGGGGTTCATTATAAAGGGAAATATAAGACGTTAATTTCGCGACCCGGCTTAGTGTCCGCTTAATAGAAGTTTCACTGTAATTTCTTAGAGGCCAGGTATGAAAATGGGTGTTAAAAACATGAGACTATTTTTGGTCTGTAATAGGGTCAGGATTTGAAGAAGGCGGCACGCCCCTTTTAATAATTCCTAGGCGTATCCCCCCGGGGGGAGAAAGGAGGTAACACATTTTAGATCAAGGTAATAGACCTTCGAGTGTCGACAGGAGCTGTCAAAATAAACCAATCAGGCTATACCAGAACCTGGTATACTGGAACTAGCTTTTGTTAAAAAGTACTACAGGCGTTCCTTCGCTCTCACCCCCTACCCCACCCCTCACTGTTTTTCCTTGTCATATCTCTTCGCGCCTACCCTACAATCTGAACGCCTGGAAAAGGCTAAGTCTGGGATACATTGAGGTACGTTGGGATCAATTGAGGTCTTTGGGAAACTGCACACCTACCCCTCCCCTAAGCCAAGATTTTGCCCTTGGGGGGGGGGGGGGGGTAGGTAGGCACGAAGCGTATAATGATCCAGAAAAGGTTAAGTCTGAGATAGGATAACAGGTATGTTTATCTAGAATAGCCTAAAACAGCTTTCATTTATATGAAAGCGATAAGTGATATGAAAAGTAAGTAAGAGTTTCTGGTTAATATCTAGACTGGGATAGGGAAGATAATGTTTGGTACCACAACTTGGTTTTATCAATTCCGATAAAAAAAAATCACCTTTCCAATTTGAACTTTAAATACCCATAAAATCATTGAACGCCGTTTCATTCAACTAATTCATTCTTTCTTGATGTTCAAGTGTTTACTATTCAATATATGAACCCCATCCCACCCACAATCCTTTGCTTCGCTCAGAGGAAGGGCGTTCGAAACTCCAGCTTTTGAATCTTTTTACTGTGGAACAGTTAACATTATCAACTCATTGAATAATAATAATAACAAATTCTAGCCGCCAGTGATATTGTACTCTGGGAGGGTGCTAGAGCCTTTTCATGCGCTGTTGCCCCTTTTGGTCATGTCCCGAAATATCACGCCTGGTACCCAGGGTGGTGTACCCATACTGGTATCCAGTTGCCATTAATTTATTCCCACAAAGGACTATGGAAAGGAAAATTAACTCGCATAAACGCACTTAGGAAGAAAGAAGAAAAGATGACTTCTCGTTTTTCTTCCTTTCTTCCCTTAGTGCATTGCGATCTCACTAAATCCTTCCCATTTGTCACAGCGCGAATAGAAATAAGCGACCGGGTACGAGTCTGGTACCCACGCAATTTCAGGGAGTATCCCGGGGGTAAAAATAGCGACGCTTCGCTTTTTACCCTCGGTTGTGACAATGTAACATCGACCTAGGGAAGGTTTTGTGTCCAGCGGTTTTACTGAAAACAAGGGTTTGTGGGGGCTGCTCAGTCTCGCGGGCTCACAAAACCTTCCTTAGCTCGATCTTATTTTGTATTTGCCTTTACCCTAGACCTTTGTCACGCGGAGGCCATTTTGTCTCAGGGATTTTTCTTCTGAGAACGAGGCTAGCTGTACATAAACAAAGCTTTTTAAATCTCCTGAGACAAAATGGCCGCCGGGTGACAAAGGTCTATTGCTTTTCCCTCCTTCCATACCTCAAACTTTTAATATGCGGCTCTTTATATGCGGAAAAAAAGGTTTCACTGAACCCCTTCTAACAACTCGTATCACCGTGTTGCCTTTACATGTCTTTTACAGTTTTCGAAGGCGCAGAGACTTCGGGGAAGGTTGAGCCTTCCCTTGGTCGTCGCGCCTACTTCAAATTTAAGACGGAATATATCCACCAGGAAGTTGAGTAATTTTAATTCTCAAGAAAATGAATGTCAAATTTCACAAGAATTGTGAAAGCACAGGTAAAATTCCGAAAAGTTCACGTGTAAGATGTAATTTTGTGAAATTTTACATTCATTTTCTCGGGTTCCCATGAGAAATTTTCTTTGGTGTTTTTACAGATGACTTATTACATATTTAGCCCTTGAAAATGTAAAAAAGAATGCAATATTCTTTAAATTATTCTGGTACAAGGTTTTTGTCCACTGAAAATTAAAATTACTCAATTTCCTGGTGGATTCCGTCTTAATTTCCTCGGCAGTCAACCTCGACCCCAGGGTCTTCTAGTTATGGCGGCGGCAGGAGGGTAGTTTCCATGGCTGTTCGCTTAATTATTAAGAGCATAAGCGGATAATTATTAAGAGCATGCGTTAAGTGTGTGTACATGGCAATTAAAGGGGGAATCACATAGCTGATTGAACTAACCGTGACAGAACACATTGCGTTTCAAATCCGTTTAAGTAAACAAGCCATCTAACCATACAATATCCTTGAAATACAAAGATTAAAAAAGGCTTGCTAAAAATGGGCGTTGACTTTCGGCAAGACTGCGTGACCAATATTGTGCTCTTTTAAATTAACTACCCGGTAAATCCTATATTAAGCCCCCCCCCCTCCCATATACGCCCCCTCTCTCTAATAAGCCCCCCCTTTTCAGGGGAAGGAATTTATAAGATCCCCTCTCTTTTAAGCCTCCCTCTCTCCTCCCCTCCCCTCCCCTTCACTAATAATTGAAACTTCTTGTGGACTGATCTGGGATGGTATATTTACCAACTCGAGGTTTGTATGTTTTTTGATCCTCGCCTGCAATGGCCTTCAACTTCTTGTACTTGAGCTTTTCCACTTTGCAAATTAAATAAGCCTCCGGCCTCTCTCAAATAAGCCCTCCGTCTCTATTAAGCACCCCCTCAAATGTGTTTGAAATAAATAAGCCCCAAGGGGGGCTTAATAGAGGATTTTCGGTACTTCCTAATATTTCTACTCTCATGGAATTCTCTCGATCCCCACTATGGTCAAAACATACACGAAAAAAGAACCACTGTGACATCAATGTACCTGAATGACCTTCATGATATTGTTTCACGTTTCTTTCGGCTTCGGAAGAGGAAACATACCAGATCGCTTTTGTGAAACAATTTCATCGTTTTCAACGCTTTAAGTTGATTTTTTTTCTTATTATTAATGTTATTTCTTTACCACTTGTTTTTCTTACCCTTTGTGGACTAATTATAATAATTTTCATTTTAAAAAAGGAAGTATCCAACTTGTGACCAAAGTATATCCGCATGTTAAGCGGCGTAGCACACGATATTGATTTTTCATTCTTGAAACACGCTCTCTTACACGCGACAATTTCAGAGTTTGTTTCGCCAAACTCTTAATTAATCACAGAGGCGTACCAAAAATCATTTTTTAAACTTCTGTTTTAGTCCCAAGAACTGGTCCAGGACAAGTGCAATTTTTTTGTAGCAAACAGCAGTTAGATGAATCAAACTACTATTCGATAAAACTTTCGTTTGCAGTGATTCATTGGACCGTTTTGTCCGTTTCGGTATTAAAGGGTTTTTTTCGTAACGCCTTCTATTATAAGCAAATCAAAACTACACGTCCAACGACCAACTGTTCCTTAATTTTCTCCTTAAGTTAGCACTAATTGAAACGATCTCAAATTAGGATTTTATATTGCATTGGGTCCGCAAGACCAGAAGTTAATCAATCATAACTGTACGAAAATAAAGTACTGTCTGAAAGTTGAGTTTATTTGAACATCTAGACAAAACGAAAAACGAAACAGAGGAAGTTGAACACAAAAAAGCAGCGCAGTCGCGAATGACGAATCAAGTGTTGCTAAAATGAGAATTTTATATTGTACCGGTGAACTGGGATAGGCGCCTTTGGTTTTGCGGCTCACTGGTTTTGAAAACGAAGCATTGTTACAAACCAAAACGGTCGAAACAATACGAGCTGTATATCATCAAAACAAAGTCATTCACAAATCATCACGCGTCACTGAAGTAAAAAAGCCTCGAAACAAAGAACGTTCCATCCATTCGATAAAGGTAAGACATTCTCTTTAATACTACCCTGACTATAAGTTATTTCCAAGTCGAAACACCTTCGTATAGAATTTTTGTTCTGATATCTCCGAGGTGCGTTTGAGAGAGTGAAATCGAGGAAGGCGAATGTCACGACTGAGCTGGGTGATATTGTGAGCGCAGCTCAGTTCAAAAGTTCTCAAAAGTAACTCGGTTTTACTTAAAAGAAACGTGTTACAACAATAGAACAATTGATATTTCAACTATCCGGCAACTAAAGATAACAACAGCAGCTACGCGATCTCGGAAACGCTTTTATCAAGGTCACGTTCAAAGTTTCCTGAAGTTTTAAAGCCAGAGATAAAAGAGACAGTCAGACAGTTACTCCCTCAAAAAAAAAAAAAACTTTTATGCAACTTGGATGATCACTAAGATGATGACACGCTTCGATGTTAGACGAGCTGTGTAAAGGAGACTCACAACATTACACATGTAGAAAGGCGCTGTTGAAGACATTTCATGTGAATAGTCACACTTAGTCGAGAGATTTAATTTTTCTAATTGCACTATAAGACCCGAGAATCTACAGATAATGGCATCTTAGTCAACTTATACAACAAACTAAAACTGAACCACAGGAAAGTACTACAAACTGGTAAAGCTTATTCCAGGATTGTCACACTTAAGGACTGCCATGTTTGAAGTCAATAATTAGATCTCCTTTGTGTCGGCATAATAAGTATCGCCACCATAAAGTACTGCTCAATGGCTTTTATTTCAATGAATGGTCACACTTTACGATAATAGGCACAGAATGAAAAGTTATAACCGCTTTGTAAGCATATTAAACGCATTCACCGCGCGAAAGTGCAGCCCCTGATCGGTATAGCTTTTATTTCAGGCCCAATGACACGTTACAACTCCGTCTACAAGACTGAAGTTGTGTCTACCTTGCACAGCATAATAACCACACATACAAAAGCACCGCAAAGAGACTTTCTTTAAATGTTCTTCCCGGATAATGCAGTACCTCCGAAGAATTAAAGAAACAAAAACAAAGTTATCCTTTTCAAGGAGTACAGCTCAGTGTCTCAGATCAGTAACTGGTTTTTGGAATCGATGATCCATCCTAACACTGTAGCTAAAACTGTGAATTCGTGGCATAACCATCAGCGTATTATTATTACTTTTTCATGAACTTGAAATTTCATTTAGCCTCGAAAGCAGAAACAAGTTATTTTTTTTAATATACGAAGCCGATGACGCAACTGCGGTCGACTAACGTAAAAGTTTGAAACAGAGTTCGAGAAGATTCCGCTAAAGTTGGTTTTACATAAGTACCTAGAAACTCGAGTGGATAAGTGTTCATAACGACATGAGGTCTGTCAAGAATAAATTAATTACCATTATACGTGATCAAACAGGGCACTCTTTTGTGTTTATAAGAGCCTTTGGCGTAATGTCTCGCTCATGAAAAAACTTCAATAGAAGCCGGTTCCTGTACGCGCTGAACAACCCTTCACATTCACTAGAGCGTCCTATATCCCTTTTGACACCCGGTTAATAAGTGCTTTGTCATAACGCAGGCCTGAACTCTTAATTTTCTTTGGGCTTAAAACACTACCTTATTGTAGCCTGCTCGATGAACCCTGATGCATGAACAAAGCAGAAAACTAACAATCCTATTTACTCGAATAAGAGCCGCAGCGCGTATTGTTCGACTTGTGGGTGTGGTGCTGATTCAAAACGGTTTGTTTGTGAATAACACAGTTCTTCGTCAAGAAATCTTCCTTCCTTTTACGTTGTTTAGCAAAAGAGCGATAACAACAGGTAAGAAAGTGGTGAAAGTAAGTTTTAAAGGTCTGATCCTATTCCAGTTAGTCATACCATTCACATGAACAATTGTCAAAATAACAATAAACATTATTAGCGCTGCATTACCGTAATGCGTAGTGCAGTGTAGGAGGAAGTGGCGCTCGTTTACTCTGAGTGAGGCGCTTATTTGGGGCAGACACTCCTTCGAGTAAAAACGGTATTCACTAAAAACAAATGCGTTCGACATATGAACTTATTAGTGAGTTTACGCAACAGGACGGCTGAAAGAAGAGGATGGCAAAACGTTTGTGGGTGACAAACGTGACACGGCTATCACTTGCGTGTTCTGTCGTGATTTTTCACTTAACATGAATGTTTTACAAAACGATCTGCTTAAAGGAAGGTGAAGTTTGGCGATAAAGTATTTGGAACCTTTATTGTCACGCTTGTCACACAAGGTTTACCGTCTTCTATACTCTCCCGTCCTGTTGCGTAACTTCACGATAAGGGGCAGAAAGACGTAAATGCGTAACATGGAACCTTTTTTCCTCACTGGAGAGTGCAAAACAAGCGATATTTTTTTGCCCTTGCAAGACAAGCGCAAAGAGAAAGCGAGAGACCAAAAACTCGAACAAACGCCTGAAGAGACAGGTTATCATTGTAAAAAGGCAAAACCATTCTCATTCAATTCAACAAGAATCAAGCCAGCAAGTGAAAACTGAATGAAACGGCGCAGTCAATCGGATGAACCAATCAGAACTCCAGGCAAATGCTTCATTGTATATAGCGGGTAGCGCGGGAAAGAAAACACGTGCTAGCAGCCGTCTTTTGGTTTAGCTTTCCCAGCAATAGCAAAAATGCGTCGCGGCAATGTTAAGTTAAGGCAATAAAGATTGAACCTTCCGCTTTGGAAGGCTGATAGGGGAAATCAAGCACTTGATTTTCTGCCACGCAGGCCGTGAAGGCAGACGGGCGGGTGTCACATGGTTTTCACTTGCGATACAAGCGCAAGGATAAGAGTTCTTGTGTAAACGGCCTGCATGCAAACATCAATATTATGCTCTTGCTCTAATGTTCCGCAAAGATTGCATGCGCTTCCGATGGTGTTCGTTTATATTTCGGTGATAAAACATGAACGGCTGACTTTTGCTTCAGGTTGCGTTGAACATCCGTAGCTAGCTAGTGAAAACCAGGCTTCAAACAACCGTACATTAACTTTTAATGACCATCATTCACGTCTATAAGAAGTACATAGAAAAAAGCAGTACTGCGGACGTTTATCCACTCTAGAAACACCTTTAATATACAACATGAACAGTCTGATTACAGAAGACATTGGCCACTGGATTTCATTTGAATGATCAGGCTTGGGGATATTAAAACCATGCATCTCCGAGATCGCACTCTGAAACGAAAATAACCAAGCCCTTTTACGGACATGACTCGAGCAAAACGCTTCACGAGAACTTTGATGGTACACACAGGCGTCAACTGACGCTTTACGAGTTGAAAACTTTATTCGCGTTGATTACCTTCTGCAGCTTACTTCAGGCTTAAAGCTATTGACCGCCTGAGTAGAGAGTTAAAGTTGGTTATTTAAACGAAGCCTGTATCTTAGACAGTGGTTTTTTTTAGTAAGAAATCATTGGACCTCCAATCTCTTTCTTAGAGGTTTGACTTCAGGAAATAAGTGCTTCCTCAGTCTACGCTATATGCTTTATTGAACTCCTAGCAAACTGAAAATGGCTTAGAACGCGGTTTTGTTAAACACGGGCTAAACTCCGTTCAAAAAACTCGCCCTTACAGTTTTCATTGCAAAAGTTTACAGTGATAGATGCTTTTTTGCCTTAATGATTTCATTTTTACAACGTAATATTAGTTATCACGTCAACTGATTTGATGGTAGAATTATTAACACTCAGTATGTAAATCACAAGAGGTTTGAGGTTTTCAACCAAGCGCTCCTCGTGAAATTGTTTTGATCAAAATGTGGTCATCTTTCCGCTTTTCTCCTTTCCGTGTTTCGCGCCTCACACATGTTCCTTTGTTCTTTTTATAAAAAGGCGATAGTTTTCTTTACGTGACTCATAAACAAACTGAAAAACAAAGGCTCGTTCATACCTGTACAAAAGAGTTCATTTAAAAGAGTTCCGTAACCAAAGCTTTCTTTACAAAACCAAAACGATCTTCCACTCTTCTGTGACAGATCATATTATAAATGATGTCTTCGCGAGTCTTTGTTAACTACAATACAAACACGGCTTTCACACATTCATGGATAATGAAGTGTTCTACCCAGACAAAGACAAGCTAATCTCTTTAGAAATCCCCACAGAATGAACTCGTAACTTTCTTCCCTGTCGTTCGTCAGACAATGAACTTAATAACAAATTGACCTTGTGTTCAGATAGTAATACAGCAGGGTTGTTATTTTACCATGGGTTAGGGAGGGGGAGGGTAAATCAGTGATTGCTGCCCTTTAATTTGCTTTAGTTGAAAATTATACATTTAGAGTTTTCTAACTACTAAATCTTGGTTCTTACTTCGGATTGGAAAAGTTAAGGATTTCAGAAATCCAGTGTCAAGTGAAAGTCGCTTGAAATATCACGCACGCAGTTTGTTTGCGCGCTAGCTCACGCCGTCAAACCGGCAGTAAGACGCGTGTTTAATGACGGACTGCGCGAGTATGGATGGATGCGGCAAAGACAGTAAAGGCTAAATTTTTGATATTAGATACCTCCTACTAAAGGTGGCCCTTAAGCTATTTAAGTGTTTAAGTGACACGACAACGTGAAACAAAAGAACCGGGCAGGAGGAACACGTTGTGCGGTTTATGTTGTTTAAACAAGGCGAATGCGATATCGTGATCTGTGACAGCTGTTTACAGGCCGTTTAACTTCCTGCGTATTTAACTTCCCGCTACGTACAGATTGTTAATAAATACAAAACGTTTTTTGAAAAGGTGAAAAAAAAAACGGAATTCAGCGGGCCACGCGGGGCTACGGACTGACAGAGGTCAACAAGGAATTCGTTTAAGAATCAAAACGAATGGCTTGCTAAAGACTTACTTGTCTTATTCATTTATGCTTTGAAAGGAGATTAAGGGTATTAATCAGCTATTTTGATTCACAAAAAGTTAAAATTACAGAAATGAAATAAAAATTTAGTTATCAAATAATCGAAAAGGTGTCCTTTAACAGTTCCATATTCTTTTTTCTTGCGTGCTCTAGTAAATGATAATCTGATTTTTCCGTTCAACTTTTCCTACTGCAAACACACTAGTACGGTGCTTTAAGCAATAATCGTGGTAATTTTCAAGCTGTTTTGTTCGTAATTTTAACAATATTTAATAATAATAAATCTTAACTGATGACAAAGGGCTAGCTTCCAATGAGAGAGGCTTTGTAAAACTGATAAAACCGTGACAATTCCACAACGGCCAGCATTCCAGTGGCAGAGAAAACTTTAACAAGCCTATTATAGAAAACTATTGAATAAATAAAATAGATTAGGCTAACTAAAGCCCCACCATACTGAGAATTTATACATTCTTCTCACCACTCAAAAGCGAACGATTTAAAGGCTTTACTGTCTTTTCTTTCAGTTCAGTTGGCAACATTGTAACCTAAAAACAATCGAACTCATGTATGATTATTACTGAGCAAAAGGTCCATGGTCGCTGCTATTAAAACATAACAGGAGTCCATGAACATAAACATCAAACTTTTTGAACAGCCTACCCTCCGCTGCAGGATTTAAGGAAGGAAAAGACGAAATTAAACAGCGCAAAAACGCGCACGACCCTCGCTTCTCGCGCGTACTGAATTTCTCCTTTCCCAAGCCTTCAAATGCCTGCCATGCGGGCTAATGAATAGCTTATCCGATACATTCATTTTCCCAGTTAAGAAGTAAAGCACAGGTGAAGAGATTGTCAAGAAAATAACGAACAAGAACAAAAGCGGACGAAAGGAGTATGCATGGAGATACCCGCCTACGAGCGGAGGCGTGAACTGGCGTGCGAAACAACCTGCTTTTGGTACCCCAGTTCACATAGCGCTGGAAATGTAGCCTCTGCTCGCAGGGGGAACTGTAAGTGCCTGTAAATAAACGTCGTTTTGCGTTGTTTTACCGTATGTTCCGCAACCTTTCATAACGTAATTATAATACACCAGCAGAGTGAAATATCAAACTTAAATTATTACCGCGGTTATTATTTTCTGTTTGCTGTTGTTAATGTGTGATGGTTAACATTACACGCCATCTTACGTCTTTATTTATTGAGGAAACAAAACAATGTTTTTATATATCACCGAAATAATGCGCACAAAATGATGATGAAATTCGACACCACAAGGGAATTTTTCCTTTTTGTACAAAACTGTTACCTAGTTCAGCACATTTTCAACCTGAGATCTCGCTATTTTTTGACACATAAAGGCTCTTTAAGGTTTAGGTGCGTATATGTATCACTCAAAGTTTGCCATGCTCAAAACCTCAAATAACATATTATCGCTAAAATTAAAACTAGTAGTTTCTATTCAAACATTCATGTATAGGGATTCAATTCACTAAAACAGTCAAATGTTAGATTAATTTTGTACATCATAATAAAGTGATACTTTTAATCCGGTTTCCACACCAAACTCAGAAGTAATATAAAAAGAAAACCTCTTTACAACAATAAGAACTTTATCAACAACACAAGCGTTTAAGAAATATTGCTTAATATGAAGTTACTCAGGAATTAAGCACGCAAAGATTGTTTTGATGGCGACTTAACACGCCACGTGCTTCAACAACACGCGACCATTGAAACAGGCATTCACGCCAGATGGGCGTTTGAGTGACAGCCGTCTATTATTACGACAATTACATTCAAATTTTTGATCTTAGACCCAATCGGCTTGTTTACTCGCCAATAATTTATATAATTTAAGGCTGTTTTGACTCTTGTGGATCATGTCGCATGAAATGGAGTGATAATTAATCAAAGTAATGAGGCAATTACGCTCTTTGATAAAAAAAGGCATGTTGTCTTGGTTACCACAAAAAAAATAAGAAAAGAAAAGCAACAACAAGAAAACAACCTCTATTGCTATGTTTACACTCAGTACTAGACGAGACGCGAAAAGCTACTAGGTATGGTATGAACATCTATTCGATATGCGACTCTCCACTTTAAAGATCGACGCGGCGCAGCTTCGCTTCGTTACAAAAATCGCGCCGAAATCACCGTTCTAATGTGTGAACAGAAGCCATATCCGGTATGGTTTTCGTGCATGCGCAAAAGCCATCCGGTATAATGCGAACATAGCCTAAAATGGCGGGCGGTAAAGTAGAATTTTTGCACGTTGCATTTGCAGGCAGGGAAGTGTAAAACAAATAAATAAATAAATAAAAATTAAAGTAAGTGAAGAATTTCGTGAATCTTGGACATGACATTTAATTTCTCGGGAGAAATAGAGGAACAACTTCACGATCGACTATTTAGGTGACATGATTCACATCAATGCCGGTAACATTTAGAGATTTCACTCACAGAATCAAAAGTTAAAACAGCTTTGTACAGCACTAAAAATATTGCCTTTAATGGGCCGAGAGTACTGGTCAGTAGCTGTTTCTTTGAATGAACATACTTTGGATTTTATGGAAAGATCATTCCAAGCTTTTTCAAAATACCAAAACTGTAGCTACCAAAAGAAATAGCACTGAAAACGTCCACACACGCACAAGAAGAAAAGTCGAAAAATTTGAATATGAATCAAAAAAGAACGCTGAATCAAATATATTCACATTCAGTCCTAGGACCCATCTTTCATGATCTTTTTTTTTTCCTTCATGTAAGATTTTTGCAATGTCATAATGATAGATGTTAGCAACATAGTATGATAACATTATTTCTTCTTATTGGTGTTCACAGACAGAAAACCCAAAAAGAGTCCAATATATTCACATTGATTTTATTCTGGGCTCAGTTTGAAAAGACTCATTCATGATCTACTTTTCCTCCATGTAATTTACTAGACATTTCACAACGATTGATGTCAGAAACCTAGTTCGATCTCAGTGACATTATTTCTTCTCGTCGGTCATCAATTAGCGTTTTTTTTAATAATACCAACAGCCTTGTGGAAAAAAGACACTTTAAAAATACGTATTCCCTTCGTTTACTTCTTAATAATTTACAGCTGAATTGACAGAGTATCAGCACATGATGACATAACATTAAAAGGAGGGAACTTTCCCAGAGGGGATAAAATGAAAAGTGTACATTTACTGATTAGAGATATTTACCACATACACTTTTCATTCAAGATTGTAAAATACTTGGAAAGTTATAGATCATCCCGTTACAAAAGATCAATAATTTTCTCTCTAATCTAAAATATACTCGTTGCTCATTAAAAAGATTGCGTTTTTTACAGCATTTGAAAAGGATTATCCTAAGATATGGACTTCTGGTTTCTTGCTTAAGAATATTTTTTCCTATGTTCAGACATCTGAGCAAATAATTGTTTAAGAAAACGTATTTCTTTCTCATAATTATCGCCTCCTTATTCTTGAACTGCTTTTGCTTTATATTTAAGCCGAATGTTTTTTAACACGTAAAAAGGATACGGTATATACGAGAACAAACCGAAATGATCCTAATCGGAAAATTAACAAAAACTATGTCATATCCTAAAGAAAAAAAGGGCAGCATATTTCTGGGGAATTCAAATTCTTATACCCACCACAACACTGGTTTACACTACACTATAGCTATCCCTCGGAACACGTACGATCACATGTATTGCTAATTGTAAATGCAGTATTCTTTGTTGCCTGTAATTTCTACTGGAAATTATACTCAAATAGAGTTGGATGTTTAAGCCAGTAATATGAATATGTTCTTTGTAAGTCAAATTTGCTTCGTTTTTCTCGTATGAAAAGGACATTTTTTACTTTCTGCGAAGAAAGGCGAGGGAACAATTATCCCGGGCTAATGAGCCAAACATTTTGATTTCGTGGCAAACACTTTTATTCTTTATTAACTTTATATCTAGCTCAGAGAAATGAAGATTTCTCTAAAACGTATACCTCAAAAAAGGCAAATTTGCGTCAATTTAATTCACGCTATCACTTAATGCATTCACATATAGCCACTTCAAAAAAAAGGGAATCCATATCAAAATGGACCATACTTAACTACTTGTGGGCAATCTAGTATGTGCCGAATTTCGGAAGAAGCTGGACGAAAAATTGAGACTTTTCATCGAGGAAAAAGCTTCGTTTCCACTCACTGATACAAAGAAAAAGCAAATTTGCAACTGAACATGCGTAATTTAACGTGGCAAAATAACGGAAACTTTGATGGGAAATGTCTGTGCTTATTTACCTGCGGAATACCAGAAAAAAGCCAGGAAACAAAAGAGGTGTTTGCATTTCCATATTTTTTCATCAATTTCAAAAGGCGTATTTTCTTGCAAGAAGGCGATGATCTACCGGAGATAATCAAAACAAAGAATCAAACAAATGAGTTTTTTCGGTCTTTCTAGCAAAATTATTTTCAAGGAAACGTTTTTGTTTGAATTTTCCTCTACGCAGTAAAGTTTTCTTGTGAGGATTTTACGAGTGGCTGCAATTTCCTCTACGGTATCAAAAACCACTTCAATTTTTTTTACGTTTCGCTACGTTATCATAACAAAAGTAAATGGCCCTAGTTTTATTTGGAAAAAGAGGAGACGGTCTATAGAAACTAATTTTAATATTGGTTGAGCTCTTTTTTTTGGGGGGGGGGGGGGGGTGGGAGGGTGGGGGAGAGTGCAGAAAGGGAAGTTTCATATGCATGGCCGATATCACATAAAATATGCAGCTAAATATTTAACGCCCTTTCCTGCATGATACAATTCGGCGATTTTGTGGTATTTCATAATTTGCATTTTAGCAGTTTTTCATAAAACTTAACTATCTTCGAGCACCTTCGGGACTGAAAGGAATCGACTTAAAATAAATAAAGAATTCACATTTGGATATTTTCCCACACAACTTAAGATCTTTCGAGCCCCCCTTAAATCTGGACGTAAATTGATCCACTAGAACGGAAGAGAAAAAAAGTAGAATTTTGGTTTTTCTGTTTCTTTTTAAAATTTTATCACTCAACGCTCACGCATCATAACATAATCCGTCGCCAGAACACGAGGAGGCTTCTCAAAAATATGTGCTTATTTCACTTTTCACTACCCTTTAAAGCGAAAAAAGAGAGCAAAATACTAAGCTTTGCCGTATCTCTTTTCACCCGTTATTGAACAAAGCATTTATGAGCAGTTAATAGCTGTCGCAACCACTTAAAAATTTACTGAGTAGAGTACCTCTTATTATAACATAACAGAGCTAATGGTTACATTCATATCAAAACCTGCCGCAGGTCATACTTAATATCGATAAGTTATGCAACGAATCTAACCAACGGCCCAGTTCGGAAATCATTGAAAGACGTCGCTACCATGAAAATTGCTAAGTTTTTTTTTAATTATCGAAAGAGCCACATTAATATTTACCGAGAAAAGCATGCACATCTGTACTCATAACGCGACGAAAATTTCATCTTTCGGAATTGCGAATATTTATTCGTAAGTTTGCTTAGGACTCAAAAAGTAGTCTGTTTTTGCATTAAAAATAGAAATGTTAATCATCTTTTCTTCTCAAAACTTTTCTTTCTTTTCTTTAGACAACAACACGGCTTTCCCGCAAAGTTATTGAGCAAAATAATAAGGATATTCTTTCTTTTTCTGAACTTTGCCCCTTTTTTTTCTCACTTCCTATAATTCGGAATTATCAGCAAAACATTGAAATGGTTTTGCTCTTAAAATGAGCTGTGGACACAGAATTAAAAAGCAGATTATTAGTCTGAAAGTCTTATCTTTAATTACTCGTTAATGTGTACAGCATTTGCTAAAGTAGTTTGTTTTTTCTTTTTCTATCAATAGGAGTCAATTTTTTCCTTTCAAGTTTGTAACCACTTACGAGCTTGTTTTTATCTAAATAACGCATTGGTGTAAGCGCTTGCTTTAGGTTTGGTCTAACTTTACTCAAACTGCGCAGTCTAAAGGGCGTCACAAAACAAAACATTTTTTAAAAAATTCCGAACAATTCAAAATGGCCTTGGAAAAACGTTCCGTGTATTCTACGCTTAGTCTTTCCTTCAGATCGAAGCGAATACAAACAATTTCCAAGAAGCATACAGTCAACTCCGAGTAACTCGAACCCTCTATAACTCGAACCTCCCGCTAACTCGAAGCAATTTTCATTTCCATTCAGATCATTTTCTACATAATTTTACCCTCGATAACTCGAACTTTTTTCTATCTCCCTTGAAGGTTTGAATTATCGGGAGTCGACTGTAATTGTTTTTAAGTAAGCTGCCCATTAGCCTTTTTCAGTTCCGAACAGTAAAATGTTTAAAGGTGACTTTTAAAGCAATTTTTTGATACTCCGTCGACTGATGGAAAATGAAGAATATATGTTACAGTAGTATTTTTCATTACTAATGATTTTGCCGAAAGCAAATTTAGCAAGAGAGAAGTGGTCGGTATTTTTCTTTACACAAAGAAATCTTGAAATAATACGTCCAAGGGATTGATACGCGATCATACACTATGGCCTCTGGGAAAATACCAAAAATATACAAATGCTTGGAGGCTATAATTAACAATAAATTGACTAAATCATTGGAACACGGCGTAAAATCATTTTGACCAAGCTGTACTTTTCCCTATGCCACTTAAAAGACAAAAAATATCGAAAACAACTATCAATAATTTGTACAATGTCTGCTCTGTGTGTGAGAAAATCAACAAATCGATTAAATTCTCCAAGAGTTTGACAAGCAGGAAAAACGCAAAATACCATAGAAAGGTCACAAATAGACATAGCAGAAGCAGAAATTGAAAAAACAAACATTTAACACAACTTACTAAAGAGAAGGCGGAGAAAATAAACATAGGAAAACAATTACCAGCAAATTCTGAAGATGGAACAATTCAAAATAATTTTCTTTCTTTTCCCTCTTTTTTTTTCAAGTGTTCAGCTCTCAAGTCATAAGGAAGTCATCTGAACCCGGTTTCGTGAGAATAATTCCGCGAAAAAAAAAAACCTTTTTTAGCTCGAGGCGATTTAGCGACTGAGAAGTTAATCACTTTAATAACGCGTCGAACGCAAGATTCCAAACAGCACCGCTACATTAAACGAAAAACGTCCAAGAAAATTAGTCGCTGAAGGAAAGGTAAAAATTACACTACTCAACTTGTCTTAGCACGGATAAACTAGTAGAACATAATCGGTAAGAGCTAATGAAAAAATCACCATTTAATGCCATCGTATAAAATATTTTCCACAGAAAAATCTTATATATCAGTTTCAAGTGAACTATTACCCAGTGTGAAACTTTTTCATTTCGTTTAACACACAAACAGCCCTTGCTGTGAAAACGAAAACATGAGGTGGTTAAAAAGATGTTTTATTTATGAACATGAAAAAGATACTTTATGCTGTTCCCGTAAAAGTTTCCGTGTTATGCGTAATCTAACGCAAATTTTAATGGCCACAATACTTCTGCCTTTATGCGATCATGTAAAAATACCGAGTTTGCCTATCATTTCGTTTTACCGACAAGACTGAATCAACCGCCAACTAGATTCGTTAAATTTTTGACATTAAGAAGTAAACTGAAGAATGATGTATACTTATCCGCCTAGGCAGCAATACTAGGTATTTCTTATCGTTTTCCACATCACCACGATCTTACTAATTCGTTGTTAAATTGCACTTTATTTCATTACTTTTCTGGTTAAATTTATGCCTGTCGACACATTTTTCGATTTTCTATTAACGGTTTTGTCAAGGTCATACTGATAGCACATTCCGCTTTTCAAGAGAGAGAAAGTAATTGGTTGTAGATAAGGCCAGTCACAAATGGAAAACCAGAGTGATTTCTTGTCTTAATGACCAACAAACTTTCATTCTACTCCTTTTTCCCGAAACAGGTGTTGTCCAGAATGCCTAACGTTTCAACATTTTGCAGAACGAAAAGGAGAACGTTAAAATTCTAAAATAACAAAGTTCTTAAATGTCATTCTTTCCGCAATTTCTAACGTTTTAAGCCATACTCTAACTTACTTGAAAATAATCATTTTCCACTCTTTCTTGTCACTTGTGGTTTTATAAAGCAATATTATTCACTTCCTTCCTTCGAGTGTCTCGAGACAGCCATTTCAATGCCTCCGCCGTTTAGTCTGTTAACCGAAACTATTCCACGCGAATTATTATGTTAGCCTTTTCAATCCAAACGAATATACCAATTTAATGTCAAAACCACGATTCATAACTACTGTATTCTCGATGCTTATTAGCATGTCCTTTGTACTGACGGCGAATTTTACTTGCCACAAATGCAAATTGACGAAACTATAGGTCGTATTAGCGAACAAATCGCTTCATTCTACATCTATTCTGTGCGGGGTAAACATTCACTGCTGCCTTTTTTTCAATAGTCATTTGAACGGCTTTTCCATTGTCCGTTGTTATGAAAACTGGAGGTCGCCAGAGATGGAATGAATTTCGCCGCCACGGGACGGCAGAATACTCGCGATAACTGGTATCCCGCTATGCGATTAAGGTGATAATTTTTAAAGATTGCTCTAGATCGTTGTAATTCTAAAATATTTTGTATTTGCAAACAAGAAAGTGTAAATTCACTGCTAAATGTTATCGGACGATTCTTTTCTATTCCAGTTATCGCGTCGGCAATAAAGATTGCTTTATTCGGGTTTTTAGAGCATAGCCAAGTAAAAAGAATAATGCTTTAGTATTCTTTTTAGGTGATAACACAATTTTTAAAACAATTTTGTTCAACACTCAAAGAAAAGAAAACATAAAGTGCGCGAGCGTTCCTTATCAGAAAAAGGGAAAATATTCCTCAATTTGTCTGCATGTCCTTATAATCTCGCCCAGGATCTAGGACTTAAAAATTCATTTTAAAATTTAAATTGCTTTTCTCGAATACACGACAGGTGGGATGTAACCTACTTCTCTGCGCCGCAAGCAAAGGTTCAGTAGTATGTTTATTTTCTGTCAAGTGATCGCCTTATACCGATCTCAATCCAGGGACTTTTGTTAATTCATTGGACAAAGTTTATTTACACAATCCGCAAAAAAAGTATCACAATATTTCAAGGATTACTGAAAATAAATAAAGAGTAATATATATTATTTTTCGGTGGAGCAGCTTATTCGAAAACCAGTGAGTTTAAATTTGTATGGTTAGCCTCGAGCTATTGCAACGTTTTTTAATTAGAAGTTATACGTTTTTAGGGAACGCTGGGTTTAACCCCTATCGCAAGCTTTCTAATTATGAAGAAATATCACGGGTGGGAAAAGTCTTTTCCTGCTAGTTCAATCGACAATTGAAGTTGTCGATACTCATCTAAAACAAAGGCTAGGAAAGAAAACAAAAGCCGATCTCTTGGTAAGCCTTTCTTCCTTTTGTAAAATATTCATCTTCTAACTTCTCGCTATCTCGTGGTAAATTAACAGTGGGGGAGGAAGAAATTTTCAACTTTTCCCAATTAGAAATGGTTTACAGCTAAATCCTTTTCCTTATATTTTTGTGGCTGTAACAATTGGACTACAGTCCGCAGTAAATAACATAATTAAAGCCGGGTTTTGTCTGCTTATTAGAAATGTAAACAGAAGGAAATTTGCTCGAATTCAAACAAACGCGAGTGGCGTTTCTTTGCAAATAAACTTTGTGTCCACTGGAAGTAGAACCGTTATTAATCAACCTAACACCCACAGTTTTCACACCAGAATTTTCAAGGTGATCAAAAAATGCTTGAATCCCATGGAAATGCCCAAATAAAGAAGAACAGCGCTTAGTTTGCAGGAGTCTCGCTGGGCAAAAATAAACAGAAATTCAAAAACACTTCTCTGTTATTTGCGACGCGGACACGCTTAAAGAAAAGTATATGTTTAAAATTTCGGCCCAGACAATAGCGATCACAATGACCACAATAAAATTTGCCAATTCTCAATTCAGAAATATTTATCTAGCGGTGCAAATCGACTGTAACCAAAGTTCTTAATGACTCTGCAAATACTACGGTCTATCATCAGATAGAATCTAATTTATCAGTGTTTTTTCGGAGTTAATGCAATCAAGGAGGAAAGTGCGCTAGCTTCCGACCCACATCGAACACGAAAAAATAAACGACGAAAAATTTACCAATGTTTTGCCCTCTTAGTTTTTTGATCCCTGATTACAAAAGACCAAGACCACTAAGCCACTGTTAGAAAAGCTCTTTTCTCTTTATATTTATTGTGCCGTTGAAAGAAAACCAATTGACCTCGAAGATCCGAAGTTCGTGGCGATTATTCGCGAAACGGATAGCACAATGCGTCTTTCATTATGCAAATTGATTCTAGGGGTCCATTAAATAGAGAAAAGCTGAAAAGTTTGTAAATCTCTTTAAAAAAAGCGACAATGACGCAGAGAAAGGCAAGGTAAGCCTCTAATGAAACACGTGCAAATCGAACAATAGCGAATGCCGCAGATGGGGTGAAGGTATTGAGCGGAAAACATTATTATATTGAAATACTTTGAAAGGCGCACCTGCGTGGCTCGCGCAGGTGTCGAGTGCTATCATTAGAGGAAAGTTTGAATGAGAGAACAAACACAACGAAACTTGCAATAACTCAGCGCTCATCGCGATTTAATCCCGCGATAAGTATTTCGCACTTTGCGAAAGCTCTTGTCCGCCTGTAAATAGCGACTCTCGGATGCCAACCGAAAGATTTTGCCTCAAAGCACGTGCTTGAAAGAGCACGGCGCAAGGGCTTACCGCCGAATTTTCCTGCGCGTTGATTGGCCGAGAGCGGAAATATGCATAATTCAAACGCAAATAATTAACACCTATTGTTTACTTCTCGTATTATTATTGAAATGAAATATTAGCATTGTCCTATTATATCATTATAGCCATCAGCCATAATCACGCCTGGAGCAGT
This sequence comes from Porites lutea, assembly GCF_958299795.1. NCBI lineage: Eukaryota > Metazoa > Cnidaria > Anthozoa > Scleractinia > Poritidae > Porites > Porites lutea. The sequence goes on from NC_133202.1 coordinate 15,595,985, forward strand.
ACCGTAGCAGTTGAGCCGGCCGACCAAGTGAATAACTGGCCGAGGTTGCTCCTTTGAAAGCAGTTTGACTGAACTCGACGTCGCGTGAAGATCAACTCACTTCAACTCTTCAGATAACTTTCATCACTCCGATTAGCAAGTGACACCGCAAGCATGGGCAAGCAAGAAGAAGGACATATTAAGAGACCCATGAACGCTTTTATGGTGTGGAGTCGTGGAAAGAGAAAGCAGTACGCGGCGATAAATCCGCGAATGCACAACTCAGAAATTAGCAAACGGCTCGGAGCAGAGTGGAAAATGCTCTCGCAAGATGAGAAAGAGCCGTTCGTGGCCGAAGCGAAACGACTGCAGGCAATCCACATCCAGGAACACCCGGACTATAAGTACAAACCGAAGCGACGCAAACCCAAATCACTGCAGAAGAAAGACCTATCGGCTCCGATGTTTTCACCTTACAGCGCCCCGATGATGGCGGTTGATAAATTCTCAACGAATCAATTGCCTCAAACAATAGCTCATTCAACGGCTTTGTCCGCCGACCCAATGTATTCCAAAATAAACGGAGCAGCAGCAGCATTTCACCACTCCGTTTCACCAGGGTATCCTGTCATCTATCCGAATGTGACCGCAGTTAACAGTCATCACTCAGTTACACAACCATCGCGTCAGCTTTTCGCTGGTTCCTTGGACTCCACACATTCGTTCCGCGCCGCGGATGTCATGAGTCACAACCGAGCGCTTTACAGCAGTCAAGCTTTCCAATCTGCTCTTCCTTCACCAATGCAGCAGAGAATTTCTAGCGTGGACGAAACACGCGGCGCTTCGGTCACCGCTGGATCGCCCAGCCCAACGGCATCGAGCAGTGAAGCGCCGAGCAAATCTACTGGATATACAGTCTCCACGGCGGACCTGAGCGGACAGCGTGTATCGGGCGTTTGGCAACCACAGCAGGACTTGTCCAGACCAGTGGCTTATGTCCCGGTATTGCTTTAAATTTCTATCTATTTCTGCCACACCTTTCAATTTTAGGGAAACTGATAGAGTGATAAAATTAGGGACTTAATCATCAAAGTGACTTCACGACAAATCTTGTCAGCGTACGTAACACTTTTACTCAATGAATTTATAATCGCGAGTGCAGTGCAAGTTTGCTCGAATGTTTTCGTTAGTTTGTATTCTTTTCCGTTAGCGTAAAGTATATTAGTGTTCGACGGTATATTAGGACCATACTTTAATAGGCCTTTAAAACGCCTATTCAGTTTGGTCCAGTTCAATTTTCTGTATTCTTTATAGGAGCAAATTTCCGTTTCCTACAAAGAGCGCGGGCTTGTGATAAATGCGGTTTAATGAGGGACAATTTCTAGTTTACAATGAAAATAATGACTTTCTTCTGACAAACGGTACAATACCTCGATTAACATAAAGTAACAGAGCAAATCTCGCTACAAACTTCCAATTTTATGCTGTAGCGTAAAAAATCTTTGAGCTGAGGCTTGCTAAAATCGCTGAAGCGAAATCGAAAACACTCTCCTAATTTTCAGTGCCTTGCCTAATATATGCACAACGCTGCTTGCATGCGTATGTTGCGAACAAACAACAACTTCATAAAGAAATTATTTTATCTCGAAGGAAGCGCTTGAAGTTGGTCATAGATCAGTCCAGATTGAGCGGGTTATATTTGACACTAGATCTACGGCCTATATAAACCAACAATGCTCTAATCTTCGGTCTCAAACTTACATTCTGTTTAGGTCATTGTTATGCAAAGATTGTAATTCACTTAATGCGATAAAACAAGTGGACACGTCAAGGAACAGAACAAAACAATTTCTAAATATCTCCGTTGAACCTACTCTTTGAGCGTGATCAATAAGATAGTACTGTTTACATAAAGTTCGTCGCCTCAACTGCTAACATCCAAGCCTGCGCTCGAAGCAAAACAAGCTAGAGATCACCTGAAATATTTATTTTTCCACTTTTTTGAATATTTATAACTGCGGTGTGATCAAACGCTTAGTTTGTCATTTAATAAGAGAGTTTCGCTGAAGTTCATTTCGCCGAGATTGAGAGTTGATTTACAACAGTAACTCGTACAAGTTTTAATCGCATACCCTTTAGTTTCAAGAAACACGAGTAGTTCACTTTCAGTATTTCTTACTTAGGGCTTTTTGTTTTGTCAAAATTGCAAATTTTAAGAACTAACCCACATGCCAAACGCATGGCAGAACAAGGCTATTTAATTAATGCCTCAGCAAACCATTCGCATGCCAGCTTCGACAAGTAAGCAGAGAGCGAAATTCGCTGCTCTACTTGTTTCACTGTTTAAATAGACACACAGTGACCTAAGAGCTTGGGATTACCCATGTTTCGAGGCACATGGCCAAGGACTTTAGTAAATTGAAATTAATTTACTGAATTGACTCTACACCATATTCTCTTTATAAATTAATGAGCTTTTTTAACATAAATTGTGTTGATTGTGGATCCTAAAGTCACCTAACACTGTACATAGAGATTGACGCCTTCAAATCTAAATGAATCGAGAATTGAACGCGAAAAGAAACTGCCCACTATATCAAAACTGACAAAAACGTTCCTCAAGTTTCTTTGAATTGCCGAACAAAACCAACAAACAATGATTTTTTAAATCAGGGAGACTTGCTTTAAAACTGCTACCTTTCTTACCATGATTTTTGTCGACGCGGTACGTTATAATATAGTGTAAATGATGAAAGGTCTTTCTCCGTTCTGTCCTTTACAGTACTTCTGCAATACGCCCTACAAGGCGATTTCGTTAAACTTCATTGTATTTTGACATTCCAAGAACGATGTACAACGTTATTATTTTCATTTGTGCTAAGTTTTGTACTTTTTTTCGTAAGAGGAAAATTAATCAGAGATACTGTACATGTATATCCAACTAAAGTGCAGAAATTTTATAGTGCTGCATGGAGCTTGCCACTTTAAAGTGAGGCAAACTCTTTTGAAGAGAATCCTAAAATTGATATCTCCATCAAAATATAACGATGAATTGAGACGGCTTATATATAAATTATAGTTCTTAGCTGCGCTTCTATACGATAATACAGTTACAAGTATAAATATATATGGATACTTTTTGTAAGAATTTTTGTTTTTTCTGTCGAATACGTAACAAATTATTACATATCGGAAATAGACGGGTATTGTGACGAGGATATATAATTCCTAACTGTGTAATATAAAATGAAGAGAAATAAAAGCGTGGCGTCTTAAAATTAATTTGTTTTGTTGTTCTGTAGTTTACTTAGAGTCTAAGTAAGCAGTGATGAAAACGTCCCTCAAAGTTAAACGGATGTAGCACTAAGATCCTCTCGGCGCTTGGCTTGGCTCTTTCACGTTTGATTTTGAAAGTTGGAATTGCCAAATACTCTGTTTTTCTCCCCCTCATTTCAGCGCTGGTTCAGTTAGCCAATTTTAACAAATCTGCCATCCCAGATAATTGTAAAATGAAAGTTTATTCAGTTGCGTAAACTAAACGCGGTCAAAAGTAAATTTCTCCGCATTTAAGCCTTCTTGTATGAGAGCACACTACGGCGAGATTGTCTATAGGAAAACGTGTATAACTGGAATTTATTCAAAGTTTGGAGACTTTCATCTGCTTTCAAAAAGTTTCTGCCTCATTCGTTTCGCTAATGTTACAAGTTTTAAGTGAAAATTCGTTTTGATTTTTTTATTCCCTTCACGCAAAAACTTCCAACGAACAAATAATTTTTCACACAAAACTGACAAATAAATGTAATGTCATTAATACTTGTACAATTGTTCATGAACAACGAATTGTCCCTTTTTGAAACAAGTTCTTTCTATATAATAACATCGATGATTTAACAAAGACTGGTTTGAAACTTTTATCAATCGTCAAATAAAAGTTGTCATTCCGACAACCAAAAATCAGAGATTTATTTCTCTCCTTAAGAAATCAGTTTTAAAAAAGTTAGTGTTGTTTTGGACGATACGCTAGCCGTTACCACAAACATGGCGTTTATTTTTTTGTGTTCAGCGTAGGTGATTGAACCGTAAACGCAGGGAAATCTTAGCCATAACGTTCCCTACGTTCGTTTTCTACTCTTGGGCAAAAATTACTGCCATTAAACCATGCCTCAATGGACACATCTAACAATGTCGATATTTTAACGTTCGGGGTCGATTTTACAAGTATCTGCAGTGCGAAACATTGGAAATTTCACGCAATACAGCCAAGATTAAACTGAGAATGCAACAAAAGGGAACTTGACAATGCACGTTACTCCGAAGAAAAGCGTAAACAATGTCTTACAATATGCGAGGACATGGCATTGTGCTAAAACCATGTTGTTTCTCATTGTTATTTTTATTAGCCATGTGGGAAGCACACTTTTTAATACAAACACTTAGCCTTGGCGCTTCTGAACGTATGCTGGTTAATGACATCTTCCCGCGTTACGGCATTATCCAAGTCACCCCCAACACATTCGTAATTTTACTTATTTACTGTAAAAACCTTTTGATTTACTTCTTTTTAATGATACAACATGCTGCTTTTTTTATCTGGGTTTCTTTTGTTTTGTTTTAACGGCACAAAGCTAGGGAATGTCACAACAGAAGGACTTCACTCTTTTTGAAAAATAATTAGTTACGAAAATGTAACAGCTTTGGACAATACCCAAAGGAAAAAGCGAAGTGGGTGCGAAACGTTGCATATAAAGTTCATAAGTATTTAAGTTGAACTTTCAATAAAGCGCTCTTAAATTTGCGTTTCCCAAATCCATCGTAAGAGTTCAAGCAACGGGTATAACAAAGAAAATAATCGATACTTCTCTCATAAACCAATATTACTGTTATCGCAGTTAAAAATTGCCTTTCGCCCTATCTTATCAATTCCTTCTTCCTTTTAATTAACGGGATTCGCGCCTGTTTAATTAGGTGTTAACATAAACATTAGAGACACATTTGAGAGACAGACAGCAACATTCGACGGATCGCTAGTTGTCACATTCTCAGCACCTCGTTAGCTCTAAATACTGTTTTCATTCGATTCTGTTCGCAATTTCCACCACGTTCGTTCAAGCTGAACAATCGCACTTCGCTTTTCTGATTCACGAGTGCATCCCATATCAGCGATAACATCTATCGCTTCCTTTTGCGATATTGAAACAAGTATGTTCTAATCAAAACTTAAAGAAACAGATAGATCAAAGTAATTTCTCTTTGACAGAAAACCTGCGAAGTTTGGTAAACACCGCGTCCAGCCCAACGCACGCGAATTAAGTCTTCCTTTGTATAATGCGTCCTGTCTTGATTTACCCGCGAACAATAAGCTCTAGATAATTACTTTGAAGAACAACTGCGAGTTTGGTTACTGAGAAGGCTTCTTTTGAATACAAAGCGACGAAACAATGAATGTTGTTTGAACTTAGAGAATAACAAAACGCGAAGAAAAGGTTTACTTGCAGATAAATTACATATTGCACGACTTGACAGTTTTAATAAACGCGAACAAAGAAAGCTTCCCATTCAACTTAAGCAAACACACATTGCTCAAAACCTTATTAAAGCTCGTTTTTTTGCTCTTAATCAAATAAGATTCGCTGCTTTCCGTCGTGACAACAAACAAGGCTGGGCTTAAATAGGAAAAGCACGGAGGATCGGACAATCCAGGTGGTAAAATAACTTTCAGCAAGTTAATCACGAAGTGGACTGTTTGTTTGAACATGCAGGGTGTAAAACTACAACTGTCGATTTACCGATCCGACATAATTAGTTTCTCAATACTCTGACTTCCCTTGTCTAACACCACTTTAAACTGGGACAAACACACCGTAAAATTAATTGTATGGGAATCTGTCCTGAAATCAATTCCGCCAAATTAGAATTAAAGCATATATTGCAGTATAGGACAGTGCTTGTGAGGAAATAGGCGTTTTAACACGCCCTTAAATGAAAACATTTCCACGCGGACTTCGTCAAGGTTTTGTGGATAAATCTTTGATTAACTAGAGCCGCAAAAGATTCTCCCAACGGTCATTAGGTTTTAGGACAGGACCTTAAATTTAAGGTCGATTCAGAAATCAAACTCTTCGTTAACACAAACTCAGCCATGCTTGCCTTAAAAAAAGGGGGGGGGGGGGGGGTCAACTACAACACTCCGTTTGAAAACTGGCAATAATTTGTAGTGATTCTTTAATTTCACAACTAGAAGCGTTTGAGATTTTGTTGGAGGAAATGTTGTAACTGTTAAGTTAGAATGGATAAAAAAAACACCAACACATTTGTCAGATCTAAGCTCGCATTTATTTTGAAACATTTCCTGTAATAAAGGCATTTTGTTAAAAATTATGATATTACGGTTAACAGCAATAAATCTCCGATTTATTCTAGGTGATGTTGTTAACAGATACTTAATTTAAAATTCATTCAGTGAGCCAGTCTCCCAATTCATACATCAAAATTTTAAGGAAAAATGTTCGATATACAGACATGAATCAAAGTTTTTTGTAATTTAAAAGTAAACAGTTTGAAGGAACGTCGACAGCGATTTTTTGATTGACTAGAATTTACCTTTGAAGGGGGGCTTTGTACCCATCCGCAAAATCGCTAAACAACCCAAGCGAACGAACTCGGGAACAGGGAAACAAATAGAACTCGTGTCCTCTGCTTTATTTGACTATTGCTTGCATTTCATCATTTTCTCTCAGTAAATACAGCCATTTAAAAAGAAGCTCTCGACATTCAGTCTTTCGTTCAGAGTCGATTATCGGCTTCTGCTTTCGAATAAAAATACACTACGACAAAATGCGGTCACTTTTGTGCAGCATAAAGTCCTTGATGAACTTGCGCCGGTGATTTCTTTTACTTTAAAAATTAAAATGGTCAATTTGTCAAAATATCATTACAATCTACGATAACGCGTAAAGAACTTCTTTGCCTACCATACTAGAATTCAGATACTCATAATTTAGATGTTCCGTCCTAATAGGTTAAGAAGTCCCGCGAAATCAAGGTAAGTATTCTACATTTCAGCGGTTTAAACGGTCCGTGGTGTTCATGCACAAACCAAATGAAGCAGTCCTGTCCGATCTAAGATGCTTTTGTACTATTTTACATTCAGCAGTTTATGCGGTCCGTGGTGCGCCTGAGTAATCCAAATGAACCAGTCCTGTACGATCTAAGATAATTCTCTAATACTTTACATTCAGCAGTTTATGCGGTCCGTGGTGTTCCTGTGTAATCCAAATGAAGCAGTCCTGTCCGATCTAAGATAATTCTCTAATATTTTACATTCAGCAGTTTATGGGGTCCGTGGTGCGCCTGAGTAATCCAAATGAAGCAGTCCTGTGCGATCTAAGATAATTCTCTAATACTTTACATTCAGCAGTTTATACGGTCCGTGGTGTTCCTGTGTAATCCAAATGAAGAAGTCCTGTTCGAACTAAGATAATTCTCTAATATTCTACATTCAGCGGTTGAAACGGTCCGTGGTGTTCCTGCACAATCCAAATACTGTCTGTCACTGACGCATCCCAAGCTTTGATTTGTTCCCAGAAGACATGGGTCGAGTTCACAATCCTCAGCTTACCATAGCCCGCGTTGCCTGGAAACCACTCTCTGAATGCGGACCATGGACCTGGCGTGAAATGACGACAAAAGTAACTCTTTATAGAACTAAAATCTGCTGTGGCTTTCCGCGAACATGAAGTGCTGCCATTATTACCGGGCTATGATTATTTTTCCGCCAGCTGTAAATCGTGCACGCTTCTACCGTAAAATAATTTGCGTTCACAACTCCGTTAGCCTGCAAAGCTGGCGGTTTTCTTGGAACATGACGAAGAAAACTGAACTCACGACGAAGCTACAAGAAGGAGGAAGACTGCAGAGAAAGCTCATTCTTCGCTTAAATGATCGAATCTATATAATTGCTATGGATAACAACCATTGCATCTAACAGAAACACGAAGCAGGCCTTTCTGACGTGTTCCAAATCTTTCGAGGGCAAACACTTTAGTTAATATGGTTACTCGTGTTCGTATGGTAACACAACAACAGTCATGAATAAGTCAACTATTGGAATATGATGGCGGGGGGGGGGGGGGAGGGGGGGAAGTCCTTATTAGGACTGTTGTTGACGGTAACTGACGTTCTGTGAGGTAGCCATCTTAAGAGTTGATGTTTAACAGGTGTCAACAAAAACTATATGAGCCGCAACAGGAAAAGGAAGGTTTTAAACAGGACAAGATATAAAGAAAAGGAAATCAAAGGCCAAATCGTCAATCTCTTTGTATGGTTTAATCCCGGCGAATTGAGAAACACGATCAGAGACTGTTGTGGATTTGATTAGAGAAGGCACAATGAAGAATCGAAAGCTAGTTCTTTTTTAGCGTGTGTTATACTGCTACCCTAATAGCTGCACGTCGTTGAAACCGCATGATTTGGCGGCACAATGGCCGCGTTCACATGAAGAGAACTAATTGAGATTCGTTTTCCCGCCAGGACAAAGGAAATCGAAGACGGTTGGTAAGAATGTGTTATCTCTTTCTTTTCCTCTGTTGCGCAGTAAACCAAGAAATGATTAGGAGCGTAAGGCCCGTATTCAAGCCATGCCGGAAGCTGCTGATAGTCATCATTGCGACTGAAAACTGGTGTGGACCGATGTAAGGCTTGGTTTCCTTTAGCGACATATCAAGTCTTTATCGTACAGTAAAAAACATTAGTCTTTTCTAACGATGAAATAATGAATATGAAAATCATGTGTAGGAACTACGTGGCGAAGAGTTAAATGAAAGAAGCCTTGATAGTCGCAGTTACAGACGCAACTTGTGCAGTTGCGAAAAGAAAGCTTGAAAAAATCAAGCTGGTACGAGATTCGAACTCAAGGGTTTATAACGATCCAACTCGATGAACAGCTCCCAGTTGGCTGTTAGCTCAATTGGTCGAGCGCGGCCCCAAAATCGCAGAGGTCAAGGGCTCAAATCCCGTACAAGCCTGAATTTTATCAGGCTTTCTTTTCGCAGCTGCAAAAGTTGCGTCTATAACTGCGCTGATCTTTCTTTTTTTAAAAATAAGTCATTTTTGCCGATTATGCAAGTACCTACAAAGTATTCTCTAGATACACTATCATTTTACGGCGTATTAAAAGTACATCCAACGTTGACCCGAATTCTTACTGGCTACCGTTTTATTTTGTTACATGCGAAGAAGTTCTCACCTCTGGGTCCCAGCATCGGGTTCACGCATATCCCATAAAACTCGTTGCAGCCGGCGGCGCCTGAGATTATGTGGACTGGTGCCCTGGGATTAGAGTAGTTATGAGCCGTCACTGTATCATTGAACACTGGCCAGAGGCGTTCGTATGAGTGCTCATGCGCTTGTATAATGATGTCCACACCATACTGGAAAAACAACGGTTCGAGGCTAGAAGGAGTAAAATAGTAATTAATAACACACGTTTCTTGCCTTACCCGAAGCCGTTCCCCCTCCCCCCCAACCCCGCTAGGTAGATAAGAAAACTACTTCGACCAGGATAGTGGAAGATGGGAGAAGAATGAGGGAGGGGTAGATGGCCGGAAGTTCCCAGAATCTTACATTGATCTGGCTGCACGGTGCATTTGAAACCAAACGTAACGTTAACCGCTAGATCTCCAGGGTCTTACGGAAGTCAGGAAAATTTGAACAGTGTAGGCAAAACACACTTCCAAACATCTTCCGTTGATGGCATTTGTCCCTCAGCTAGTGCTAGTAGTACGGAAGCATTTTTCGGACAATCAGGCGCTCAGTATATTCGTCTGTATGGTCGCCATATATGATTTTTAAAGAAGAGGAAAAATGGGGAGAGTAGTAAATGCAATCAATGGGGTGCATAAGTCTCTCTCGCCCCATTCCCTACTCCCTTTGACTCGTCCACCGCATAACCCGAACCATTTTGAACCCCAAAATATCTTTGCTCTGAGTTCTCAAAATAAATATTATATACAGTTATGGAAAAGAATATTTTTTGATTGATTTCTCACCACACCTGCGCTTTGTGACTGATTGACAAAACCTACTCGACTCTTTACGGATACATGGGCTAGCTTTACGCGGTTGCATCGTCGCATTTGTTCATGACTATTGTTGTGGATATCTATATTATTGTACTGACAGCTTTCGGAAAAAAAGAAACCCCACCTTTTTCTGACAACAGAATGAAGAGTGGTGCAGTCATCATGATCAATATTGGAGCAGTACATGGGCCGGTGACCAAAGGCGATTATCCAAGGCCTCTTAGCTCTGTTCTCTGGTTTGTTTGCCTCCTTGAGATCGTTCGTTAACCACTCTTCCTGTTCCGCAACTGGGCCATTAGTAAAATAGACTTCGGTCGAATAACTACAAAAGAAAGGGATGTAATTAATCCTCAAGTCTGGTTAGTAAAAGTTTACTTTCTTTACCTAATCGCATGTGAACAAAGCCCTGAAAAATCCCTCAATACTTTGCCGAACAGCAATAAGTTAACGTAAGCAAATAAATTTAAGCAACTTGAGTACAAAATTAGTTCCAACTTCTCAGCTTCATCTTAATGAACAGCTGTAAAGCAGAGTATACGTTGAGAAATGATGCGATCAACATACCACAAGCACGGGACAAAGAAAAACTTTGAGTCTCCTACAGGAATTGAAACTGCCAAGTTTCCCATGAGTCCTTTGTAGCTCAGTGGTTAGAGCATCTGACCGGTGCACGGAAGGTCATAGGTTCAATTCCTCTTGGGGACTCAGATTTTTTTGTTTGTCTCATGCTCGTGACATGTTGATCACATCATTTCTCACTTCTTCACCGAGCTTAAAATTTACCATCATTCTCTATTTATCAGAGTATATGTTGTAGATAAAATCCGTTCCCAGGTTAAACCACAACTAACTTTAACTCCTATGATTAAAATGAACAATTGGGGCAAGGAAGCAAATGAAATTCTGAATCAAACTGTGTTGAATACTGGTTTAACCTGTGAACAGATTTTACCTACAACATATATACCGCTTAAAGCGTCGCAAGAACTCGGGCCTGGTGCAGAACTCGTGCACATAAAAAGTAACTGTTGTCACTTGTCATTATGGGGCCTCACTCTAACTAGATTGTGTTCAATTCATGGAATTAACCACTTAAACCGACACCAATTTTGGTTGATTTAGTTGAAGTTCCCAACAGAAAACGTTCGGAAATTTTTTTAGGGTTGAATCGTGGTTATCAGTAACGTTAATTCAAGGACTCTTAACGAGGGCACGAATGCACTGTCTGTCAGCAGGTGAGCGCGCTACTCATTATTTCAACATTCAAAATCAGGTTTGAGTTACCGTAAATCGTCTGTTAAGCCCCCCTCACTCTAATAAGCCCCCCACCTTTTCAGGGGAAGAAAGTCCTAAGTCCAAGCCCTTAAACTCTTCAAAGTTTTATGAGCAGGAAATAGTGACCTCACCCATGGTGAGGGCATTAAAATGTGTTTATGTACATTAAGGGTAGAAGTTTTTACTAATAGCAATGTATTTACTGTTTACCCGATGAAGTGGACCTTTGCGATGTCGAAGCTGTACCACATTCTATCAACTGTAGTAGGCCATTCTAGTTGAGGCATGGAGAATCTGTATCGGTAGTGACTGAAGTTGAAGGCAATCTCTGCAAGCAGAAACAATTAAAAAGGATAGCAAGCAAGTTACACTGGTATCGCTTTGGAAAATGTTCGAAAAGTACTTACTCTTGGTTTGCGTGAGATCGCCTACCATTAATTATACTAGTAATAATTGACAGTACAGCTGCCCCCGCTCTACATATTGTCGGTCAATAGTATTCTTGGTCTTTGTATAGCTCTTTGAAATATACCGATTCATAGTGAAGGTTTTCAAACATGTTCCATACAATAGGTGAGAGTAAAAACAGGAAACGCAAGGTTCCATGCACTGTTTCAGTTCGATCTACACAGCTTTGATCTGAAGACATTCTCAGTTTCGAGAATATCTTATTCTCAACCGTAAGAAAAGATTTAATAAGAAGTTGGAATATTTCGCTATGTCTCTTTCACTTTGCTATATTTTTCTCCTCCCCTCGTCTCGCCCTTCGCACTCGTTTCGCGCAAAATGCCGCGTTCGCCTCGCCTGGCTCATAAAGCGCCTGTTATGCAGGCCAACGATTTACATACAGTTCATATTATTTACCGGAAGGTAAGCCTTAGAAATTAAAAGGTTTTCGCGTTCTAATCCTTTTTTAAACTTTATAGGAGGACATCTGTCAGTAGGGAATAAGTCAGCATAGCATTTGACTCTCGGTGAATTTCTGTAATCGTCCATCGTTCCTGCTAGTGATAAGCTAGCAGTTGGTTCGGGCACTCGTCTCAGCTGTCGTCTTGCTTGTTTGTGGGCTGAGTCGTATCCCCCAAAGGGGAGAAAGAGTGTCTGGCAAATTGTTTCCAATCAAAGATTTGTGAACTCATGTCTGGCAAACTCCCCAAGTGTTTAAATATACACAGTTATGCGCACGTTATACCTTCATCTTCGAAACTGGCGGCCTCTACAGGCGCCCGCATTATGAGACTGATCAGCGGCTCATTTGTTTTCGGAATAATTCAAAGTGGACAGACTGCAAATTACAGTAGTTGCTAAAAATATATCTATGTGTCGTAACCGTTCAACAGGAGGATGCCTAAAATGTGTGCAATTCCACAATTTGTTTCGGCTCCATTAAATCCTATACCAATTGCAGAGCATTTTAGGAGGAGCCGCCCACCATGTGAGCACAGTCACGGACAACACATATAAGTGAGGAAAACAACGCAAAGTAAAATTAAGACGTTATTTAACGGGCTAAATGCACACGTCAATTAAATTAATAGTGTGGCAAAGAATAAGCAGGAAGAACAATCTAGGAAGCGAACACTGAAAGAGAGACAGTGGCGAAGATAGTACGCTGCTAGCATTCCCTCTTCAGTATGTCGAGTCGAGGCTTGGCAGGACTCGATAGCGGGAACTAGCCGAGAAGGGAACTGGAGAGAGGCAGGAGTCCAGAGAGAGAAAAAGAGAATGATACAACACGCTATATTTGTCTGGTTGAGCTTACCGTGATTTCCGACGCATGTCATGTAAGGAACAATCGCAGCCATGTCTTGAATCCTGTTCATGAACGCATCACCGTTCTACCGACAAAAAACAAGGAATTCATTTTAGTTATAAACCGTTCAAAATCCCCAATATCACGACAAACATTTTTCTCGGTTCCATCAAGCCATTTATTCTCATAACTTCTGAGAACCTGAGGAACAGTTATCAAAAGGGGAATTTACCCTAATCATTGCAAAACAGTATAAACTGGCGTTTCATCTGTAACGACGACTTATTCAGAGATTCAGGGGTAACTAGACTGCTAGACAAGACTCCGTTTTTTAAGGCCGTCGAGGTAGATGCCTGGGACACCTGCCCACCCAACTGAAAGCGTGAGAGGTGCGACAAAAACAACAACAACGATAATAATAGTGATAATAAGTATTAGCCGATCGTATTTTTGCGTCGTGAGGACAACGCATATTTCATTTGCTCTGGCTGTGAAAGTAATTTCTTCTTTTTTCTTCTCGGGCTGCCGCGCTCGCTTCTCGAGTCTCTCGACTTTTACGCGTGCGTGAGCTCCTCTCACTAGATTTTGAAGAAAATTAGACTGCGTACTCCCCAAGCAACTGATTGCTGCAAGGACGTGTACAGTGCAAAAGCTCGCGTTCGAAGGCTTTTTCAGCAGGGCTGCGAACACTGGAGAAGAAACCGGGGCTTCTGCTATTGACTGGTCCACTTCGTGTGCAAACTCTTTCCCAGGGTCCTCTACTACTCGTCCACTCCCTCTCGCTCCAGGGAACGGGTAGGAGAGGAGCCTGGGAACAAGGTTGTTTTGTAGGCGGTTTACTACTGTATACTACTAAACCGATTCAAACGCATAATAAACATAAAACTAACTTCGTTTCTTTAGTGACGCAAGTTACGGAACCTCGTAGTTTTTCTTGCGATTTATGCCCCGCATCTAACGGAAAAACACTTGGGGGTGATTACTTAAAGCCAGATTAGCAACAAACAAAAGTTTAAAAGACTCAGTAGGTAAAGATCTGTTTATTAAGTATATAAATTGCTCGCTAGTTTGTGTAGCCTGAGTAAAGCCACCCCTTCCCCTCGACAAAAAAAAAAGGACAAAAAAAAAAACAAACAAGAAAATCGGGAAGAGGGGCTCTCTGCCAGGCTATAGTCTGGGGTGAAAGCCCTAAGGACGCTGTTATTAAACAGCAAAAAAATTATCAATCTGTGAGCGTCAGATAAATTTAAAATGGTTTTGAACGCGGTTTTATTAAACAACGCCTAAACTCTAAATTAAAAAGATTTTTTTTCTCGCAACAGTAAAAGGAAAATCGATTTTATTTTCTCCAAAATTTTCGACGGCTTAATGGTCTTTCTTGTTCACGGCATCATCTTGGCGTCTGGGGAAAAGATCAAGATCACAAAGCGACCCTGAACTTTAAGTCTGACCTTGGGAGGTGGGACCCGTTTCTCGACTTTATGGGCGCCAAGTCAAATATTCTAAAGAAGAAAAGCACTGGACGCACAGTAGCAAACAAACTAGTCCTTTTCGGTTTGTAAAGTTATAGTTTTATCATTATTTTATCTGCAAAACTATCGAAACCGATTACGTCAAACGGTAATCGCGAATTTGTACCACGAGACCAAGACCTATTTACTTGTCGTTATTAATACGGTTCATTCTTTCTACACATAATTTAGTAGTTTCATGCAATTTTTTGTCCGGAAGAAATGTTTTGAGCTGTTTTATCTGCTTATTTTCTATTTTAAGAAATTCTTACCTTGAATCTGACGCTTGTCGTTTGCCGTATACGTGAAGCTTAAAGTCTCTAATACTAATAACAAACAACTACAGCATTACCGGCTTGCGCCGGCCAAACTGAAAACGAGACGAAGACTGGGTACCGACTTTTTGCCTCCAGTTGAAGTAGGGGTAGGTACACATCTACAAGTGTCTCAACTGCCATTCCGATTTAAACCATAAAAAATTTAATTCACAGAATGTTGCAAATGAATGTGTTAACCGTGTCAATTTTGTTTTAATAAGCGGCCCTTGGTCTCGAACTTCAAACTCGTTTAGTGCAACAATGTCACACTGTCACTGACACTTTGTTCTCCAGGGAAGAAATCCTTCATTAACAAGTTAAAACACACTTACCAGTCCCCCATTAGTTTGAAGGTCATACGCGAAATCCCCAACATGTAAAATGGCCGTGTTATGTCCAGACTGGGCCTCCTGTATCAGCCGTTGAAGACTGGGCGCTCCGTCAATACGACCCATGTCTCCATAAACCAAGAACTGTGGCGACCAATCCTAAGCAGAAAAATTGGAACATTGCTTTCAAAAAGGCTCTCTCGAAAGGATTTGCCATGGGACTTTATTTGCAACTGGTCAGTCTCGTTAGACTGAAAGATCTTGTTGAACTGGGGACACGCCATTTCGCACTTCCCCCGCCGTAGACGATGAGTATTTGAATAGGGGGTTCGGAAATTTTTCTCCGTAGAAGCCGATAAAATTTGAACCTTTCGAACAAATTTTTCAAAAGTGCTGACAAAACGTAAACCTTTCGGATTTAATTTCTCCAGAAAGCGCCGACGAAAAATTGAGGGTTAGGATTCCAGCAATCTCTAGGGCGGGGGTGAGGACAGAAAATGGAACGTCCCAAGGTAACTACTACTTGCTTTTCTTGTCATCGAGCAGTAGTTTGTCTTTAGGAGATGTGCAAGTTTTCACGTTCAGCTAATTGGGATGAAAAATATTTTTTTAAAAAAATATTGATATGAGTTGCACGGCTGAGACCCATCCCTAACCCCTTCCCCCAACACACAAACCTGTTACCAAGTTATACCAACCACACCCACCCTCCACCCCTCGCGTAACCTGCGAATTTTTAAAACCATCTGCGGGCAGTCTTATCTTTCAGATGAAAATTCCTGGGACCTTTATCTGCTCGTTAGCAAAACTGTCATACTGAAAGAGCTGTGATAACAAGAAATTATTTGCTTTTTTTAAAGTTTTGTTCAAGTATTTTTTGGAGTTAGAAATGTAAGCTTACTAACTATTATAATAAGAACAAGACATTTAGTTCTTTGCTTCATCATCGATGAAATTGTGAGCATCTTTAATAAAGCAATTAGTTTTTATTGAAACAATTAAGGACAAACAATAAGACTACATTTAAATCACGTAAAAGCAAGACACTTTGTTCTTTTTCTCTTCGTAAATCAATAATCCTCATGAAGGAAATTTATCCGTTTTGTTCACCAAACAAAACTATCCTTTATAGTCTGCTGTTTTAACAACCAGTATAAAATAATTTTGATAGACTTTCTTAATAACAAAGTTTTTATATTGGCCTCTTCGGGAATGTTCAATACTTGCAATATAACAAACCAAAACCGAGCCTATTTTTGTCCAAGTGGCATGAAAAGTTTTTTTTTTTAACAAGTTGTTATTCTCTGCTCTGGACTTCCAAACGACGCTAAAACAGCGGCAACTTCTTCGGACGAATGGCCAGACCTGAAAGAGCTGTTGTCCGCTATCGGAGGCAGACTGCGGTACTTCACAAATGCACTGTTATCGGAGATGGAAAATCCTGGACAGGATAGAGGTTCCACGGGACAAGAAGGAATGCCTTGCTCGGGCCAGCTGTTGTAGCGACAAACTTGCCCATCGCACATGGTCCACAACTGAAAGGGTGTCGGAAGATACGCACTACAGTTGTACGACTGCTGTCTTTGGACATTAAACGGAGATTGCAGAATGTTGGAAACGCTTTGCACTAAGCGACCACCAAGTTTGGGGAATGCCTCGTGGGTCTCGTCTAGGACGCTGCTGTTTTCTTTCAACAAAGATGATTCGTTTTTCACAACCGACGAAGATATGTTTACTGCAAAAACAAGCAAACGAACATTAACTTAAGTGAACAAGAGACTTGAAACACGACTAGAAAAATAAAAATTCATTGAGCAGTAAATAGAAATTACGGTAAAACACATGTTGCTTTTTCTTCGAGTTAAAAAACTAAAGCGCTGTTTTAAAGTTATAAAGTATGCTAAAAATAGCATTGTTAATTAAGGTATAAAAATAAATCAGCTTAACAGAAATTTCGTCAGTTTGGAACCTCTGCTGTTGTAAAGAGAGCGAGTTCTTGTAAACTTAACAATGTTTTTCTTTTTTGCGAAAACAGGAAAAACGAAAGAAACAAAAAAAAAAAATTAGCAAATAAGAAAACTACGTTCGTTACAAAACAACAACAACAAAAAAGAACAACGAAATTAAACCTTTGAAATTTACCTAGTGATTCTACAGGAGTTCCACAGTAAGGATGGTTTACAATGTCCTTCATCTGTTTTCTTCGAAGACGAACTTGCTGTTTCATGATGTCCCTTTTAAGGCGTCCCTTGACACATCGCTCACAATGACAGCGCAAGAAAGGACAATTATGCTTGTGTCCTTTGAGGCTTGAACGTATTCCATGATTGCTACAAAGAGTGCAGGACGGCTTGCGCTCCTTCCTGATGTCAATAAGTTTCGCAAAAGAAGATTTCTCCATTTTTCTGCGCTGCACCACGTTTTAGCCAAGAAACAAGTAGACTGTTGTTTTTCTCAAGAGGCGCGCCCTCTATAAACCCACAAATGACAAACAAACAAAGAGAAGTCGAACATGATTGGACAACAGCGCCTGTTCACGTGCGCAACTCGTGTTAAAAGGTGACAAACATTTGTAAAAGTTATTACAAACAACAACAACAAAACACCAACAAAAATATTTCATATTGAGACGAACTCACTTTATCAAGCAGAAATAAACGCGATATAATCAAACACATACTGATGAAAAAAAATAACCATGAAAAACTAGGATGGAAACTACGTTTCAGCAAAAGAAGTTGAAAACCTGCATCTCAAATCAGTTTCACATTGTTTCACATCTGATTCCTTTTCCTTGAAATCAAGCACGAAATGTACAAGAAATCTACTACACCACTTGTAAATTTTCTTCGCGACAAGACCTTGACATTTCCTGCTTTTAGTACGCAACGTTCAACTCAACAACAAAAAGTTGCAATTTTCTTGAAATCAGTCGCTACCTGAGGCAAGATTTGTATCAAATTTAAACTCCCTCTCAATTTCCAGATTCTCACAACACTTGTTAACCTTTTCGAAACACTCGCCTTGACAACGTTTCTTCTAAGTGCCTACAGTTTGTTGGAATTTCTTTCCTTCTTACTTGTTTTGTTCATTTGATCGATTTACATATAATACGTGATGTAAGCATCGTAGAAAAAATGTTTATCATCCAAAGTCATGAAAAGTATAGTGACACTAAAAGATATTTTTTCTGAAAATAATAAACTCTTCAAAGCAAAAATAAAATAAAATAACATAACATAAAGGCTTGTAGAAAGAAAAGATCAAGTACTTTCTTTGGAACTAAACAAACCCGAAACACTGCTTTGATTCTTGCGAAAATATTTGATCAGTTGTCAACGCATTGTCTCCTCCTATTTTAAAATTAGCGCGCAGAATTCTATTACGGTATGATTAATGACGATTTCCATATTTTTCACCTCTTTTTCTCTTGGCAAAAGTGTTTTAGTACGGGACACTTTGAAAATCTCGACCCTGCCACTTTTGCGATAATTTTTTAAGCTGACACCGGCGCACAGTAGCAACTACTTAGGTATATGGTGGATTGCACCATGAACAGCTGATGAAAGAGTGTACAGAGGGTATCAAGGTCAAACAAGGATGAGAAATTTTGTTCATTCAGAGATCCACCATTCTTCGTTAAGGGGGCTACAAATCATAGAAATCGGTCAAGAATCTTTTCTGCTAAAAAGGGCTATTCAAGAAGGTTACCTTAAACGTTTATGATGTTTGTATTACTCAGCAGGCCTCACTGGCAAAACTTTATATCTCAAAATCCGCCTTTGTTGCCTCTGTCATAACTCACTAGCAATATTTCGGTACTTTTAACTTATTATTTTATAGAGTGCGGCCTTCGACTCGATTCGCAAGGACGTTGGCTGACATTTTCAACGTAGTGGGCAGATCATCAACCTTTATCCTTTGGTGCAAAAATTGTAAAAATCATGTTTCCTATTAAATAATTCTGCGCTAAAATTAACGCAAAGCGCATCGCCTCTGTAAACTCTCCCCTCACAAAAGAGGTCTGGCCAATAAAAAAAGTACAGTAGCGCAAAGGTGTATCTACAACTTATGCATCAGTCAATTACACCTGCGCCCAGCCCCCCCCCCGGGCTACTGCGGGGCATTTGCAAATTTTGCACTGCCCGGGGGGGCCAGGGGCCCGTTTCTCGAAAGTCCCGATTATTAACGGGCCCGGTTAGCTGTCTCAGTTTACATTAAAGATCGAGTTTTCAATAGTTTTGCATCTAACGTGGTAAAACTATCAGTTAATGAAACAAAATGGAGTAGTTTGCTAGCCAGGACCTGCGCTAGTATTCTTTATATTTCGATTTGAATATTTGATTTCGGGCCCGAAAAGTTGCCGGGACTTTCGAGAAACGGGTCCCAGGCATTTGCCAACCCCAGGGCCATTCCCGAGCTTTTGACACGCACGCGGTTTCCTATAAGAATATAACTACACAGAAGGTTTTACTGGGAAAAAAGCAGATTGGCTCATCTGTCAAGGACAGGAATAAATTGTAGAGGGCTGTAAAGGCATGTTCTGGATTTTACGCATGCATTTCTTCATTGCTTATCAAGCCAGAATTGCGTAGCGAAATTAGAGCTATCGATGTGAATCAACGTTTTTTGGTTATTGAATCAAATTTCCGATGATATTATTTCAAGAACATCCTTTCATATTTATAAAACTATTCATAACATATAAATTTACAGCGTTCTATTAATTTTAACGTCAATATTTTTTAAATCTATACTAAAACTGTAAACTAGTGCATGTCGTCGCGACGTGAAGTCTTAATTACAATCCTAGCGCCATTACAAAGGAAGACATTAATTGAAACAAAAAATCGCACTTTAAAATGCTTAAAATGGCACTATCCGACTGTGCGATCAATGAAAAATGTTGCAGTGTTGACGCAGGACGTGGCATTGGCCCTCATTTTTCTTCCCATACCCTGGGGGATTTGACAGTTCAAGAGCCCCCACCCCTGGGAATTTGCCATCCAAGGCAAAAAATGCTAATGCCCGGGGGGTAGCAGGTGCAGGTGGAATTGACTGATGCATTACTATAATAACACCATGAGATTATTTCTTTACAAATGTAAAAATTTTAAATTTGTTAACAAAACTGTTTTTACAAAAAATTAATGTGGTGAAAGGCTAGGATTCACTTGCTTTCAGCCTCACAAAAGTTCCCTGCACTGAGAGCACGCTGAAATATTTCTTCTTCAAATTAAACAATAATAAATGATGGCCAAGGCTCTAAAAATCAATTAATTATTATTTTATATATTAATTATTATCATTCTTTATTTATCACACACATGACGACTTCAACATTGTGTAGTTCCATTTTACCTTTGACCCCCAAACGCCCTGGAATTTCCATTCTAGGGGGTGATTGTCACACCCCCTCCCACCACCCGCTGGAATTTCAGAAACTTTCCTACTTGGTTGAGAACCCCCTGGAAGGAATATTTCAAACAAAAGTGCTGTTGCACTATACTATTATGTGAAAGATAATATTGTTTAATATGCAATAAAACAGCAGAGAAAAACATTTTATTCATGTTAATGAGGCGTCTAATAATCTCAATTTTCAATTTATTACGGGTAGTCACTAAGAACATCAACACGGAGGTGATGCACTTGCATATTTACATATACTATCACATAAGACATGAAAAACACATTCAGCCGTCCATGTACATAAAAGAGCATCAGAAATAACTGGCGGGGTAGCTAGCTGTTTCTTTTTAATAACTCACCAATCTTACCCAGAGCCCCAGTAAAACACCTCGAAATGCCACCCCCCACTCCCTCAGAAATTACCTCCTTTTTGGCCTCCCTCCTCTTGGAATTTCTGTTGCCCCCTGTGTGGGGGGGGGGGAGGATATTTTCTGGAACTACACATTGCTGATCCTAGCAGTATGCAGGATGCATGTCTTACATGACCAGCTTGCCACGAGTCCTTCGTAGCTCAGTGGTTAGAGCATTCGACTGGTGTAGGGAAGGTCATAGGTTCAATTCCTTTTGGTGACTCAGATTTTTTCTTTGTCCTGTGGCCATGACATGTTGATCACATCATTTCTCATTTCTTCACTGAGCTTAAAATTTACCATCATTATTCAGTTATCAGTAGTGAGTTGTTTCTCACCAGTTGTGATGGCATTTAACTTTGGCTATTGACCTGCTTGGTCAACTAAATCACAATGTTATTGGTTATCTGTCAGTTGAGCTGCCGTGATGTTATTGACTGTGAAGACTCAAAATGTGTATTTGTGCATTTTAATCCGCCTTTTCTCAATTTATTATGAGAATGAAGGGAAGTGTGGAAATATTTGCAGTTTTAGGAACATTTACTTTTAGTGTCATTTTAGATAGGAACAATGTGTGGTTCCAAAAATTATCCATACCTACCCCATGGAAGGGATTTTTCCTTAGAACCCCCACCCCTCTGAAAATTCAAGTCAAGCTTCATACACTCACTTAAATTTTTGGGCCTTTGATAACCCCCCACCCCCAACGAAATTCCAATCCCTTCTGTGGGGGAAAATGGATATTTTCTGGAACTACACAATGATATCGTCTATTTCATTGTCTATTGACTTAAAAAGTGTATTGGTGCATTTCACTCCGTCTTTTCTCAATAATGAGAATGAAGGAAACGATCAGCAAGCAAAAGAAGACTTCTCCTAACAGGAAAGTAAAACATATGGAATGTATGGACAAGAGTGAGGGGACTAACAATTAATTGTCTCATGATTTATGTGGTCATACATGTAATAAAATCCCCATGCTCAGGGAACATGCAATTACATGCCCACCTACTTGAGAATTTTAATTAATTGAGCAACTGACCTCATCGTCTCTTTTAGCTGTGAATTCATATCCTTCACTGATGTTACTTCCACTCTGAACACGGTATGAAAAATTCTTCCCAGGAATCAAACCCTGCAAAAAAATACTCATGAATACATCAACACATTAAACAATTACTTATAAAGCTTGCGGCTGGGCCCATTTCTGGAAAGTCCTGGTTACAAGAGCACTGGTAACCTGCGATCAGGCAGTCCTTCTTTCCTTTTAGTTTCGGAGGGGAGAGGAAAAAAATGCCTGATACATTTACTTTCCGTGTCGTCTGCCCATAGTCCAGAATCTGGACTTTTGTCTGATTGGTTGAACAACAAAAGAGCCCACCAAGCCATGCACTGATTGGTTACAAGCAAAATATCTGACTTCCGGTGCAATTAGATAGGTTTTGTCACCTTCATCTCTTCAATCACAGAAACCACGAGATGATCGAGGAATATTCATCTAGCAGTAAGCTTAGGTTAAGCTAGTTCTAACTAAAAGACGAAAATGAACCTGTTTTAGTGAATCAAGTCAACAATGTACAGAGAAAAACTTTGAAAGCTGATATAAAGGACGAGTTGATATTTGTCACCGGTAGAGAAATCTGCTATTTCCTCTTCGACCCTTGCTTGGACTGAATTTTTAAAAAGAATTTTTAAAATTTGAGGAGCTTTGTCTTTGATAATCCTGCTCATTCTTGACCGATTTCAACTGCATAAGGCAATAATTACTGATGATTTTACACCTGCACTTTTGAAAGACCATAAAAGATTTGTTGCCGCTTCCAGTAAAATACAGAATTCTGTTGTCCCACTATTGTTTTCAATGAATCAAAATTAGTTTGGTTTGAAGGTTTGAACTAGCCTGCATGGCAGGCGTTCGAAAGGGAAGGGAATTAAAGCACCAGACAGCGTGCGAGGGAGGAGGGAGAAGGGGAACGCCTGCAAGGAAGCCATTGTTTTCGCCATCCTCGTACTAATTTAAAAAGAAAATAACAAAAATAACACAAAAATAAGGCAACTGTGAATGACAAGCTGTCAAATAAGTCTGGCCGCGATGCATATATTCTAGTCATATTTCTCGCACTGTTTTTCTTTTGTTTTCCTGAAACAAGAAATCTAAAGTGAAGGACCTATAAAAAAGTTCAAATGCGGTCGTCCATTGAAGGAATCTTCCTTGCAAGTTGCAATGACACATGCCGAGTTACATGAAATCAAGCATAAATCTATTCAAGTTCTTGCTGAAGGAATCGGGCAGGAAAACTATTTAATAAGAAATGAAGCGGCTCTTTGCAACTTTCAATGCAATGTTTGTCTAAGTAAAATTAAAACACTTTGCTGTCACTCTTTGAATTTCTATCAGGACGAATTGGATCCACCAGAGCACACAAAAAGAACGCTGGTGCGAACGCTGGGGAAAGAAGACCTGAACTTCGAAGATCTGCAAGAAGGCAGCAATTAATATTATTATTAAAGTAAGTTCCTGGTGGTTTTATAACCAGTAAGAAGAAGACCTCAACCAAAAATCATCAAAGGTTATAGATCGCTTCATCTTTAATAATTCTGCCATTGATAATGCAGGTCAAATAGCAGATAACAAGCACACAGGCAGCACGATTTTTCCTTTCTTTCTTCTGGCAAGTAAAACCGACAAGCTGTTGGGAGATGATGCTTTTCAAAACCAGTCAGTAAAACTCATCTGCTGACAGGCCTTTTCCTTCATATGGTTCTTTAAGGTGATTCCTTAGTAAAAGAGCCTAACATAGACTGTAGATGAAACTTGGTACACTGATGTAACAAGTGAAGAAGATGATAAAAAAGTAATAAAAGGTGGGGGTCACCGTGCTCGTTTTGACGTCACAATGCTGAAAAATACGGCTATTTGGGACCCTTTAACAAAAACCACATGTAGCCCAAAACTAGACAAAAGGAGAGATTTTTTCGGTGATGCATGTGGTATAGCACAGAATTTGACTGTCATGTATTTATTTGTTTATCCACTTATGTACCAGAAAAATGCCTTTTAATGCCCTTGTTTTTACTTTATGCTCCAAACTAGAATTAAATTGGACACCCGCAAATTATTCAACAATGAGTTGGAATCTTGCTGATAGAAAAAATTGACAGAGCACATAAAAATTATCTTACAGCTGAAATTTGAGAGGAAATGCATTTAAGGGAGATATTTTATGGCACTTTGATTTTTCACCAAAGTAGTATGATTTGTATTGGCCGCCATGTTGGAGGGCAAGAGTATGCCCTCCAACATGGCGGCCAAAACTATTTTTTGCTTATATCTTGTCGAAGGTTTGATAGTTACACTCAGATGTGCTGTAAACGTTACCACATCATCTTTTCAACATTTTCCTTGAAATTTAATTGCAAAATTTGTGTTCAGAAAGAGGTTATTCATAATTTTAAAAATCACATTTTGGTCACGTGAACAGCTACGAACTTACCCATTTTAAGAAAATGGTGTGCACAGGTTTGAAAAACCAAATCACTATTATTTTGTTTAAGATATGACCCACTAATCGTTTTTTGAAGGCAAAATCATTTAACTTTCATTTTCATAAAAATGATGTCACAAGACCTCTTAGTGCAAATGGCCTATTCCCCCTTCCCCTTTTAATGCCTGCCACGCCTGCCATGCAGGCTAGGTTTGAACCTGTAAATAGAACAAAGGTACCACACAGCAATGGTTAGGCAAGATTCGCGATGACAGCAGTGCTAAATATTATTGGTCTTTAAAATTGGTGAGGTTTTCACTGACAAGTACCATATCAACTTAGCATTCACTGCTTGCCTGGAAAGTAGATAATAAAATCCCTTTTGATTTAAGCTGCCTTCATTGCAAACTGCTTGAATTTCGGGTAAAATCTGACATATACGGTAACACAAATGTTGACAGATGCCTTAATTAGGGGGCAGCAGACCACTGTGAAGAAAATGTATGAGACGTTCTTTTTTCCCCCTTCCCCCCCAATAAGACACCTCATCGCAGGTTAGAGCACTGTTAAAACTGCTGTGTTTATGTTCAAGAAACCTATCAGTTAACTAGCAACTTGAACTGGTTTGTTAGCTTGGACCCAAGGACCTATGCTTTTATTTTTCAGATTATTTTGGCTTTGGGCCAAATTGGGCTTTGAGCCAAAATGCTATCAGGACTTGATGACAATGGTTTCTGATCTTTTGGCTATTTAGGTTTACATTTGTGCAAAAATGTGGACCTAAGAATCTCACGGGAAAAGCAAAGGGGTAGGTGTCAGTATAGTTTACCAAATAGCACACATCATGCTCACAATAATTACTGAACCACATAATTCTTTCATTTCCTTTACACTATTGTTTGTAATCGATTACTTTTGTCAAACGGTAACGATCAATAATTTGTTTTTCTGTGACTTTTATATGACAATATGCAGATGATATTGATTAATATCTATTATATTGACTGATTTCTAAAATCGATTTCTATTGACTGACTACGCCTGGGAAAAGCATATCTGTATAGTACAGGGACCACCCTACAGTGGTGTATACCTATGCTCGTGCTGGGTGGTCCACTCGGCTTATTAACCTTTAAGTAATATAACACTTCCTACTGTTAGTTATCCACCTTTTATCAATGCATTTTTTTGTTATTACTTTGTATACGCTCCATCCTGGTCTTGTAACGTAAACTTAAACTTTTATACTCTGAGGGAGCCCAGTATCTATAAGTCGTATGGTTTCTTTTTGGGCTTCCTCACCTCATTGCTTCTGTTTATTTTCTGTATTCTCGTCTTTTATTTTCTGTGGTGAAATGAATAAACTAAACTAAACTAAACTAAACTAAACTAAACTAAACTAAACTAAACCAAACTAAACTAAACTACAGTATAAAATTATGTTTACAGTGTTCTGTTGTATTTCATCGCATGAATCTACTTTCAGGTGGAATATTAAACCTCAATCATTCACATATGATAATAGGCTCAATTCCAAACTTGCTTTACTAGTATTGACATTGTATTGAGCTCTCTTTTCGTCTTGGCAGAAAATAAACTAAAGGCGACAGCGTCGTATTACGAAGATTAAGGATTGCTGACTAATCGTAACTTATGACTCAGCAACTATTTGGTTTTTGGAGATCTCAGACTGCCAAGCCCAACCAGTTTCGTTACAGGGTTACATAAGAACCTTTCATAAAAGTTCGATTCTAAAACGGAGCTAACTAAATAAAATGCGGGAAATCCTTACCTGAACGACAACACGATGTATATAATGCAGTCCATCAGGGTTACCTTCTGTGAACAAAGCAAATTTGCCTTCGGCTTTCAAAGAATAGTTCTTTGGCGCTAAGCCATAAAGAACAAACGAACTAGAAAGCTCCTGGACAGAAGACGTTGACCACATAACTGTCATCTCGCTCGCTGAATTTCCATAAGCAATGTGTATTTGTTCGGGGCCATGAACAGAATTGTAAGGCGACAAATCTGGAAAAGAAATGTCTCGCGAGACCGTACTAAACGATGCTGGACACACTATAAAAACGCAAATAAAACAGAGAAGAACAAACGCACGTCCCCTCTCCATGTTGATTTCGCCGGCTGCGAAAAGATCACGTGAGTTCTTTTCAACATGCCACTTTATGACAAGGTTGACATCACGCAATAATTCTCGTTTTGTTTTGGTCAAGCGTGACGCTGCTGCTAGCCTGCAGTGAAGGCGTTTTCTTTGAGCGCTCAATTTGCTCGCGAAAGTGCCATGTTGAAAATGGCGGCTACAACATATTACGAACACGAACAAGGTTTTGCCCACCCAAAACACGCCTGCACTGCAGGCTACGCTGCTGCTTATGTTTTTATAAGTTACCCCGGCGGGTGGCGGGGGGGGACACTCCGCATATGAAAGGGGTGGGGATTCTTGTCGTCTCGCTTAAGGGTGTAAATTTCGGATTTTGGTCTCACTTAGGCTGTTCTCGGCAAAACGCCACCATATTTAGCCGTGAAGGTCTCGTTTAGGGTTGCACGCAAAAAAATATAAAAATATATATACCTGGATTTTTGAAAACTGGGTTAGCAAAATACTACTTGGCAACTAAAAACAACAAAACTCATTCAAAGACCGATTAAAAGCCTTTATCTGACGCCGGACAGTAATTTCCAACGAGTCCAAGTTTAAAATGACGCAAATTTTAGAACATTTATTCAGTAAACTGACTTCGCGAAGTTTCAAACCGGTGTCATTTCAGTTTAGAAATGAACTGCAGCGAAAGAGTGCCTGGTTAAGGCATACATAACAACTTAAATAGTTAGCAAAACACTACTTTTTTGGCGGTCCGATAAACAACAGGATTCCGTTGCACAGTTATCAACCTACTTGTCTGCAAAAACCGGCCTCTGGTGCAATGTCATCAGAGCCCGCTGAAACTAGACCTAGAACCAATTTTCCTGAGTCGAGAGTTGCTTTTCCAAGGTACAATCAGCTAAGCTAAACACCAACGAAACAATATTCATGGCTGGCACAGAATATTTTGGCGAAACCGCAGTTCAACCACGCGATCACATACCTGACAAGACAGCATGCGGAAATCACACAATCACGCACTTTTGCGACACTGATAAGACTATCCACAACCACGCATAATCTTCTCACGTTTAACATAAGCGAAATATCATCGAATAACTCGGAAACTCAGCCTATTGCCAGATAAACACCTCTGGACCTTTCTCTTACACTCGTCTTATTAAAGTTCCCGGATGTAGAGTCACACGGTCGGCGGATGACCTTAGCCTTTTTTTTCACACCAGAAAAATGAAGTCTTGGCCCGAGTCAAAGTCTGCAAAATTCACCTGCAATTTTGCCTCACCTAATTTATTTGACTCCAAAGAGCCTGCTCCCGAGGCCAAAGACTTAGTGGTCACCTTAGAAAAGCGAACAATATCGTACCTTTCTGTCTCATCCCGGATCAGGGTGATTGATCCGTTTAGCCAAATGAAACGAGAATATATAGAGGATATTGGACGATGCAGACACTGCGGATCGTAAGAACATTGTACCATCTCAGAGCTTTACATGATGCTCTCCGGGAAACTGTTCTCAAGGTGACCAATATATAAAACTAAACTGCTAAACGGCACCGAAACCAGCTTTAGGTGCGCGCTGATCATGATTTCAAATAACTGAGAAAAATAGGGAGATGGGGGGGGGGGGGTGGGTAAGATAGTAATTGTGTCTACATCCACTTCTACACAAACCCCTAACCACAAAACAAGCAAAAGAAAAACGACATAAGCAAACAACACAGTAAACAAGCTATTAGACAGGGGAAGTTGAGAAAAATTACAAAATGTTTGCTAACCCGGTTTTCATAACTCCACGTAGATGCATTTGATACGTATATTTTTAATTCGTTTTATTTACTCCATTCATAAAATCCAAGTTTTCTATAACATCAATACTTAAATACGACGTCTTTGTCCATGGTTTTACAAGAGTGTAATAAGACATGGTCTCTTTTAGGGTCAACAAAAAGCTTGGGCCACGCCGAGATCGGTCTCCTATAGGGGTCTAATTCAAAATTTCCGACGATCATCCCAACCCCTTTCATATGAGGAGTCCCCCCGGGGAAGTTACCTCGCGTTATGTCCTGTTTTGTTTCGTCAGAACTTAATTATTGTGATCCAATATCTTAGTCCTTCTAGCGGCTATATGCTGTGAAGTTTTCTAGTTTGTCTTAGAATTTTTACGCCCGGTAAATTAAGACCAAGAAAATTCATCAGCATTCAGCGCGTTTTTCGGTCATGTGACTGAGAGGAGCAAGAAGAAGTGATTGTTCTAAACCTGTTCAAGCCTGCTCGGTAGTTAAAAGTGCCACGTACGCCAGTTAATCTTGTTCACGTGCTGTTTTGAAACAATTGTAGTGAAGAAACCCAATGTTTCAATAGTACGGTGGCCCACAGGGGACATGCTGCAAATAAAAAAGTTGCTGCAAATTAAATAAAGTTGCTGCAAATAAAATAAAGTTGCTGCAAATAAAAAATGATTGCAGCAAATAAAATAAATTGTTGCTGCAAACTAAGTGACAGGAAAGTATGCGCACGCACTGATGGGAAGAGGAGGACTCTGTATAGTTGTATCCAGGGCCCACTCACGAAATGCTTGGCCTAATCCTCAGTGACAGAAAACTTACTTGAGTTCAATGGAAACAATTATCTTCAAACCCATGGAGTTGCATTGGGCATAAAAACAGCAGTGACCTTTGCAAATATCTACAAGGCGGAGACTGAAACAAACTCCTGAACAAATCTAATCCAACATAGAGATACCAATGAAAACGTTTCATTGATGACGTTTCCTTTCTTTGGGAATGTAACAGAAAATATCCAAATTTTTATTAACGAAACCAACAAACCCCATCCAAAAAAATTAAGTCCACGGCCGAAATATGAAATAACGAAATAACTTTCCTTGATACAATAGTTTTCAGAAGGAGAACATCTCACAGAGAAATCCACCTTCATTGGACATCAAATCCCACCATAAGCCGGCTAAAACTTCGCAATATACTCACTTTACCTCGTTCCACCCTTCGGGGGTAAAAAGAAGTTTCATTGAAGGCGAAGAAATAAGATTGATTAGAAAAAACTCCATGAAAAAAAAAACAAAAACACTCGAGACACTGATCGGGGCTAAAACAAAAACAAAAAATAAGGAGAGACTATTGCCTTTCGTTGCAACATATAAACCAGCGGTA
Organism: Porites lutea; assembly: GCF_958299795.1. Lineage (NCBI taxonomy): Eukaryota > Metazoa > Cnidaria > Anthozoa > Scleractinia > Poritidae > Porites > Porites lutea. The sequence continues at coordinate 15,625,826 of NC_133202.1, forward strand.
AAAGATCTTAAAAAACGTTTATAGCAGGGGCGAAACTAGGAGGGGGGGTGCAGGGGGTGCGCACCTCCCCCCCTGCGATGACCTACGGTTCCCTAATACAACTGGTATTCTGCAAAAAAAACTATTTGGTTTATTGGTGTTGAGGTAGAGCAAGAGACGAGTGCACCCCCTCTTAAAAAAAATCCTGGATCCGCCCCTAGCAAACTGGAGTCTAGTCTAATAAAAAATCAGCCTCTGCAGTGCTGAAAACAGTTTAAGACCTCCGATCATGTCCTACAAAAGACATGCTTGAGTGCAAAAATGTAACTTGAAGGCAGCTAATAATTCAACGCAAACACAAAAACCACATTGGGAGTCCGTGCAGGTCTGTCTTTTATAATTACTTCCTTACAACTATACTGAGTCCTCCTCTTCCCATCAGTGCGTGCGCATACTTTCCTGTCACTTAATTTGCAGGAACCAGGAGCCCAGGAACTATTCTTTTTTATTTGCTGCAATTCTTTTTTATTTGCAGCAACTTTATTCAACTTGCAGCAACTTTATTTTATTTGCAGCAATTTTATTTAATTTGCAGCAATTTTATTTAATTTGCAGCAACTTCATTTAATTTGCAGCAACTTTTTTATTTGCAAGTACGGTGGCCATGCACAGCATTATGACGCCGCATAAGAAGTAAAACCACTCATCTGTACAGTTTTTTCTAAGTTTAGCGCTGTCTTAGCATGCGTTGATTATTTTCAGGATATTTATTATCGAAACCAAGCTGGATTTTGTTTCCTTTAATGATAAACATCTTCAAAGACGACGAAAATTTCTTGCCGAACGTGACTTTCCCATACAGAACTCTTATGCTGGTCAGGCACAGCAGGGACCAGAAATTTGTGACGTCATTAGTAGAAAGCGCTAACCTAAAGAGGAAGGACAGTACCCTTTCGTTTGTAAACTCAATAATCATTATTGTTTGTCATCTACATTTTCTTACTTTCGTTACTCAGTCTTACCACCATATTGTTTGGTTTGTTAAAACATTTGAAATTAGAATCATGCCGTTAATGTAGTGTTTGGTGGTTTCTGTTAGCGTTGGTAACGTCCAAGAACTAATGAACCTGTGGAGACACTTTCCAGATCGAATGGAAATTTGAACATGACACCGAGGAAAGGAGGTCCGGATAGTCCCGATACGGACCTGAGGATCAGCATGTAACTGCTTTGGAAAGAAATAACGACGAATCCGACTCATGTGTAAACTCTGGAAATAACAATTTATTTTTATACTGTCATCACTATTACATTATTGCGAAACAACAGCAGTAACTTGTTACTTCTATAGACTGCGAATACAGTCGCCTCTCATCGCTTACCACCGGAGCGCCTTTTTTTCAGACACGCGGCATAGTGGAGCCTTACAAGTATCTCTTTATGAAATAGCGTACCAGTAGTTGCGGGCGGAGGTTTTCCTCTTGCATGGCTTTCAGCGTTTACGAAGTCGTTCGAGTCACATGTCAGTCACGTAGAAAACGACCTCCATAACGCTAAAAGCCATCAGTGCAAGAGAGAAACCGCTCGCAGGGTACAAATAGCGGCAACAAAAAAACCGAGCATGGACAGCATGCCATGTTTACCAAATCAGAGAGATAAAAACATTTACCACGCATCAACTGCCATTTGTACTCTGAATAGATAGTAAAAAATAGTCAAACACAGCAGGTATAGAATTCACTTTATTGTATAAAGCTATTAAGGACATTGAGATTTTTCTATTGACTTGAGATGATTACATGTTTGGAGTAAGTTCTACACCTATCTAAAAATATAAATGTCTCTGAGCAGCAGAAACTCGTGATAAAAATGATGTCCCATAAGAACTTAAAATACATATATATTATAACATTTTTCAACATTGTTGAGTGGAAAAAGGATTTGCATTTTTATGCAAATCGGCATCTTACCAAAAATACAGTTTCAGTCAGTCTTAATGTATTAACCGTAACGAAGTCATTGATCAAGTAAGTGTTAGTCTGAATAAAAAATTGTATACAAACTGGTAAATAGAATTAATAATAAGCAAAAAATACTAGTTGCAATGCTTTCGATTGGGATACCATTTTAAAAATATCTCACTAGTGACTTGATTTTCTTCGTATACAAAAAGACAAATTAACCCTGACCAAATTAAAAACTTTACACCAAAAATTCAAATATGACCTTTTGTAAAATCCTAGCAAATAAGTGATATTTCATGCTGTGCCAGGAGAAAGCATTAGATGACTAATTTATCCTATGGCACTTTTTTTGAGTGGAGGCCAACCACGTAAACGTTCAAGTCGAACGTTGAGTACAACCCGTTACCCTGCGAGCAGAAGCTTCTCTCTTGCATGGCTTTTAGCGTTTACGAAGTCATTCGCGTGGCTTGTCTGTCGCGTAGTTGGTTTGTTTACACCCCGTGAGAAACCTCTGCAGACAAAAACCAATTACTGTACGCGACTGACAAGCCACGCGAATGACTTCGTAAACGCTAAAAGCCATGCATGAGAGAAACCCCTAAAGCCCGTGGGACATCACCGCAAAATATTCACCAGCTCCCCAGCCCTCCGAATGGCTGTATTCATAACATAAGAATATTTTACAACTATTGAATAATAAAAATCCCAACATTATTATTTACATGTAATTTAGGAGAGAGAAGAAAGGTATTTTTTTAACTACTTTACAATTTACAACTATTGAATAATCATTAAAATCCTAACCAACTTATCTAACTGTGAGGAAGGGGGGGGGGGGGAGATATTTTTCGACCTTGGGACATTGTGATTGTGTACTTTCCACGAGGATTTGTTGAACATGTACCTGACTAAACAGATCAAAAACATAATTAATAGTCAGGATGGGAATAAAATTAACTAGTTTTTCAATCATTATATACTTCAGTATACGTAGGAATCCCATTCAACCTGTCACATAGTGAATGCCATGACTTTTACAAGGTCTCATGTCTTCAGAGAGAATTTTTCAGTACTTTAATAACAAAATAAAATTTGAGAATTTTCTCCAATATATACATCACTGGCCATATTTTAGAAGTGAAAGGGTTTGATTGTAAAGAGCTGGGGCAGAGGGGGAGGGGGGAGGTAAAGTACGTGCATTATGGTTTACGTGAAATTTATAATTTATCGTGCTCATTCCACATCTTTTTTCGGCAATATCGTGAAAAACTTCATCTTGCTCTTTACTTAGACTGCATCAACTTCGTACTTGATAGCTGCTACTGTATTTATTCGAATTAGCGCCCATCCTAAAGGCAAAAAAAGTTAATAAGCGCCCAGCCTCGAATAAGCGCCCACCCCACCCTACCCACCTGGGTTACAATGAGATTGAAATTAAATCGGCTCCTGAATTAAATAAGTACTAATGTAAAGAGACTTCCCCGAAGACAGAGTTTTTTTCAGAGTAGGGGTAGTTTACAAAAACCTTGCTTTGTTACATCTTCACGTTTCGTTATGACCGTTTATTGTTTTGTTGCAAAATAAACATACTACACTTGCTGAAAACGGTGAAAGTTTAATAAGCGCCCAACCTCGAACAAGCGCCCACCTCGAATAAGCGCCCACTCTCAAGGTCAAGGTTAATAAGCGCCCAGGGCGGTTAACTGAATAAATACGGTATTTTGATCGTCTCGTGTCATTATCCGACTCCGACATGTCATTAACGAGTGGTAGAATTCAGACTAAAAAAGTAGAGAGTCATAAAATTAATATAAGTCGTATAAAATTAGTTTTAAGGGTAACACACTATAAAAAATAAAACAAAAATGATCATCACAATTCACATAAAGCTAATAAGAGAACCTTACGAGATTGTAGGTGAAAAATTACATCTTGTTTTTCTATAACAGTAACCTGCGATCAGGCGCTTTTTTTGTTTTTGGCGGGGGTAAAAAAATTGGACCAAAAAAAAAAGCCTGATCGCAGGTTACTATAACAGCGCCACAGGTAATATCAATAACAATCGAAATATCAACAAACATATACAAACCGTTTAAGTTTATGTCTTAGCGTAAACTAGACATTTGTTGTGTACAAAATGGCGCTGATATGTCACTGCACTCCTCATTCAGTCCTTTAAGTTCATCGAAAGTTTGAGACTTTAATGGGTAGGTTTTCCTCCTCTGAAATTATATTAAAAAATTGTCTTAAGACTGAATCCATCACTTAAGCCATTGTACCTTGCTCTTTAGTTATTCTGTCCATGCTTGATTTTAATTCATGCGCAAAACACATAAGGCTGTATGGGCTACTGGCTTTTAAGATCTACTGAAATAAGGGAAGCCCAGATTATTGGACCCATTAAGTCAGTTTAAAGCAGTAGCTCAAAGTCATGTAAAACTTTTGTCACAAATCTTGGAACCCTACTCAAAAAACTAACTTCTGTCGGCTCCTGGAATATGATTTGTGTCTCTTACGGTATCTTAAGTGGAAAAAACCAAGTTTAAATCACAGTCTGTAAACGACTTAATCAAACATTCATAAAAATGATTTTCCTAAATATCAATACTTAAGTTCTAAAACTCCCAAATAATCTGCGAGTGAAGAACAGAAAAGAAAGAGAGAACAACAAATTGCATAAGTAACGGTGAAAGGAAAAATGTGCGCAGTAAACAACGAAGGAGCTTACGCTTTCGATTTGGTCATTGCCACACGCAATTAACTGGTGTAGCTGTTTTGGTTTTAACATTCTAATAACCTCCTCTTTTATGCCTTTTAGATGGTTAAAAAGGAATCATTTGGTTGGTTGTTTTATAGGCGACCGGTTATTAGGACGGAGATACGACAAGCGACACCGACAGTTTAAGGACCAAAACCAAATTCATTTATTCCTCTAGTAGTCAATAATTGTATCTCCTTCTGTTCATAGAAATTAAGAACCTATACTGAGCCTAAACTGCCAATAACTAGCCAAAAATACAAGAAACTTTTTTTGCCACACTTCAAAAAGTGTAGGTTCTTACTCGCGGGTATTTACTGTATGAGTAGAACGTTAATCAAAGAGCTCGAGCGTGCGAGTTGATCAAAAAGTTTAGGAATGAAAGGGACGAACACGTCTGCAGAGACTGGGGGCAACATTAACAGTGCGACTACTATAACCGGAGCCACCTAGACTAAGTCGACCAATTGGATGACAGGAAAATAACAATACATTCCGAAAAAGTTTGTTGTCAATCATAATTACGATGAAACGAAATCAACAACATGGATCAAAATCAACCGATTACAAATTACAGACGTGACCTTTTGAACCCGTTGAAGAAAGCCTACGAGTGCTTACCATTTGTATGGAAAACCCGGTAAATCCGGGGAAAATTCAAATGGGACGGTTTATTCCGGTGGAAATTTTCCGGAAAAAAGTAATACCTTTCGAGGTATTACGAAACAACCGACATTTGTTGTACCATTTGTCTGGTTAACCAGTGCCAGGCTTCCTCTTGAGGCGGAAGGTGATTCGTTTTAACCCAGACCCACTCGTTATCTGGGGTTTTGATAGCCTCCCACGCAGGCATTTTTAGGGGAGCTCGTATTTCTTCCCTCCCCACAAACGCCTGCTCAACAGAGGACAACATTCCTTTCCCACGCTTAGCCAATCACGTTGTACTTTCCAAATTCTGGAAAGTTGACCTTGACCGCAGGGTAACCCGATAATCACGCGATCTGCATGAAACTTTAAGAAACCTTCATGACCTCAAATAAATGTTAGTCTCAGAGCGGCAAAAGTAAGATTTACTCAATCAGATTTTAGAATTCTCTGTGCACTGCATAACCTTAGCGAACGAAAGAAAAGAAGGAAAAAGGTAACTCTAGGGTCGCGTTCTGGGTCACGTTTTTTCACTATTACGAGCTTATGAGTCATGTTTAGCCAGTCAACACTTTATTTAAAAACCGTTGATTGGTCACTTACCACGCGAATGTAACAATGGGAAAGGAATGTTGTTCTGGGTTGAGCAGGCGTTTGTGGGGAGGGAAGAAATACGAGCTCCCCTAAAAACGCCTGCGTGGGAGGCTAGGGTTTTGATGGTACAAATCTAACCCATTCCCCTTTTCGGAAACGTTTTCTTTACAAATGGTACGCGCTCTGTGTTTTCTGAGAGGTCCGTTAGAGTGCCGACGGAGGCGGAAAATGTACACGTTAGGCATAATTTTGACTTGAGGTCGCTTGTTATTGCAAAATGTGGCCTGAATGGTAGCGAAGAAATTGCTCGTAGATGACAAAATAAAAGCTTGTGTCAAACAAGTCTTCTGGGTGTTATATGGAAAGTTTCGAATACCAACACGTCAAGTGAAACATTTTGCTTTCTTGAAAAACGTTTGCTATCAATACTTATATTTCTTACTTTGAGTAACCCAGATATTGTTTTCTTACGACCTGCTTATTGGCCACAACCAACTTTCATGGAATGTATTGTTACTTTCCTGTAATCCTATTGGTCAACTTTGTCTAGGTGGCTCCCGGTTACAGTAGTAGACTGCGAGCAGTCTCTCTTTTTCTTCCGATTTCGTAAGAGCAATGCACGCGCGCGGGAGAGGCGAAGCCGCGAGACGCGCGAAACGAGGGCGGCAGCCCGAGAAGAAAAAAGAGAGACTTCCCCCCTTTTTTTTCTTTTTTGCTCTTTTTAACGTTAGCCTGAATTTCATCCGATTACTCATTACTTCGAGTCGTTATTCCTCCCTTAGTAACGTCTGAATCGACCGGCCGTTAATGCCGTCCAGTGACGTCACTACTCCTTGACCTTTGCTTTAATTCATGCAAAATTCAAGTGGCAAACCGAGAAATATCGTTTGGAAATGTCTGTATGATACAGAACTGCTTTATTTTTTTCGATCGTAATTCATGTTTAACGTTCAAACTATCAACTGCATGCAGTACAACTCTGAAACGGTTGTACTAAATTCTATAGTCAAACTCGGTCGCAATCACGCAATGAAATAAACACACACACGGAACACTTAGTTCAAAAACACAATGATTTGCTTTAATTGAAAAGAAGGTATTTGGTCCCTAACGAGGAAAAAAAACAAGGACACAAGAAAGAAAAGCTAACAGAATCACTACACTTGACGGTAAAAATAGCAAGAAGGTCGAATTATAACATTGATCTCAGAATCTATTTTTTTGTGCCTCTCCCGTCTCGCGCCATCAGTCACGCGCGTGGCCATTTGCGTGTCTCGCGTTTTGCTCGACGGACTACAGAAAAAAGAGAGACTGCTCGTAGTCTATTACAGTAGTTGCTGTATAAATAAGGCAAATCATAGACCAAGCTTAACACATGTCCTGAGATTACCTTTCCTTTCCTTGAAGAGGAGGACCTTCCACCAGTAGAGGATTCGGAGCGGCACTTAAAGACAAAAATCAAAAACAAAAAAAAGTAACTAGGGTAAGTCACACAGAAATTATTATTATTTTTTCTGCAAAAGTAGTCTTCACCTTTATAAGGGGCAAACCGAAAACGCACAGCTTAATAACTGTGGGTTCTGATAAACATTATGCTCGCGCAGCGTCCAAGGCCAGCAGTACAGCCCCATTCAGAGAAATGTAAAGTACCGCACATACTAAAACCTGGAACATGGAACACCCCACAACACGTCACACGAATAAAACAATGAGGAAGAACCTTTCATATTTCAAAAGTTGCCGTTAGAGTGTTTTGTTTCATTTTACCTATAACCAGGTTTTACGGGTGTGTTCCAGAATTCCTAGTTTTAATACATGCCGTAAACTACGCGATGAGGTGTGAGGTGTTCCGGAAGGGAGTTGGGAGTACCTTATTGTATAAGAGTTGGGAAGTAGGTTTGAGGTGTTGGTGAATGATATTCTAACACCGAAGCTCTACGTATAATACCGCTTTACAGATCTCACTACAACAGATCTTTAATTTGAACATCTGCAGAAATGAGAATTTCAACAGTAAAATGTCGAAATTTTCATGCGACAACCAAACTCCAATTTGGGCGGACCTAAATTAATTTAAGATGGTCTGTTGGGTCAGACATCGAACTTCGGACGCGTCGAACCAATCAACTAAATCAGATTTAGTTCAGTAAATTTCCTCCAGAACAAAGCTAAATATACATTTTAAAACAAATTTTTAATTTATCAATTTCAGTTCGCCGCATGTGAAGATCGATGTTTGTCCCGGAGACGATCTTAGAACATCCAAACACATTCAGACGGATTCAACTGAGCCAGACGTCGAACTTTTCATGAACTTAACTCACTAAGTTTGGTTCGTCTCATGAAAATGTTCGACGTTCGGCCTAGGCCTTACTCTGTTTTTACGTATAATAGACTCCCTTTGTCAAGGTCTGAGAACCCCCAAGGAATCATATGATGACTTGTCTTGGCCTAAAGTGAGGTTTTTTCAAAGCCCGTTTTTGTCTACAGGGATATGAGCCTATAACTGGGGGGCTTATAACGCACCTGATTCCCTTGTTTAAGCAAACTTGATAGCAGCTTTTCAACTTCACTGAGTTGCTTTTTTTGTACCGTGCTCCATTTGTATAATTCTTCAACTTGAGTTACCTGACATCCATCTAAATGCTGCTTCAAATCATGCAGCCGCTTTAGTTTTGGGTTAAATATCTTCTTCTCTTCATCTTTGATCTCTTTTATAGAGTCACATAGATGTTTAACACACATGAAGTTGTCTTCTCGCAACTGTGCAACCTCTTCAACCTTCTTAATAAGATTATTGTAAATTCCATTATAATGTGTTTTATGTTCCTCGCAATATTGTAGCAATTGTGTTGCATCTTGTAGTGATACTTTTACATCATTTAACAGTGTATCTGATTGTTGTGTGTTCTTTTCAGGGCTGCTGGTCCCTGCAGAAGGTATTCCATCGTCATAATCAGCATCATCTTTACCATTTGCCTCTTTTTGTCCTTGTATTTCTTTTTTGAGTTCTTCTATCCCCGTGGAATAACGGACTGAACAATCTTGCATTTCCTTTTTGAGTTCTTCTATTCCCGTGGAATAGCGGACTAAACAATCTTGGAGTTTCTGCTCTTCTGTTTTTTCCATGTCCTGGGCAGCTGCAGCAACTTTCTCTAAGAACTCTTTATTCTTCAGCATCTACCAAGACAAAGGTACCAGTTTAAGTACGAATATAAAAAATAATTACCAACAGAAGCAGCAGTAGCAGTGCTAGCGGTGTTGGTAATGGTGGAATGTTAGTGGTAGCCATAATGGTAGTGGCGGTGGTAGCAGTAGTGGTGGTAGTGCAGTGAATGGTTTTAACCATGGAGTCATTTCATTGGTAGGTGGAATATGATTGCCCAGGTGACGGAAGTCCTGACTGATTTTGTTCATAACCTGACTGACTAAAGATTACTACCCCACGGGTTGTCAAAACGTCAGTCACTGACAACAACAGTCCTATTCAGGACTTCACCCGCCCAGATGATCATATACCACCTACTTATGAGTAGTGGTAGTGGTGGTGGTGGTGATACTGGTAGTGGAGGTGGTTGGTTCTGGTGGAAGTGATAGCAGTAGTGGTGGTCGTGGTGATTGTAGAGGAGGTGGGGGTAATGGTAGTGGTGGTGGTAAAAGTAGTGCTAATTGTGGTGGCAGTGGTGGTGCTGGTGGTAATGGTACTGTACTGGAGGTAGCATTAGTGGTAAAGGTGGGGATGATGGTAGTGATGGTAGAGGTAGTGGTACTGTAGTGGTGTGGTGGTAGTGGTGGTAGTGGTAGTGAAAGTGGTAATGGTAGTGGTGGATAGTAACAGTGGTAGTGGTACTGTAGTGGTGGTGGTAGAGGTGATGATAGTGATATTGGTAGTGTTGGTGATGGTGGTAGTGGTACTGTTAAGATGGTAGCACTGTTGGTAGTGGTAGTAATAGGTTGGTGGTGGCGGTGGTACTGTACAGTGGTAGTAGTGGTAAGGGCAGCAGTAAGGGTGGTGGTGGCAGCAAGACTGGTTGTGGTGGTGTTGGTGCTAGCAGAAGAGGTGGTGGTAGCACTAGTGGTACTGTCGTGGTTGTGGTAGTAGTGGTGGTAGAAACAGTGGTAGTGATACTGTAGTGGTGTCAGTGATGGTGGTAGAAGTAGTGGTAGTGGTACTAGTAGTGGTGGTGGTGGTGGTAGTGGTACTGGTACCTTATTAGTACTTTAATTTGAAGGTCTTTTAAATTTGCAATTTTTTTGTAATAATTTGTTAAAATATTGTGAAATTAAAGAATGCAAATAATAATCCTCGCAAAATTTAAACATGGAAATTTGGCACCCATGTAGAAAATTCAAGTCACAGAAAAAACTGATTAGCATGTGATAACCTGACAAGTACACAAATTATTTTGGTAAGTTCCATTAACTGGTAATTTTTCATTAACATTAGTCTGCAGTATGGAGTAGAGAATCTCACTTCTTGAAAAATAAAATGAAGTTGAGAAATGCTTGAATCCCCAAATTTAATGCCCTTTTTTCATGTTGACCTGTTGAAGTTGCCAAAATAAAACAGTAGTAGTAGTAGCAGTGGCAGTGGCAGTGGCAGTGGTAGTGGTAGTGGTAGTGGTAGTGGTAGTGACAGAATAGACATCAGCTAAGTTTTGGCGATTAATATTTTTCTCAGGCTCAAAGGTTGAGGGGAGAGCATAAAAAAGTGATACAACCTCAAACACGAAAATTATGGTAGCTTCACAGGCTACATTTGAGCCTGACTTACATGCAGTATAATGTATGTTTACAGCACCCCCAATTCAAATCATCGTACTTTAAGCAGAGCTTCATGTGGGTCAACTATAAGTTTTAAAATAACTGGAAAATTGCCCATAAGTCAGCTTTATTCCTAGCCTGAATTTCAGTCATCTCTTTGTGCAACTGGAGGAGACAGTTGAAATTTAGGGTCCTTTATTTCCCCCAAAAAGGTTATCTATTTAACCCACCTTTTCCGAGTTCCATTGTCCTTTGGTGTCAATTACTTTTACAATGAATATATTCCCATGAGCACCTTCACAGAATAAAACCTGTTTAAATTAAGAGAAGGTAAATTAGTGACCATAGAGAGATTTAAAAGAATCATGTTTTCATTTTCAGTGCCAGCCCCCTAATCAGAGGGAAAATCAAGGAGAAAGGGTTATATGTAAGAACCAGGTAAGTAAAATAACAAAGAAAGATTTGTTGAATAAAAATTTGAAAGATAAAATAATTACATGGTTGCCACAAACATTATTTTTTAAAATTGCCTGACGTTCTTTGATGGAAAAAAATACTTCATTCGCCAATGAAATGAGAAAAACAAATTATAGGTTAGCGCGAACTTGAAATAGCGAGTTGTGGTTTGTACAAGTACAGTAGTGTGGCAGAGAACAATGTCCGAACTTTAAAAGTTTGTTTAAACAAAGGCCATCAAAAGTCACATGAAACTACACGTGAAATCTAATGCTACTAAAATCTCCAGGGAATCTACACCTTACATTACACTTTTCACAGCATGATCGAGGATTTTTCTGCCTGCTGCAATACTTCGTGTGGCATTAAGCTGGCAGCCTCACAAGCCGACCGTCTTTGCTCGGCGTGCTTGTTGCCAATTACAGTTTATCTGCAATTTCAGCAGTATTGTGAAACATATAATTCAGACAAAAGTGCAATATGTACTACATGTATTTTATTAAGTTTTATTCAAAAACAAAAATTAATGAGCAACCTTGTCTTGTATGGCATTCACAGTTAAACCAATCTTATCACCAACGGAAATTGGGGCGCATGTTGGCATCTCCAATGCTCTACTCTCTCCTAATAAGATTGAAAACCAATAAAAAAAAAATGTTAGAAAATTACTGCATTAAATTCAAAATGTTGTTTGTTAGTTAAATAATTGTTCTTGATATTAATACCAAATCAGTGGGTAGCACATTTTTTGTGTGTTTTGATTGGCTCCCTTACCTTGGATTATTATTCATTCAAAATATTTCCCCAATTCTGATTGACTAAAAGCACATGCATAACTCACCATAACCAGTTACTGATGACCAAATTTGGAAGAATTTTGTGTTTAACGAGGAAATGACGTCAAAAATACAGCCTTCTACAGGTTAATGCACCATTAACTGAGAAGACCTGGGGACAAGGTTGAGTTGTTTTTGTTGTGAAAACTAAAATGACAGTTTCAAGAGTAAAAACTACAGCTGGAACTAGGCAAAATAATGGCTAAAAACATAGCAAAAACAGCAAGAAGACAACTTGGGGGGCGACATCTGCTATTTGGAGAATATTTGCGGAGCTGGACAAACCTAAATGTACACTATCAAAAATAAACTTAACATCAATGCAGGTTAGCATATTTGTTTTAGCTATGTTTTTAAACTAGGAATTATTTTGAATGAATAATAAAGCAATTAATAAATACGGCTTTTGTGGGATATGAGCAATTAAGCAGATCTCAGAGGGTGTTATCCACCTCGGCCTTCGGCCTCTGTGGATAACACCCTCCTCGATCTGCTTAATTGCTAATTATTATTCACTCAAAATATTTCTCCATTTCTGATTAGCTCAAATTCCACAGACAAGTCTTCATAACCAGCTACAGCTGTAGCATTGACCAAATTTGGAAGATGTTTGCAATATGTAGAAAATGATATGAATAGTACAGCACAAAAATGGACAGCAAAAAGGGAAAAAGATGTGTTGTTTTAGTAGAGCAATACAAAATTGCTGAACATATCACATTTCGTAAAGAAGAAATAGCTGAACTACTGCCTAAAAGAACAGCAAAAATACAGCTTGAAACATGACATATGCTATTTGGAGAATATCTGCAGAACTGAACATCCCTTTGTCTGCTCCTGAACTTGTCGAGAAACAGGCAGTTGAAGACAGGACCTCGACATTGATCAATGTAAGCATGTTTTAGATTGTTTTTGAACAAGGAACTATTTTGAATCAATAATAACACAATTTTTACTGGATGCACCTTTCTAATGATCTGAAGAATTTTGGAGATTTTGAGAAGGTGTTATCTGCTGAGGCCCTCCTTGATCTCCATAATTCTTCAGATCATACTCAGCCTCATTCATATTACATTACATATATTAAATATCATTGAAATCAATTAACTCCCATATATCTAATTTGGATCAACCCATGGGTAAAGTTTGAGTGGCCTACATGGGAATTTGGACTATGGTTAATAAAATATGTAGAACATACAAGTTTTGTAGTACCCAACTAGAAGTGCCTTGAGCTTCAAAGTAAAAATAGGATCAGACTTACAGTGCAGACCACAACTAAGCAAACCAAAAAATTTATGCATAATGTGGGTCAGGAATACTAGTCCATTGCGTCAGGCGAGACGCAAGAACTAGTATTCCAAGGCGCATATGCAAGAGCATACACGACTGATCTCAAATGCGTCAATGCACATCAAGACTCATTAGTATGTATGTAGGCTTTTTACCAACTGCACACATTACATTATTGGTGTGCACGCCAGAAGGTGTAAATCATTGCCTCTGGGAGTTTGATAAGAATGAAAACTACTATTGCGTCTGATGTCAAATTTAAAATCAATTTCCCCAGACGGATATTTCTGCATCATAACACAGCAATGGAAGTGTCGTCTCTTTTGAGAGGTCCAATCGATCTAGGGCCTTCGTTGATGAACTTCTTGGTGGTAAATTAAGCAGAACCTTGGCTGCCTTGTTTTGAAGAATTTGCAGCTAACCCATAAGTGTGTCGATATTTTTGTCACCCCTCACTGTGTCTCCATAGTCAAACAGTGGGATGATTAAGCAATTGGAGCTTAGCATGTAAAGGGAAAAGATGTCGTATTCTCTTTATCATTCCAATCCTTTGATTGATCTTTGTACTGATAGTATCAATGTGCTCAGACCAAGACATAGCTTGATTTATAACAACTCCCAAGTATTTAAACAAGTCAGACCTTTCAACAGCAGTGGAATTTACTTTTAGAGAAACGTTATTAACCAGTTTAATCCTCCGTGAGTTACCAAAAATTACAAAATTGCATTTAGAAATATTTAGGGTCAACAGATTACTCGAAAACCAATTGGAAACTGTAGCCAAATCTGAATTTAACTTGCTTTCAAGGCCAGACAAATCAGTCGATGAGTAATAATTCACAGCGTCATCAGCGTAAAGAATAATAATTTCACTGGCAAGCTGACACGATGGTAAATCACTCACATAGATAAGAAAAAGAAGCGGTCCTAAGATACTTCCTTGTTCAGCGTGTCTGAACTCTATTATTGACTATTGTTGTTACTCATTAGAATGTTAGATTTGTATTGTTACTGTTTATAATCGTTTTGGACTAAGGACATCATTATTGATGGGTCCCTGTGGAACACCAGCTTGTAATTTGAGAGGACCTGGGGGGAGAGACATGTGTTCGCTTGAGTCACCATTTTCATTAAATGCTGAATTACTCCTCCACTTGTTGAACCTCTTTTTAGCCGGAATTTCCCACATTTTTTGGTGCCAAGACCAGGATGGAGGAATTAACTCATTTACAAGCTTCAAGGAGAGGACCCTGTGGTCATCTCACGAAGTTACTGAAGAAGTCGGAGGAGATTTTCGCTCATCGAAATGACATGACAGATATAATTCTTGCATCAGCAAAAAGCACACGGGATCAACTATCAAAGAAGTCGGAAACACTCAAAACCTTGGACGTTCAAATTTCACCAATGAAAACTAAATGAGGCAGAAGATTTGGAAAGAGATATTATAGAGGCAGAAGACATCCAGGAGGAAATCGTCGAAACCATCGCTATGCTAAGTGTTTATATAGACTCTGGAATCACTATTTTTCCTCCCACTCCCAGCAGTAGTTCACTCCCTGCAACTGCTTCAGTCACCCCAGTATTTCATGTGTTTTTGTGAATTTCACGGGATTTCGCGGATTTACTTGAAAGTCGCGGCTCCCCGACTGCGCGAAATATCAGAAGCTGTCTATGACTGGAACCAATTAACAGAGTCAAACAAAACCCTGCACATCACCAAATTTATCTTGATTCCCTCATGAAAAGTTCCTTTAATAGAATCAGCAACTATCGAGCTTCTTCAAACCCCAGAATTTGCTTTGTTTTCACAACAATGCACCACAAAGCAAAGCTGTCACAGTGAATAACAAAAGAAAAATCTTTTCCTTCCTGATGCATCTGAGCTGATGCAGACACTCGTCAGCACTGACACATACCCTTGTCCAAGCTGACGCGTCCACTGCATCAGTTTCATGTCTGTGTTGTTTTGCTTAGTTCTGGCCTGCAGTGTAAGCGAACACTGAGTCTTACATATGCCTGTGAACCATGCAGCCTTTTGGTTCATTTTCCCTCGCATCATGTATTTCAACCCACAGATTGAAAAAGAAAACAATTCTCAAACTGTTTGAAAGTCAACATTATTGTCAGATAAATTTATGAAGTCATTAGAGCAAAAATCTTCTGGAAACAAAAAAAAAACAGGAGAGACTGCAGCCATGGCCAAGTTTGTCTTATGGGGTACAGGGCTTGAAAACAGTCCCGTCTGGTAGTCCAGAACAAGTAACTTTTAAACCATACCTGCCCACATAGTCATCCTCTAATACAATCAGTAACTAAGATGTGCAAGAAAAGGAATGTGAGAGCTGCTTGGCCAAAGGACAAGCTGGAATTCAATTTTTTCGAGCTCTGGGTATATCAACTGCTCATCACATCCTTGCAGCATTGAAACTCATTGGAATCCATCAATACTCACCAAGCAGTTTTTCAGCAATGCTTCTTTTTCCTATCTTCTCCAAAACATCTGCCAGATGGCCGACTGTAGCATTCTTCCCCTCCGTCTGTTTCCACATGATCAACAGAGCATGTGCTTTGTGCCAGTTACCTCTGTTCTCCTCATCAATATTGTGAATCTTTGATTCTGTAATCTTAAGCCTGGGTCCCAGCTGACGCCAGCAAGTCCCTACCTCATCACTGATATCAGCAACCTGCTTTTCAGTAACAACTTCATTTCTTGGATTGACAGTTGTAGTTTCTAACAAAATTAAAAATAATTACAATCAAGACTATACAGAAAATGATAATACCTGGTAGGTCAGGATAATGCTATCTTTTGCTTATCTTAGAATTTAATTAATTTGCTGACCCAATAAGAAGACACTTTAAGGTTTTGTATCCCCTCAAACATACACACTTGGCTTTGCACTCCTTAATTTGCTCATTTGGATTTTGCTCATTACAGTGGAGCCTGTCCATGGGCCATTTTTTATCATTGCTGAGCATCTCTTGGAAGGAACTTACATCTGATAGGGCATAGCAAGAGGGGGAAAGCAGCACAACTTCAACCAGTGAAAAGCAGTCTAAACATTGCTTTCACAAAAGAATTCCTTTTTGCATTTTGTTAATACATAGAGGATATTACACGGTGGCGAGAAGATATGAATTTTATGTTCGAGTGGCAAGAACAATATCTCACGAGTGAGCGAAGCGAACGAGTGAGATATTGTTCTTGCCACGAGAACATAAAATTCATATCTTCGAGCCAACGTGTAATGTTCTTTTTATTATATGGAGAAACCAATTCAACAAAAGCAAAAGGCGGGAATCGTGACATCACTGAACGATACGACACTCACAAAGGTGACATACGGAAAATACGCCACTCGAGTCCCGGATGAAGTGGCGTATGGAATCTACGAGTGGTTTAGTTCCCAGTAAAACACTCTCCTCCATATAATAAATATAGATCCTTTACTGTGCAGAGTAAATTTATTATAGGTTGGTATATTTTGTATCGGGTGAACAAAACAATTTGTTTATGTTTCAATGGGTCAAAACAATATACCAGCCACAATTCCAAGGCCCCCAAATTTTTATTTTGTGCCACTTTAATTTGATGTTTATGTACTTTATATAGCTTTTCTTGTTGTTCTACGGCAAATAAGTTCATAAGCCAATCTAACAAATTATTTCAACCATAGTCTTTCCAAAAACATGGCATGAAAGAATTCATCTAAAACTGTCTTCTTGTACATATGCATAGTCGTGATACCCAACCAGCATGGCAGCCAGCCCTGAACCAGTAATATGATACACGTACATGATAAGTGGGGGGGGGGGGGGAGCTGAACTCAGAAAAAAATATCCTGCAGACCTGGGGGGAAAAAATCCCTCTCATACTCCACTTGCACATCTCCCACGATGCAACTTATTTGCCCCCAAAAATGTAATACGAAGGAGAAATAAAAAACAAAGGTTATGTAAAATTTTGGGGGGTAAAAATGGTGCATTATGGGAGATGTGCAAGTGGTGTATGGTGTAGAATGCTGGAAAAACATCTAACATTGTATATGTTGGGGGGAAAATTCCATCCAAAGAGGTTTAGGGAAAAAATTCTTAATGGTCGGCCCCTATTTAAATTTATTTTACAGCTGTATTAGCGACTGCATCTCCAAGTTACCAGGTATAACCCCGGGGATAATCGGGGATTTGTGATGTAATGTTAATGGCATGCTTATTGTTTGTTTTTGAAAAACTTGCATCGTCAAGCATGTTCTATTCTATCGACAGAAGTCTCTTACTCGAACTTGTTTCCTCTCTACTTCCTTCCTAAAGCAAGCTTACCAGCGTCGTAAGCCCTAGTCCCAGATTTCCAGTCGTTTGGGGGTTCGCTTTGCATCTATTCGTCCCCAACAAGCGTAAACGCACAGGTTACAAACGGACTACATGCGTAAAATGTTTCACGTTTATTACATTGCATAAATACTAGAGGCTTTGACGTAGTGTTTACCTTCGCAACAGCGAGAACAATAATCAAGCCTCCTACCTTTTGTTCGTTCCTGGGGCGACTGTGAAATTGCCCTGTCCGAGCCAGTAAATGAAATTTGGGTATCTGCACTCCTTCCAGAAGATGAAACTCGGTCAAATTGTTTGTGCGTTTGACAGTCCTCTTTTGTCGTGACAGTCGTAGTTGTTTCACCGTGACTCTGAGGAATAGTGCCGCTAATGTAATAGGATCTTCCATACCCTGTAACCTTCAATTGCTCTGGCGCCTTTGCCATTTTTCTCCAAATTATTAAATTCCCTTTGCTGTCCTACATATCGTCGTTGGAGCGCCCGCCAGCGACCCGCCAGCCGACTGAAAGAAACAAGCACTTGAGCCTGCGATAATTCGGCGGTGGACTTGCAACGTCATGATGCAGCTCGCGCGAGGTATGCAAGGCATGTGCACGTGTATGGCCAAGGGACTGTCCCCCATCTTTAAAGCCACCTTCCAGTTAAGGGAAACAGGAAAAAGTTCGAGTTATCGGTAGCCTGCGTAGCAAGCGTTTCCGTTTGGTTTCCAGTACCGTAGCCAGACCAAACGGCCAACCGAGGCAGGCGGGAGTTGCTAGGGGGGTTCGGGGGCATGCCCCCCCCCCCCCCCCCCGAGAAATTTTGAACTTTAGTCTCTCGGAAATGCGATTTGCAGCGTTTTCTGGGCCTTTCGGTAACTTTTTTTCGAGTTAATTTAAGTGGAATTTAAAAAGCAATAATCAGAAACAAGCTACATAATCTGGGTGACCGTTAACCTCGCCAATGGTTTTGATCAGTATTTGTTCAAAAAAAATTTGGGTTAACGTACGTAGCCCCTTGAGATCGATGATATGGTAATTTTTTCATAGTATATTGACTGAATTGCTGAATTCTTTGTAATATCATGATGCGTTAAAAATATCCGATGATCGCTTATGTAAAATAAAAATGATCGGCGAAATTCGTCAAAATTTTACGGAGGCGAGTGCCTCGGTTGGCCTCATACTAGCTACGGCGCTGGTTTCGGAGCAAAAAAAGACCGTGGAAGGGGATTTTCGGTTTTCATCGCGCGAGAAATTAAACGAGAACCATTTTTCGCGCGGTCTTTGACCCTTGTTCCTCGTTCTTTGCTCCTAAACCGCAGGGAAAAGCTTGCTACGCGGGCTAAGTTATCGGGAGTTCGAGTTATTATAGAAAAAACTGCGCAGATGTGTCGACTGCCCCAAGCATAGCTGTCAACGTCCCCCCACCCCCGCCGCCCCAAACGCCCGTTTGTTTTTGTGAATGAAATAGCTAATATAATCTGAATTTTGTTTACTGTGTTGTTCCATTCACTTTCCACGTTCATGATTAGTATAATTCCGTGGTGATTTCCTCTGTTGATATTAGAACTAAAAGTGATAAACATGTACTAGTCAGTTAAATTATGAAAGCGGTTCTGAGCATTAATCGGATCTCCAACACACCTGTTTACCCTCACTTCTCAGCCATTCACAAGAGGGTGAAGGAACAGAGAGGGGAACGCCTAGTCTAGCCCTTGGGATATGTGAATGTCACCAAAGTTATTTTTAGGAAAAACCCTTGAAATCAATCGGAAGTTGGTTTCCGGGGAGGTCCGCAAACTTTTATTAAGTATTGTCCAGAGAGAGTAATAGGACTTTTATTGCTCTCTTGGTGTGTCGCCATTACATGTTTGCTTTGGAGCGGTCGCGCATGGACTTGATGACGTTTCAAATTGATAATCGATTATAAAAATGTACGGACGTCCCAGAAATTAGACTTCCGTTTCATTAAGCCTGGTTTTTACTAGCGCATAAACAAGCACAAGCACGTGTGTAAGCAAGTAAAAACTGGGTCTTCACAAGAGCACATAAGCATAAGCATAAGCACAAGAAAAAGGGACAAGTTCGTTCTTCTTGTTCTTGTGCTTATGCTTATGTCATAGCTTTGACTAGTGAACACGAGGTCGGCATAAGCACAAGCATAAGCACAAGGCCGTGGACCAATCATAGGTCACTTTGACCCAGACCTCATTTGAACAAATCAAAAGCAATATGGCGGACGCTTCGTCTGCCATCTTGTTTATCATCGGGTTGAGGAGAGCTGGGGAGAATTGAGTCAAATATGCCATTCTGCGCGTGCGTATGTCTTTATGCTTACGCTTATGCAAATGCTTATGCTTAGTGGTGACACCAGGACGACGGCGTGAGCATGCGCAACATGTCTCCTCTTTGAAAATTTACTTCCGGTCGCGTCTTACAGCCCTTAAAGTCCCTATGGATACTAGCCGGACCTTACGATCCGACAACGGCGACGTCTATGAAAGCGTCTCTGAAAAATAGACTTCGCATCCTTTTAAACTTTTTCGCGTTTATCCCAAATCGCCCCGTTATTTAAAAGAAAGGGATTTGGGCTGCAGCTGAAGAGAGGAGAACGCGCCCGAGTTCAGACAGAGATTTATCTCCTTGCCGTTCCCTTGCCCAAGTAAACATAAATGGTGTTTTCGCGTCTTAGTTGTACAGTGAAGGCAAAGAAATGTACAAAAAAGCGTGATGCACGTGCAGAGTTGTTGTTTTACTCCTTAAACCTAAAGAATTATGGTGAAATCGTTGAAAATAGTTCCTAAATGGGAAACGTGCAGTTCCATTCTTAGGAGGCAGTCAAATACAAAACAGCACGCTCTGGTTTACAAACCAATGTAAATTATTAAAAATCGAAGATCGCAGCTCTTCTGACTGCATTTGGGGGAAATGATTTCGAGGCTTCGTTTCTCAATGGAGCGGATCATGCTTCTGCGAGACTCTCACGATCCAAGACTATTATAGTCGCAATACGTAAATATTGACATAATCATCGATTGGTAAATTCGTGGTGCACTAAAAGTAGGGACCTTACGAAACCACAACGACGGCAACTGCAGCGAAAACGTCAGTTTTAAAATGAATTCCCGTTTTTCAATCTTTGTCGCGTTTATTCCAATTTGCTGAAAATGGCAAGTGTAGGCGAATTTCCCTGGAGTTGATTTCTTGAGAACCACACTCAAGTTTAGAGAAAGAAAAAGAGATTCGTCGTCGCTTGTTTACGTCCTCCATAAAACTTGCAATTAGACACTTTCACGTCGTAGTCGTGTAAGGACGGTAAAGAAATGTACAAAAAAGCGTGATGCAACGTTGTTGTTTTGCGTAATAAACCTATTGCTTTTTTGACGCCCTCGTTGTCGTCCCCGTCGTCGTTGCTAAAGCTGCATAGTGACGACGGCAACGGAAACGTCATAAAACAATAGATCCCATCGACCCCCTCGGACGCAGGAGGTGGGGTACCCCAGGTAGGAGAGAAAACCCGCTTAGGTGTGAGGTAACCCGCCTGTCAATATAATCTCTCATTTTAATTTGATCACGTTTACATAATACGTGGGGTGACCATATGAGAGATTTTATATATAGACAAGCGGGTTACCCCAGCTAAGAGGGTGGGGTCTTTCATCTTCATGTACACCGGCCCTAAATTTTCCATTTATTTTGTCCAAGATTGCAGCAATTTCACATCACTTTGTTAAGTGACCCGTGCAACTGAACATAGCATTTTGGGGGGGGGGGAGCCGCACTGAAGTCACGCGAGAGCCGCACGCGATTGCGAGGGGTAGATAAAGATTCTCCATTTCCTCCGCCCCTCGCTCGCGCGTTCTCTCGCTGCTCGCTTCGCACGCCAGTCAAAATGAAGTGCTTGAACTGAACAGACAAGCGGGAACATGAACATAACCACTCATGCCATGTTGATTTGAACAGAAGAAAAATTCACCGTGCGTCAGCTGTCCTGCTATGCGTGTACATTGTACTGTGCTGCCAATAAAAGCGCTCATTGAATTCACATAATCTCTTGTGTTCGAAAATTCGATTTCTCTGTTGACTGGAGAAGTGTCAGGGCAGGTTTAATTAGAGGATGGTAAGCTTATATGGATCAAGTAAGTTGCGGATTTGATTAAATTTTTCATCTTTTTAATATAAGTTCATGTCTGCACAGCAGAAATTTGTTAAAGAAGTATTTTGTTCCACCACCATGGGAACTTGAATTATAATCTACTACCTTTTAATATGACACCTGGAAAATACACCGGACTCACCAGCGTCCTATAAATATAGAAGCTAGTATCTTGAAAAATATATAGCTATTTTTGAAAATAGCAAAAAAAGTATTCATATACCGTCGTTATTCGAATAAGCGCCCACCCTACAGGTAGGAAAAGTTAATAAGCGCCCAGCCTCTAATAAATGCCCACCCCTACCACACCCTACCAAAAAATGAACCTTAGTGACAAGGAGATTGAAGTGGACTAGGTTGTTTTATTACAAAAAAGAGACTTCCGTGAAGACAGAGTTTCTTAAACAAACGGCTTCAGTGAACAGTTAAAATTCTGCTTTGGAACATCTTCATGTTTTGTTGCTACATAACCTTGTCATTGCTGAAAGCTGTAATAAGCACCCAGCCTCAAATAAGCGCCTACCCTCGCCCAGGGCGCTTAATCGAATAAACACGGTCGATGCTCTACAGCGGCCAGTTACCACAGTCCCGGAGGTAAAAGATTGTCAGTTAACTATTGGCATTGCAAACAGAACCTCTATCATTAAAAGGCCAACTTTTATTCAATGGCCAAAAGTTCGCAGAACTGTATTTTCCAACTTTTCGACATCGCGATCAATTAGATTTTCCGTTGAAAGATATAAGCATTTTTATGATCCGTGGATGACATTGGCATTTCATATAACGAAAAAAAGACTGGTCTGTCGATGAAGCCTCGTGTTCCTGCTCTTAAAGGGTTTTCTTCCTTGACAAACTATACTAACTTTTTCACGCTCTGCCGGTCATTTTTTTCGTTTCATCTTTGCTACGCTTCAAGCGCGAGAAAAGACGAAGAAAACCTCCGGTCCAAAGAAGTACAGTAGCACAGCGGCAAAGAAAAAAATAGCTTGCGAGAAAGCTCTCCAGTGCGAGGGGCCTCCGCCCTCGCTCTCGCGTTCTCCCCCGGTTCGCTTTGCTCGCCATAATTGGAGAGCTTGCTCGCAGGCTAAGAAAGAACCAAAAACAAACCAAAAATTACAAGTCAAAATAATGACTGCCTGGAAAGTCATCTACAGTCAAACAGTGCTCTTTCCGCAAAACTAAACATTTTTACTAGACTTCTGGCCGTTTCAGCTTATTCATACTACAACGTATTTATTTTTCGGAATGAGATACCTCTCTTTTAGCTATTCAAAAACAGTTAAGAGAGAATTCCAAAAATTACTCCACGGATAGCCTGCGAACGGCAGACGTTTCTCCTCCCTCATCGCCGCTCGTTCGCAGGCTACTTCACGGATTGCTTGACGGTATCTTAAAATAAGAAAAACGCCAATGATAATTTAAAAAATTGGATTACCAATAAGTAATTTCGGAGTCAATAAGTATATAGTTACGCTAAATAACTCTTTATCCAATTCCATTTCGTCTCAGTGGTTGTGATAATTCTAATAATGAAACTGTCTCACTTGAGCTAAGAATTGTTGTAAATTAAAAATTTCCTTTCCTTCTTCTCTTTTAACCTGGCCCGTCTAGAATAGCAAGTTCTACATGCGGGGCAGCGATTAACATTCTTATCCATGAAGTTGAGGTTGAAGTTTATTGAGTTCTTGATCATTTTCACCTTGCCCTTTATTTTAAGGCTGATGACTCATCTTGTACTCGCGATCGTGAACAACGAGGCTGAAAAGTAGAAAAAAGAAATTAAGTCGTATGAAATGATTTTATGCAAACTTAATTCGCTTTCAAAAACACGAAGGCGCTTTATAAAAGGGCCTTCAATCTTTGGGAAGTCTATGGCTCATTTGCCAATAAACTACGATGAGTGCTAGCCTCCTTCACTTTAGGGTTGTCACGCAACGCTCCTCCCCACGAGACTAGGTGAGTGCAGGCCACATTCAATACTTTATGAAGGGCGATTCAAACAGAGATAGGTTCCGGAGATTTGCTTTTATAATCGTTTTTCTTTGTATATTCGTTTTAGTTCTTTTGCAATGATTAAAACTGGTTGCCGTTAGGTTACTCACTATCTTTGACTATGACCACCGGATAGTTTTTAATTCGCACTTACACCGCGGCAGGGTGGTGGCCCTGGGGGGATATTCCCGGGAATTTTTGGTGGGGGTATGCCGCCCGGTTATCCAAATCCTAACCCTATGCCAGATTAAAAAGTGTTATTTTCCACACACGTTTTCAGACCCGGTCTCTTAAATCCATACCCATTTCCAGACCTGGTATACGTAGAAGTTAAGTCATCATTTTTATACTAGAGCTCAAACAACTAGATTTCAAAAAATCCCTTTCAAATTCGCATATTGCTCTTTTTTTTTTATTCATTTGGAATCGAAACGATAAATACGTTCACACGTTCACACGGAGTTTCCTCGAAAACCATACCCGATTCCAGACCAAAATGATCAAAGTCTATACCCGTTTTCAGACCGAAACGGCACAAAAACCCAACCCTTTGGGGCGGCACATACATATATGGCTTATATAAGGGAGCGCCCTCAACCCCCCCCCCCCCCCCCACCCCTGGGGTGGTGCCACAGAATCTATCCGACAAGTGATGATTAGGTTTTCGTAAATTACGCTAGGATTTTTTTTTCACCCGTTTTACTGAGGCAAAACATTTAGCATTATTCAAGCGTTTTAGTGAGCATTTTCCCGGAAAATTTTTTTTGTCGTCAAAGAAAATAACATTGAAACATTCTTAAGATAAATGACGAAACTCAAATCTCAAATTTGTTGTATTAAAACCATAAATCCGAAGCGTTTTCTCGAATCATCGGTAGTTCCTTCGTTTCTGGTTAGGAGAGAAGAAAATAACAGTTTCCCTTGCATGCACAACCTTAGTTAACGAACCGGACAAGTATGGCGAGACAAAAGCTGTCGTGTTAGCAAACACGAAAACATCTCAGGGTAGTCTTTGCTGTTCGCTGATTGTGCACAGTAATACAAAGCATTTTTTTTAAGCCCAATCAGGAGCCAGCATTCGCCTGACCGTTCAAAAATGGTCTGGTAAGAGTCGCTACCCAGAAGCTCTTCCACCCGTGCCTGAAAACTTTCCGCGCCTTCTCTCACGACACAACTGACTTCCCCTGGGCCTCCGACTATGTGGTGAGCATTATCCGAGCTTTTAAATGACTTTTTTGGGGAGGGACAACCGAGCATTTTAGTGGTTGAAAATGGAAGTGAAGCATACTGCATTTTAGTGGTGAAACAAACTCATAATGTAAAAAGCCTATTTTATGACCAGCACGGCGCAGCGTTGCTCTGTGTATTTTCTTGATAAATTAATAAATTGTTAAGAATAAGTCAAATTTCTTTAGAACCATTCACAGAAAATAACCACTAAAAAAAAATGTAATACTACAAACCTTTTTTCCTCTTGCTTCCTGTCCGTGTCTAAATATATATACTGGACATTTGTTGTGAACAAAAAGGTGCTGATATATCATCGCACCTCTGATTCAAGTATAGACGTTCTTCGATTATTTGCGACTTTGAAGAACCTTTCAACGAATAAGTTCTCAATCCCTAGAGAAAAATGTTTAAACAATTTTTAACAAATTAAAGATTGTCAAAAAAACCTCACCGAAAACCCGCCTCAATCATAGTGTAGTTAGGAAACCAGTATATTTTGTGTAACAATAAAGTTTTCTATACAATAAGAAAAAAATCCACTTGTACATTTGTGCTAGCATTTTAAAACAATAGTTTTATTATATTAATCATTTATAATATATTAGAAAGCTTTAGATTCAAGGACTAGGACGACTACGAGGGCGACATTGAAGTTTTCTCACCTATTCTCTAAACACAGACACCCGGGAAAACTTCACTGTACTTTTTTTCACCACAAAAGTTAGCACGCACCCGTTGAAGGAGGTGAAGCCCTAAAATTTCTAACATTTGATAAACCTGTTTTCGCCACCACAACATTCTCGCTAAAACTCGTAGTAGACGGACGACATCTACTACATGACGGTTGTTCGCGCGCGCGCACAAATTAGTATTGGAAAAACTCGTTCTTGAAGTGGTCCTCGTCTTAGAATCTTAAGCTCTATATTGGCAGACAGTTGAAGAGTGGAAAAGACGTAAGTAAACCTTCAAATCTGAAGGCAATCAAAATAGGCTGAGGCCCGGCCCAGCTTACTGGACGTTATATGAGCAGTCCCTCAGTTTCCTCCAGGAAGGAGGAGAAAGCAAATTGCGTCGAGTGAATCGCCATCCATCGGCACGGAAGATGACAAGCAGACACTCACACGTAGCCATTTTCACGCGCTTTCGCGTAATTCGTAAGCGTTACAATGAGGGACTACTCGTAGTCTAAGCTTCATGTTTTAGTAAAACTTTGATAGTTTTGATTTTTGTTGTTGTTGTTGTTGTTTTTGTCTGTTTATACAAAAAAGTACTCTTTTTGGTGACTATTATCAAAAATTAGCTGATTCAGAAATATGTGCTATCTGTGAGCTACTGGACGTCAAATCATCTTGTACACATTTTTAAAATGAAATTATGCATTATAGAGAGACACAAAATACACGAGTCAGGACTAAGGAGCTGGTCTTGACCATCTTAGCGTGAAAGTAAAGAGGTTTCCTTTCAGCGATAAGCTAGAAATCTAGTTAATTGTTTTAGGAAACCCTTGATATGTAACATTCAAATGATGACAAAGAGATAGTTAAGCTTTTGGCAAGGGGTTAAAAATAAAGCCCATTCACTAATTACCTTTCCTTTAGTTCCAGAGGATGACATCATAGTCACACGGGATTCTGACTGGCACTAAAGAACAAACAAATAAATGTGCTACTTTAGGACATCCTACAAGTCATAAAATTCCACATTTTTCTTAGAGGAAAGTCTTGGTCTTATGGCGTTTTCTTTTGTCAGAACTGGCCGGCCAGACCATTCCCGTAGTAACGCGAATTTCACTTTTAATCAAAACTATTCAACCAAATAAGTCAAATCCTAAATAATATGCATGAAGGAGATGGTTTTTCAGCAAAAATTCTCAGAAAAAGCCTATTTCATTGTCAAAATGACTGCTCCAGCCATGGTCCGGCCGGTCAGTTCTGACAAATGGAAAGTGCCCTTAGATAAAGGACAAAAAGGAAGTGTTGTGTCTGAATTTATTATCATTCCTGATTGGCTGGTTCTGGTATGAACCCTCCTGTTAAATTAAAAAAATAATTTGTTCAGTGTCAATGTATTTATCAACCGTTAGTACTGACCAAAGACAATGTTGTACCAGTAACAGGGTTCGTACTCTTTTGGGCTTTTCAGATTCCATGACTTTTTCCATGGCCTTAGGTTTTGCTAGCGCTGTTTAAGTACCCCTCTTTTATCTTACATTGTCCTTGCTTTGGCATCTGAAGTATTCCGAGAGTTAGCCAATCTATCACATAAAACGTTAATTTTCCATGGCTTTCAAGGACCCACGATTAAATTTCATGACCCTTAGGCCTGGAAAATGAAATTCTTAAATTCCATGGCCTTCCAGGTTTTCCAGCATGACCTGTGAGAGCCCTGAGTAAGTCTCCTACAGAAGACAGGACTGCCATTTCTACTTTGCCATCCAAGCAGCAAAAAGAGCCAGTGATACAGTCTCTGCCCCGTAAAATCAGGCAAAGACAGTATCACCTATGGCCTACCACTCAATAAAATGTTCTTCTTCATCAGCTTGTGAATTACATCCAGGTACCCCTCTCAGTGACTTAAAGATATCAAACCAAAGTTTGAAACAATAATTACTAAAAATATGTAAAACATTAGAAGTTATGTTATTCCAAAACAATTACCCGACTAATTTTTCCCTGACAAAGCATACTCGACAGCAGCTTTTCAACTTCACCAAGTTGCTTTTTTTGTGTCTTGCTCCATTGCTCTAATTCTTCAACTTGGGCTGCATGATTCTCATCTAACTGTTGCTTCATACTGTGAAGAAATGTCACTTTTGGGACAAATATTTTTTCCACACCTTCTCTGAATTCCTTAACTGAGGCAAAAAGATGTTTAATACACATGACGTTGTCTTCTCCTAGTTGTTTAAGCTCTCCAATCCTGTCAATGAGGCCATAGTAAATTCCTTTGAAATTTGCTCTATGTTCTTCACATGAAACAAGCAGTTGTACTGCATCCTGTTGTTGTACTTTTTCCGGCACCTCTGATGGCTGTGCATCCCTTTTAGTACTGCTAATCGTTGTAGATGTTTCTCCATCATAATCAGCACAGTCCATCTTTTGTTTAAATTGCCATCTTAGTCCTGTCACCTCCTTGGTTAGCTCCTCAATCCTTAAGGAATAGCGCTTCAAGCGTTCTTGGAGTTTTTGCTCTTCTGTTTTTTCCATATCCTGGGTAGTTACAGCTTCTCTGTCGAGGATCTTATTCTTCTGCACCTGCCACAAGATGGTTCAAATACTTGTAGTCACTAACCATTGAAGTACCGTGTTGTCATTAAATTTGCAAAAAAAGCAAGTGAATGTACAAGGACATGATTCTGCAGAGCCTGGGGGTGGGATTCCCATATAAAAGTGATAGGGGATGCTCATCCTCTTGCTTGGAGGTGTAAATTGCATATTTTGGTCTCTGCACTCAGGGTGTTTGCCCATTGAGCCACACCCACATTGGTCTCCCTAGAGGGTTTGATTTCAATTTTTTTAATGAGCATCCCCGTCACTTTTATATGGACCCCTGGGCTGCAGAGCCTGAAGCAACAGGTTGAAAAATGGACTAATATCTTGACTGGATGATTGACAAATGATTAGTTTACCTCCTCAGAGTGACATTGGTCTATGCCTCTAGTTACTGCTTTGACAATGAATTTATTTCCATGAGCATCTTCACAATGTAACTCCTGTAAAAAAATATTAGAAAAAGGTTTACTCATGATTCACACTTAAAGCAACTAAAACCGCCCATGGATCCCTAAGTGACACCCCTTGAACAACTTCTGACCTCATCATTGAGTGTTGAGAAATGGTTGATGACAAAACCTTACTGCACAGTTCTGGATCCAGACCCTTAGATAAGGGGGAGGGGGGGAAGGTCTCCAAAAAATTATTTTTTTGGTCTAAAAAGAAGGGGGGAGGGGGTAGCCCCCTGGCCCCTCCCCTGGATCTGCCACTGCTGCAGGGGGAAGAAATCTATTGCACTGTACTCAAATGAGCATGATTTGGTCAAGCAATACAAAAACAAAACATGTAAAGATGACCAGAAAATTCAAGTGAAAATTGTGTTCAACCACCCAACTTTATTTCCTTTTAAATAATTTTATAGTGGTTTTCAAAGAAAGCTTTTCAAGTTAAATAAAGCCGAGAAAATACCCAACAGGAGAAAAAAAAGTGGGGCAAGAAAAGCAAAAGAAGGGGAAGGAGAGAAAGTGAAAAGTAAATTAAGTCAAGGAAACCTTGCTATTACAACTCCAAACTTTGCCTTCTGTGCATGCCCAAACTTTGGAAGTTGCAAACAGCAACAAGAACAGACATCTCTAGGTGTAGCACATTTTGGACAGTTCTGGTTATTTTTGGCCAATTATATATTGACCATAAAAAGGCTTAGCCTACTGCAGCTTTAAATAATGCCCCATTATGAATAACACTTAAAGTAATATAATGTAACAAAATTATCATTATTATTTGTTTGTTATTAATTGCTTGCACTGCTACTTGTACTTAAAAGACCATTAAAGCTGCAATGAGTCACAGACAAAAAAATTGACCCATCACATAACAAAACCTTGGCTTGATTACATAAATAAAATAATTTTTAATTCTTCACCTTATCCTGCGTGGCATTCACTGTTAAACTGATCACATCACCAACTTTGGAAACTGGTATACATGTTGGTAACTCCAATGCTTTACTGTCTCCTAAAAACAACGAATTCATATAACACTATTGGATAAAAACATGTGAAAATGCTGTGAAAAACCTGTGAATTAAACTGTGAAAAAACATGTGAACTGTTCAATTTCACATGTTTTCTCACATGTTTTTCACACCTTTTTCACAGGGTGTGAAACTGTTGAGACCCTGTGAAAAGGGCAGTTTTCACAGGGTCAGAACCCATGCAAAACCCTGTGAAAAACCCTGTGAGTTTTTACCCTGTGAAAAAACCTGTGAAAGACCCTGTGAAAAACCTGTTCAAAACCTGTGAACTTTCACATTGTTTTTCACATAATGTTACCTTTCAAGATGTTAGGAAATATACTTTGTAATTTTGACTGGAAATTTTATGTTGAATGACTGACACTTTGAATGCAGGCTTGAGATCAGTGTAGGCCTTCTATAAAATTGCTATGAATATCCATGATAGACTAATGGTGCAAATTCAATTGGGATGATCCAGATCAGGATCAGTGATTCAAGATCACTCGACAGATCATGGAACATTATGAGAGGAAATGTGACCCTCCACAGGAATTTGATGCTAAAAAAGAAAACACGCTCACAACACGCTTGCACGGCACGCTTAGCGTGTCGTAGATCACGGATATGTGCATATCATTTATTGAAAAAACAAAGACGGACACGCTAGACTTATTGTTTTTTGTAGCGTGCCATATGTTACGGTAAGTGTGCGAATTATAGCACACTTAGCGTGCAATTGGGGTAAGACACGCTGAACATGCTTGATTATTAAAACTGCTAAGATGATAAAAATGGCTTGGGTTTTCAGCAGATTTAATGAGCATTGATAACTGGTCGAAGTGAATCAAATATACCAATTGAGACTGTTTTGGAATTTAATTGTAACCGCAGCGATTTGAAAATCACCACTTAACCCATT
The DNA here is from genome assembly GCF_958299795.1 of Porites lutea. Classification (NCBI taxonomy): domain Eukaryota; kingdom Metazoa; phylum Cnidaria; class Anthozoa; order Scleractinia; family Poritidae; genus Porites; species Porites lutea. The sequence goes on from NC_133202.1 coordinate 15,656,456, forward strand.
TGCCCCTGAACCGCCTGTAACCGCCCGTGTACGACAACCACCGAATTCCCTGAACCACCCGTAAAAATAACCGCCGGATTCAGTCCATTCCCCTCTCCTCCCTCTGTTTTCACAGAGTGATCGATGGATAATAAACCATGTATCATTTGCCATCTTTTGCACATTTTTTTTTTCGGGAAAATAATGCTGAAGCCCTTGTAATTTAAAAGACTGAAGTTGTCCTAGGATGCTAGGATGCATTTAGGAGGAAATCGTCGTTGGGTGTCCCTGACGAATGAAGCGCTATTAATCATAATTTATATATCTCGTTCTTCACAGGACGGAAAAAACAAGAATCTGTAAACTAAAAACACTGTAGCGACTATCAGATACTATCGCTGTGATCGCTGAGGTAAAACTTTTTCTCTCTTGATAGTTACCAAAAAAGGGTGCCGTTCATAATCATTTGTGGTTCCTTTTTGTAGAGGAAATTTATTTAGCTTATAGATAACACGCCTTGCGTGCTTTTGCGCACACCGAACTGACTGAAAGCGTGTTGTGCTTTTTTGCACAGGGCTTTTGTTTGAAAATTTTAACATGCTCTTTTGTTCGACTTGCTCACGCTTAATTGTCTCAAGCGCGTGTCCTCTGAAACAAAAGAAATTCCTAATGAGGCAAGATTGCAAGCGTACTAAAGCGTGTTAAAATAAATTATTTTGTTTTAAAGTGAAAGCGTGTCATGCGCGTGCTTTCACCTTTAAGCATTACAATCCTGTGGAGGGTCACAAATGACAAATCCACCACTTTGAAAAGGATTCTTCATTGGTTCATTTGGTGTTTCATGATCGGACTGTTTAAGATCAACCCATTCGCCCCTGAACCGCCCGTAACCGCCCGTGCGGATCCAGGTCCTTTCTACCCTTTGTGACGTCATCAGTTTTAACGGTCAAGGACAACTTTCTTCGGTAACTTGTGCAGAGTGAAGAGACCTTTCAAACCATACCAGAATGACCACAATTCAGTCAAGGACACCGGAGAAAGAAGCAAAAAACCACGTGACAAGGACCTGAAAATCTCCATGAAAATCTTGTTCCATTACCCACCTACCTTTCCTTTCACCTAATCCTAAGATCCTAAAAGCTTTCCTAAAAACTCTTCCCACCAAAATGAAGCCTACTAAATGCCCAGCAAGAGAAAAAAAAAATGAGGCAAGAAAAGCGAAAAAAGAAGGGAGGAGAGAAAGCGAAAAGTAAAAGTCAAGACTGCTGTGTCACTTTTAAACCCAAAAACTATGTCGAAATTTTGCTTTCTGCGCATGCCCGAACTTCGCAAGCTGATATTTTGCATCTGGATCAGAAGGCCGCCAAGTGTACGACCTGTAGACCGGTTTGTGGTAAGTTTTAGCTCTTTATAGCACGACAGTGACCAGAAAACCACTCGACTAGCTTCAAAACGCGTTTTTCGGCAAAATCTCCAGGAGCGAATGGGTTAAGATCACTGATCCTGATCCAGAAAATTTCCAAATGAATGCACTGCACCTTTAGATATTATTTTTTTGAGAAAAAACCTCATAGAAGTGAAGAGTTTATTATTTCTAAAAAAAGGCTAATTTAAAAGCTCTAATTGACTGCATGGCCTCTTACACACCTTAAAGGTTTGTTGATCGATCAACAGCTCCATAGTTCAACACATCTAGAAAAATGTTTGATGCCACAGTGTTGAATGTATCAAACATTTTGCACATTGATAAATGAGAGATAAGCTCCAACCCCACTGTTCCACAAGTTCCAACTGACAGTTTTTGAACAACTTTAACCAATTTTTTTAGCCTGCATAGCTGGCGGTACTGTCTCAGCGCGCGATTAAAGTTCTGCTGGCAAAGCCGTGATCTAAAAAAGGGAGTGGGGACAAGGCATTTGACATACTGCCTGCCAGAAAACCCCGGTATTTTGAACAGTCCACACACCATTGTGCGGAGAAATTGGATTGGTCGAGGGCCATACATATGTCAATCACGTTTGACCATCTTTCGCAATTTTGCCAAGGGAGCAGATGGCAAACTCTTGGGGAATATAATGGCGGACTCGGCTGAATTAAGTATCGATAAAGCTCTAGAAGATCTCAATGTCAGCAAAGAGAAGCAGAAAATTATTCTAATAGGGAGCAGGAAACAGCTGTGAATGAGCTTTTTGCTGGACGTGATGTTATGGCAATTTTGCCCACAAGGTTCGGCAAAAGCAAAACTGAGGATAACTCTTGACTGCTTAATAGTGAAGGAAATCGCAACGGTATTTTTGTTGAGGGAAGGAGGCAGACTTTGCTTTATTGTTACAAGTGAGGCTGAGGAAAACAATTCATATTAAGAAAGATCAGAAAAACCACAGCAAACAAGTCAATAATTGCCCAAAACAGGACGCTCTCAAGCAAGGAAACTTGAAATAAAAACGGATCGAAATCCAATAATCACAAATCACAAAAAGTGACCTTTTGAAAGTCTTGAAATGAACATCTAGCTAGTGCCTAAGAGGTCCGCTTAGTTGAGGTGATAAAAGTGCATGGGCAGCATTTGAAAAATCATGGTTCCAGCTGGCAGACGGTATTTCTATTTTGAGCAGCTTACACCGCTTGTACGTGACAGCTTCACCACCAAATCTCACTCGACTACTACACAATAGCACCAGCTACGCGGGCTACCAATTTTTTGGCAAAATTTCCAACATTTATTGTTGTTGTTAATGTGATCAATGTTCAAAAATGCTGAACAGTGTCAAAGTCAACTGCATAAAATATACTGCATACACAGGTATCTCAGGTGGTGAATTTACAGTGCATCTTGATTTTTTTTTGTTAACAATATATGGATCTCAGTTTTTGGACAAGCAGTTACATAAACTGTAATGATGTACATTTGTTTTGTATGAACTTGATGAACTGCAAATTTTTACAGTACTGGAATTCATTGGCACTCACGTACCGAGCAGTTTTTCAGCAATGCTCCTTCTTCCTATCTTCTCCAAAACATCTGCTAGATGGCCGACTGTAGCATTACTTCCCTCCTGTTGTTTCCACAAGATCAAAAGAGCGTTTGCTTTGTGCCAGTTAGCTCTGCACTCCTCATTAATGTTGTAAATCTTTGATGCTGAAATGTCTAGCTTTGGTCCCAACTCACGCCAGCAAGTCCCTACTTCATGACAGATACTTGCAAGCTGACTTTCTGTTACTACATCACTTCTTGGATTGACAGTTGCAGTTTCTTAAAAGATTAAAAAAAAAAAAATAGAAGCAGCTCTTAAATAACACTATTATAGGTTGCTAACTATTTAAAAAAAGTTTCCAGAATAATTCAGTTGGAAGGTAAAATTTACTTCTTGGGCAAATATTGCACCAGTGCAAACAATGGATCAACATCTGAAAAGGTAGTCCAGACCTGTTTCTCCCAACAAAATGTTCCAAATGGAAATTAATGTTGCATTCCTTCAAGGCCATCTTTGATACAAGTTTCAGGCGTTCACAGCCATTTTTTGGTAAAATATCGAACTCTTTGTGCAGATGGTACACTCCTGAATTTTGCTTACCATTTGCTCAAACTGTGAACCAATTGGTTTTACCGATGTACATGGCCAAATTAACTTTCAAATGATAATTGATTTTTTTATATTAGGGACCGGTCATTATTTTTGTGGGGGGGGGGGGGGGATTTTTTTTGTTTTAGCCTGAAAGAAAAAACGTGACCCACCCCTTTAAGCCCATTAGTTAATTCTTGACCCACCCCCATATAACTTTATATAAGAGGTGACCCACCCCCAACCCCTTTCAATCTATACCTCTATAAGGAGTTCCTGTTCACTGAACGAAATCAGCATATAAAGAGAAGTGCCATTGAACATTTGCACATTATGAGGAATCAAGGACTTTTTGCAATGGATGCGTTTGAACTTGTTGATAATACAATTAAAAGAGTATTGGACAGTTCAAAATCCTTGCTTTTTAGATGGTCACAAGGAGCTCAACAGCTCCATATTACAGTCAAACTACCTGAAGCGTGAACACCAGCTAGACATCATTATTGATTTCATTAATCGATTATTGAAAAAATAAGTTTTGCAATATTCAAATCAAAACCAGTTTAAAAAAATTTGCTTTTTTATTGAAGTCATTAAACAAAAAATAGTAATTCAATTAAAAAACGAATTTCAAACTGTTTTTGATTTGAAAATTGAAAAAATTTGATTTCACTAAATTGAATAATGAATTCAATAATCCATTATTGAGACCAATAATGATTTCTAGCTGTTCACGCTTCAGGTAGTAAAAGTTCCCAGACAGTAATATTAAGAAAAGGAAGCATGCAAGCCTTCTCAATAGGGCTTGTGTTTGTTTATTGATATTTAGTGCCCACATCTTTGATTCTCTATACTTAGGTTGGATTGCTACATGTGACATCCAGTTGTGTTATATTTTATGTCCAGCATTGCATTAGAATTTATTTAGATCTTCCACATGAATTGTAGTGAGTGTGATTCTTTACAAAACACACAATGACCCACCCCCAATCATCAAGAAATTCTCTTTTGGCCCACCCCTTTTCTCTAAAAAAAAATAGGCCTGGCCCACCCAATGATTTTTCACCCCCACCCCCCCCCCCCCCCCCCACATAAATAATGACCGGTCCCTTATGTTGCACAATACAGAATTGACGTTGTCTTATTTTTACAGCAAATAATAAAAACAGTATTCTAGACCAATAGCTAAAAAACTTGGCTTCTGCCTTAATCAGAGGTCTTAACATACAATTTATTTGATTTGGATGATCAAGTATATGAATCAAATGAATGCCAAATTCTGGCACACTGTTGCTTGCTCTTAGTTTTTGCTCTTGTACTGATAATATTTGTTATCTCCCTTTGTTTTTATTATGATATTTTAACTATATATATGTTGTAGTGAATCTTTTATCTCAGGTAATTTTTGTTTTTCTTTTGTTTTTGGGTATGGTAATGTATGCTAATGAAGTTGAAACAAAACAAAAGCAAAAATTACCTGAGATAAAAAATTAACTACAACATATATATTGTAATCCAATATCCAATATAAGCATATTTTCATGTTGTATGAAGAAACAAAATGCAAAGCTACAATCTTGGACAGAATGAAATGGAACGGCAAACCCCCATTCCCCCAAATATCACCTACCTTTGAGCGTTTTGAGAATACATGTATTTTCGCAACAGCGAGGACAATTGGGTTTTCCGGTTTGTTCTTGAGGAGAGCGTGAAATTGCATATTCCAAGTCAGCTTCATGTGAGCTCTGCACTGGTATATCGCGTACTCCCTCCAATTCTGTAGCTGGGATGGCAGGCGATAAAGGTGATAGCACGTTAGTTTGAGTTTGGCAGCCCTTCATTGACTCCATTTTGGGTAAATTCAAATTATCTTCTTCGCTATGACTTAAAGGAATGATATCTGCTAAAATGCTACAAACATTATTGTAGTTCCCCCTTACGTCATCAACTATTCCTCTCTCACGTGAGAGGCACGAAGGCGAAAAACAGATCCGCCTACCATCCGCCTAGCGACAGCCATTAAGGCCAGCGTTTTTTAAACAGCAGTTGTTCCTTTGTCTCCTTAGCGTTGCGACGACCCTAGCCTGCGTGGCAGGCCTTTGAAAGGGAAGGGAAAGGGAGTTTATAGGCTATGACAACCCTGGGAAACCAGTCGCAGCCCGGTGGGAACTTCCTCCATTGGCCTCCTAACGGGGTATATGAAAGGGGAAATCTGTCATTCCGAACAAAGGCATTTTATAGCTGTGGTAAAGTCAAGAACACTTCTGGTTTCGATCTTTTCACTCTTACAATGTAAAATATGGTGCAGTTAAAGCCAGTAAAAGCTTCCCCCCCCACCCCCCCAATCAAGGATGGGAAAATGACGCGTTTTGCCTTTTGCGGGGCTTCATCCTTGATTCAGAGGGTATGGGGCTTTGCTGTTCCATTTTATTCTGTCTAAGATGGTAGGTATGTCAGTAAAAGGAAGCCCATTTGAAGATAAAAGGTAAATGAAAGAGGTATCCTTTCTCTCAAAACTACAGTTTATGAAAGGCTCCTGGGGTGGGAACTTGGGGCGAAACCTCCCTGTATAAACCTTTGTTGGGTGACCCCCTGGAGGACTACGTAGTACTGAAGTATGATAGTAAATTGAAAACCGACAAGCTTTTTCGCATTACTTCACTTTCAGGTGATTTTAAAAAGATGCCGAGTCATCGGAGAATCAACGTTGTACAAACGAAAACGAAACGAAAAAGTGGAGCTACAGGTATCACGCGTAACACGTAACGCGTATCACGAGGTAATGACCACCAAAGAGACAAATGCGATCTACCCTGCCTCCCCGTGAGTTTAAGTGATTTATACAGAGATTGCTTATCTCTCCTTTCTGGATGTTCAATAAACTCGTGACTTCAGCCCAAAGTAAGGTATGTTGTTTTCCCGGGGGGGGGGTACTCTCTTACAAGAGGCTAATAGGGATGTCCCGCTAGATGGGGTCGCATTTTCAATAGATTTACTAGAATGGGGTCGCAAATTTTAGGATTTTTGGGGTAAGTAGGGATTCAAAATGAGAAGATTCTCGGTTAAAAAATAAGAAAGTTATTGTTTATTAAATTTAACAATAAGCTAGCATTGACCGCATTACATCCCGCTGCTTGAAACCATATTGATAAGGTACATGCATAAATAGAAAGTGACTAAGTTGGGATCGCGAAAATTTCATTTCCAAAAAGTGACTAAGATGGGGTCTATAATTGGCCAATAAATAGACTATAATGGGGTAGGCGCTCTGAGAGGCCAGCGGTACGGCCTAGCAAACATTAATCGAAGTAACCCCCCGGGGTTGTTTTCAAACGCCGCGGAGCCGATTACTATGGCCTCCAGTATTTTCCTCGTAGCTTGCAAAGCTGGCGGGATTGGCAGACGATTTCGCGTGGCGGCTCACCCTCCGGCAAGAAAGCGATAAACCTAAGCACAACAATCCCGCCCGCTAGGCAGGCTATTTTCCTTGAACCAAAAGAAAGGTTATTAGAAAATTCTAGACTTCTACTCATATTGGTCATAGTCTTGCGGTTTTCTAGAAGGAAAAAAGTACAAAAATATAGTCGAATTCGCAAGATATTAACTTATGTGGCACTTCATTTGGCGGATGGATGATTTTACCTATTTTTACCTGTAGTCGAACCTCTTTTCAACAGCCACCTTGGGGACAGAAGAAAGTGGCCGTTGTGGAGAGATGGCCGTTATGGGGAGGTAGGGATCAGTACAAACTCAGAAAGATACCACTTTCGGTCGGAATCTTCCCATGATAGAAACTACTAAGTAGCCCCCCCTTCGGGGGCTTTTCATTTTCTGAAAGGAAACCCCGACGTTTATACCACAATGATATTCAGTTGTTAAAGATATACAGACTCTAAATCCAACTTCTTTTTCTAGCAAAGAAAAAGAGGATTTTTAGAAGTGTTAAGGGAAGGGGTAATCATTGAATAAAAAAATGCGTCTCGCATATAGTATATAGCTTTATACTGCGTCTATACAACCACTGATAAAATAATGAGCGTGGAAATGTGTCAAACCTGTTCCCTGAAGATACCCTGGGGGTTCGACTGAAGCACAGTCAACTCTGTGTAAGACGAACACCTTTTGTGCCTCAGTGTTAGAGAAGTGACTACCTATATACGGAGTCAAATAAAAGGAATAAGGCAAAGCAATTCCCGCCTCCCCCTCCTTTTTCCTCAGAGAAAAGCCCTGGGAACGAGTTTAAAGCTGGGACCCCCCCTCCCCCACCCCAGGTGTCCGTTGTAGGGAGTTGGCCGTTAAGAGACTGGGAACTGTATTGCCTCCAGATCAGAGAAAACTTCAAATCTCCGAGCAAAACAAAAAACATCCGAGAGGGGAAGGGTGGGGCTTAAATTCTTCAACAGAAAGAAAACTTGGAACCGTAATGTTCCTGTCTAGGCTGATTGCAGCCAGCACAAAACTAGATTTTTGCTTCCTCCCAACGCTGAACGTTAAAAGTACTGTGCATTTGGGCCATGTTGATCCTCATATTCGATTACAATTAGTGGAATCTTTCTGTAATGTGGGTTTACCAATTTATCTGAGAAACTCCTGACAGTAGAGAAAGCGCACGGTACTGGCTATCAAACAATACTTTAAAGCAGCATAAAGCTTTAAAGTGTAATGCTAGAACCCATCCCAGCGTAACGCATATAGGCATGTGCCGCCCCAAAGGGTATGGTTTTTGCGTCTTTTTTGGTCTGAAAAAGGGTATACACTTTGCCCATGTTGGTCCGGAATCGGGTATGGTTTTCAAGAGAACCTCGGGAGCGTATGAACGTAGTTATCGCTTTAATTCCAAATGAATAAGACAGAAATAGAAATATGCGCAAATCGAAATGCATTTGAAGAAATTTTTTGTTTGAGCTCCCAGGAGTCCCCCACGGGAACCCTTACCGGTAACACATCTTCTTTTCCTGTTATTTAAGATATCGATAATGGTCAAACAGAACCATCAATGAGTTCCCAGTTCCTCCCATCCCTCGGAGAGGAGGGGGGCAGATAGACCCCGAGTTGTTACTGTTGACCAGGGAAAGTACGAATTTGTCTAAACTGCGTATCAGGCGTCAAAAGGGGTAAGGGATTGGAAAGAAGTGGGGAAGCGGAGGGGTTGGTAATTTGATACCACGGAATTAGTAGAGGATTGAATTGAAACCGGCAAACTGCCTCAATCTTATGCAAAGAAACCATAATACCTTGATGAAATTATAGCGGATATGGAAAATTGGTAGGAGTTTGAGGGAAAACTATCTTTCGCGATATAACGACTGAAATTTTTCACCAGTCCGGTTGTCAAGAAAGTCCCAGGGGTAGGACATGTGATAGCACATCTTCGACGCCAATAAAATTCCACTTTACTTCAAATCACACACGAAGTGTGAGCCTTGTTAGAAGGTCACTCATGACGAAGCATATCCGGAAACAGTAAGTCTCAGATCAACTTCCTCAGTGAAGATTCCATCTGTCTACAGCATCTGTTATACGATCTTTGTGTGAGCTTTTTGTTATATTTTTTAGAGAAATATTAGGGTGTAGCGTCACCTTTCATATGCTTTATTAGTTTTCAAATTTTCGTGGATAGCTACATTTTAGGAGCTATTTCTGGAAGCACTTACGTCACTTTTGTTCACGTGATTTGAAGAAAGTAAAACGGGAAAAATGCCATAGGTTAAGCCTTTTCTTGGTAGAAGAGTTGATTGTTGCTTGAGGTATGTTTTGTGCAAGTCTTGTTATTTTGAGAAGGAAAGTGCAATTGACATTTACACTTAACTCGTCTCACAAACTATGATTTTCTTGTAGACTATTTCGTCGTGACAAATCAAGCGAACTATCAAGACTACCCGGGAATGCTTCACTGAGGTAGGCATTGTCTTAGCTGAAGTTACAAGAGGACTCGAATGTTCCTTTACCTTAGAAATGCATTCGGTCACGGCAAGTTGTTAACCTTTAGGAAACCGTTGTCAAAGTACCGTAAAATTCCTAAAATATGCCCCGGGGCTTATATTTTTCAAAGGCCCTTTTTGAGGGACTAATATACGGAAGGGAAATTTGCGTCTCAAAATCGATTGGGCTATGTAGCTCTTTAATAGTTGAAAGAAAATTTTTGTCAGTAATTTGCAGCAAGTTAACGTTTTTAGTGAATTTCGCCTTGAGCGCGTAGATCTTTCTAAAAACTCAGCCATGCAAGAACTTTGTCTTTATAGACCGAGGAAATCCAAGCCAAGAATGCAGTGAACTACGTAAACAGCACCTTGAATATACTGTGACACTTTTTGACTGCAATCATTTGGCACACGTACCGTAATAGGAGGAGGCTTGTATTTGGAGGGACGATTTATCAGAGGGTTTTTTTTTTGCGTTTCGAGTTTAGGGGCAAACAGCACCTTGAAATTGAATACTGTATACTATGACACTCTGTGACTGCAACCATTTGGCACATACAGAAATATATGTGTTACTTTACAGTTTTTGCTTTGTTTTATTTTAAATTTGAGGGCAATTTCAGAGTACAAGCCCCGGCTTGTATTTGAAGGGGCGATTTATCGGAGGATTTCTTGCGTTACGAGTTTTGGGGGCTTATATTTAAAGGGGCTTATTTTTGGAATTTTACGGTATGTCTCTGTTATAAGGCCATGTTGTCTAAGTATGATCTTTCAGATCGCAGGGGACTTTTTCAGCGATAGTACTGACTGGCCATCATGTAGGATTTCCTCTCAGCCCTTTTACCCACTCTGTATACAGTTGAACCTCCATTAAGTTGCCACCTATTAAGCGGCCATCCTCTATGGATCAAGCGGCCAGTATAAACCACAGCCCCGAAATAATTGTAGAAAACTAGTTATAGTTGTCACTAAATCTGCCCCCGACCTTTTAAAACCCGAATGAAGACTCCTTGTGGTTGTCCATGTATTTGCCATGAACCTTTGAAATGCAGTTTTCGTATTAGAGTTTCTGAGTGTAATTCTTTTGTTCTCTTTTGTGTTTTCTCCATTATTACACTTTGTTTCCTGCGTTAATGAAAATCCTCATACATGACATGCCTAGGATGGACAATTGTTTTTTATACATCTCATAATGAGTTCAACCAACATAACACTGCAAATGTAATAGAACGCATGTTAAACAGCAAAACCATCTTTAATTATCTATTTGTAACTAAATTTCCTATAACTAATGTGTCGAACAGATGCTTCGGCTTCGAGTGTGACATTCTTGAACGCAACGTCAAACGCAACTGATATAAATGATTTCGCAATAAACTAACCCTACAAAAACATGGACCACTGTTTCAAGTTTCCCACCTTTGAGATATTTCCCAGTTCATTTTTTCTGGCATGTCCTTGTATCAAATAAAATAATCGGGATTTCGCAATAAACTAACCCTAAAACACATGGACCACTGTTTATTAAACCCTGAATACCTTAATATAGAACAAAACCCGGTTATTTCACGGTAGCACCTTTCTTGTCTTTGACTGGGCTTTGAGAAATTTGAGCTATTCTTGATGTGGTTTGAATCGAGTTTGTCGATCCACGTTGACAAAACCAGTTCAAAGTTCTGTCGATCCACGTTGCTGATTTGTGTCTGACAAATCAAGTTCTTTAATACCAAACAATTGCAGTACTGCTGAATAACTTTTTAACTCTATAGAAACATGTATCTCCCAATAACCTTCGCGAAACTCGGTTTGGTAACGGCACTCAAGTTAAGCCCTGTCGGTCGCGGTTACGAACTGGACGGGTGACCAACCGCGAATATCGTGTTAAAGGTCCATACGTTGTTCTTTCTTTTCTTCTTCTTCTTCTTTGCGTATTATGTAGTGTTATTGTTAACAGTGTATTGAAAAGCAGATTTAGCATTATTTCGCCGCCCGCATTCGGAAAAAGACAAAAACAAAGAACAAATATGGCCCGGTACAGTTCGCCTGAAAATTGTTACAGGTTATTATTATTCGGGCCGTAATACGGAGCTGAAACTTTGCAGACTTTGATCTATATATCTGCGGGGAAACCGGCAAACTAAGAAATCTGAGTTTTCGACAGTGTAAAACGATCATAATTCCTTTGATTCCAATCTCCTGTTCCTCTGTTTGTTGTTGTCGGCGTTGCCTTCGCTGTGCTCATCGATGTTCCTTCTACTCCGCGGTTTCTTGTTGACGTCTTCTCCTTCGTTGTTCACGCTGAATTTGAAGTCGGCGTTCTCGCTCTAGAGGAGTTTCGGTGGAAAATCTTCCCGGACGAGGATTTGGAGCCACTTGTTGTGCTTGTACGCGACACAATTCGGCGAATGCGACTCGTTGACTAACCCAGTTTGCGCAGTTGCTGAGCCAGGCGCACATGCTGAAAATTAACCGGGACCACCGTGCGCGCCTAGTTTCATCAAATCGGGAAAGCTTCGCATATACTAACAGTAATACGATACTTCTTCTTTACGCGGGGGACATTAGGGTGCCTCCTCGGGTTCCGGCCTCTGGGCCTCTGGGCCGGAACCCTGCGGGGGGCAATAATGGGAAATTAAACCTCTTTTGAGCGGCCACCTCGCCGTTTCAATGAGGGTTTTCCCATTGTTAATTGTTGTCACCTCAATTAAACGGCCAACAAGCAGTCTTGGCAGACTAAGTTTGGCTTTATTTTGTTAAAGTATGTATCCAAAAACAACCAATATTTTAATTATTTTTAGTGGGTGGTTTATAGATCTGTTTGATTTGGTTGAGAGATTTCGAAAACGCACATGCCGGTATTAAAAGTGATTTTTATGATAGACCTTGTCACGGTTTTCCACGCCATCTTGACGAGTAGGCAAATGTGTGAGAAATTACAGTGTTTGTATGAGCGAGAATCTAATGTCAAATTATTTCCGTAAAACTTCAAATGATTAAGATTGACAGCTGTCATGTCCAGTCAGGATATAAGGAGCTATAACTTACAGGCTTTACTCAGAATAGAGTTAGAACAAGCTAGTTTGAGATTAACAGGGGCACCCAACGACAATTTTCGGAAACGCTAGAATTTTCGAATCATTTGTTGTAAAATTTCTTGCTTGCCTGCCTCTCCTAGGATTTTCGAACATCTAATAAATGGTATAATTGCCTATTTTTAACGGTTTTTTACCCTAAAAAGGTCACCTAGAATTTTCGGGAGCCTTTTTTCCGGATGAAATTTTCGAAAAGGTCAGTTTCGATCCCTATAATTTTCGGATCACTAGACTTTCAGCTAGGAAATCTGAACAGATGAAAAATTTTTACGGGATAAAAATATGCCATAAACTACCGTTTAAATACTAAATTACGTTTAGCAATGCTATGTTTAAGTGGTTTTGAACTATGTTCTCGTTGGGTGCCCCTGGATTAAGTTGTCTTTTAACGTTGAAGTTTAGAGAATACAAAGTTTACTGAACCAACAGAGAACGAGTGTCTTTCTTGTGAGGCTGACTCGCAGAGCTAGTCCCCGTTAATTGGGTTCCGGTCTCTTCACAATGTTAAGAATATGATGAAGGAAAACAGTCTAAGATAGAAGGTGACAACCGATCGTGAACCAGTAACGCTGCCTGCGCGATGCTGCCCCCGTCGCGTGTTTGCTTTAAAATAAGAGGCCGACCATGTAACTATTTTTAGGAAGGGGTTGGGGGGTGGGGGGGATGGGGCAGTCCAAGTTTTTGTAAAAGTGTAATTACATTTACATAGTGGCTATTGCAGTAATAGCCCTGATATGGAGCAAATAGCAAAAAGCAGTTCAAAAATGCTGATAGTGTGGTAAATGCTGCTAGAATCATCGCTTACAATTTAAAAGACGACTAAAATCTCCGGAACAGGTGTGAAAGCAGAATTGAAATTTGTAGTGAATCATGGTTTGTGTATATGTGAAAAATAGCTCTAATAATTTTTGCTCAACCTTTTTTCAGTCCACTTAAAAAATTTAGTACCTCATAGTTGAACATAAAAACAAAGTGATGGTGTTCCTTGTGCTTTTTGCTGTAAAAACAGGTCACTTCCTGGGCACTGATCCTCTTTCAGGCCACCGAAAAGAAACTGGAAGGAAAAAACAGGTAGTCTGACTTTCTTAACCTGAGGCTACCCGAAAACGACACTGATTTCTTGATTTGTCGATTGTAATACATTGCTTATATGAAGCAATTATTCTGCAACATCACCAAAGGTAGCAAGTGAAGAATGGTTGCACTTTTGGTGGGATTTTGTAAAGCTGTCTGAATGATGAAATAACTTGGTACTTTTTTTTTGTTTCTTACAAAAGCGCAAGGATTTTTTTTTATTCCATTTGTGCTCCATGCAATTTTTTTCTTCCGACAAGCGATTGCACTATATGTTTTTTTCAAAATCACCCACCCCTCCCCCCTAAAAAGTAGTTAAATCGTGGGCCCCTAAAGGAATGTTTCTGCTAAAGATTATTGCCCCCGCAGGGATTTCGCCCAGAACTCTAGTAACTCGCGCCTATATTATTAAAGGAAAGTACTTTGAGTTGAAATATACAGTCAGTATGCCAGAAATTATCTCGACTTGCTTTAACAGGGGCCGCGAGGAATCGGTAGGTAATGATGACGTTTCTATTGTTTTCGCGCGCAAGTACGAAATGGTTAGGATGACGTAAAGACAGAATATCTCGAGGGGACCGCTTAGGTAGATTTTGTGACATTTATTGTGCAGTCATTCTTCGATACTCTTTTGCGTTACTTGTTACCAGTGACATTCTGTGGAGCAGCTGTTTTGAAAGTTATGGACTAAAAGACACTCGTTAAGCGCAGATGAAGTTATAAGGTGCGTATAACTGTGTGTATATAAACACTTGGAGATCAGAGTTTGCCAGACTCAAATCTTTATTTGGAAACCTTGCCAGACATTCTGTCCCTCTCTTTGACCGGAATAAGACTCAGCCCCAAACAAGCAAGACGAGTGAACAACGGCTAGCTTATCACTAGCAGAACGATGGACGATTACAGAAATTCGCCGACAATCAAATTCTG